>NC_137437.1:0-115000 GCF_964374335.1 Astatotilapia calliptera | reverse complement strand
ATACATAAATCAAAAACAAGAAATTAGCAAGCCCCACCACAGTATAGTTTCTTTCATATGAAAAATACAGAATGTGTATATTTGCAGATACACAAGTTATGGAAAAACAACAAACCAAAACAAAACAAAAAAACAAAAAAACAACCAAAAAAGAACCGCAACACCATTACCAGCAACATTACCATCCTGGGTTAACCCCGTTTTCTTCATTCTTATACTTATTTAAAATTAGGTTTTTATATTTTACTTTAAACTGTTTTATGTTTTGACTGTCTTTTATTTCTTCTGTTAGACTGTTCCATAATTTAACTCCTGCAATTGAGATTGACATAGTTCTTAAAGTTGTTCTAGCACTTTGTATTTTTAAATTCCATTTCCCTCTTAAGTTATACCCACCTTCTCTTTCTATGAACAATTTACAGATTTCTTTGGGAAGCAATTTATTTCTGACTTTATACATTATTTGCGCTGTTTTAAGCTTCACCAAGTCTTGGAATTTAATAGCTTGCATTTTGACAAAGAGTGCATTTGTATGGTCCCTGTACCCTACATTATTTATTAATCTAATGGCCCTTTTCTGTATTATAGTTATTGTTTGTGTGTTACTTTTGTATGTGTTTCCCCAGACCTCTACACAGTAGCTCATATATGGCAGTAGTAAAGCACAGTATAAAATGTGCAGTGCTTTCTGATCCAACATATGCTTTGCTTTTCCCAGGACGGCAATGCCCCGTGCCAATTTCCCCCGAACATAAGTTGGTCCATCAGGACCAACCAAGACGCAAGAGGAGCACCGATGACGTGCAACCTCATGATCCAATCTGGGGCAGTGATGTGCCAGCGGAGTTCAAGTTGTGGACCACCGGACAGAAAGTCCTGCACTCACTTTTCCCATGGATCGGGAATGGAAAAAACATGCTAAGGATCGAGACTCTTGACTACAGATTTGGACTTTTCCTGAACAGCTCAACATGGATAAAACAAGGCTCAGAATGAGGAAATCGACGCGATCAGAATAGTGGTCATGCAACACAGAGTCGCCCTGGACTCTCGCTGAGAGAGGGGGCCTCTGTGTCTTATTCAACACCACTTGCTGCACCTAGATTCCAGATAACGTGCATTCCTTGACCATGACCACCGCCCTGGAGAAGTTACGACAACTGAGTAATGCACAGCAACAAGACTATGTCATGAACACAGAGGACTGGCTGACCTGGCTACTGAGCGGCGGCTGGACGACCCTCGTGATCAAAGGACTTGTCTTGATAGGAGTTCTTCTTTTATTGCTTTGCATGTTCTCTACATGCATTCTACCCTGTATCAGATCAATGATTGGCAAGATGGTACAGGCCACAGTAATCACCTATGTTGGACTGCCACAAGAAGATGAACCGGACGAAGAAGATTTAGTATAGGAACACACACACTCACACATACTGAATGATGCTACAATTGAAAATGTTATAAGCAAGTGATTGTTAGCTGATAATAAAGTATGATTGAAGTGGTGAAATACAGTAACAACAGGGAGGAATGTTAGGGAGTTTTTATTGTTTTATTTGCTTATGCTTCAAAAGTTATGTTATACATATTTCACCAGACACAGTTTTCTGTAGAAACAGGAAGCTGACCCTGTGACACTGACAAGAGACCAGCACAGAAATACATATCCGCAGAGGTTGACTTGCATTATATTATTCTTAGAAATTGACCTGCAACACACATACTCTGTGACACACACACACACACACACACAGCTTGCATGCAGGCAGACAGACATCAGGACCTGCGTGACAGGAAATGTGATTATATTTGCATATTGACGATGTAACCTATAAAAATAAACGAATACTGCAGTTCGGTGTGATTTGCTCTGAGCTTTTCACCCGTGCAGCACGTTAACCTACACAAGTGTCTCATTGTTGTTTATTCACCTGACTGTTTGTTAACTGTAAATCTCTGACACACAGTCATCTAGTTACCCACTCTGGAATTAAGGCATACAGCTGTGACATCTGTGGAAAAACTTTCAGCCGGAGAGGGAGCCGAAATACACACCTACGCATTCACACCAGACATGATGTGTACTGCTGTGAACAGTGTGGCAAAGAGTTTACAACAGACGCACAGTTACAACGACACGTTTACCCACACTGAGGAGAGACCTTATCAATGTGACCTGTGTGAGAAGACTTTTAAATCTCCACATCACCTGAGACACCACCAACAGATCCACACCAGAAAGAGACTCTACAAGTGCAGCTACTGTGAGGTATGTATTTATATTGTTATCTTGTCATTTTAGCCTGACTGTTTGGAACAACTCTGCTCATTAAACTGTGTTAGCATGTTAGCAATTCTACTGCATGGAAAAGCAGCTCTGAGTGATTATTCAGATTTTCCTTTCAGTTATGATTTTAGTATTACTGTAGTATTATGGTGGTAGTATTGTAGTTATTGCAGCCCAGTAAACTGAGTGTGTTAACTGAAACAGTCAAATGTAGTTGGACGTCTGCAGAGAAGCTCTTTATTTCAGGCGACGGTCAGGATACAAATGTTGAAGGACTGACTTACACTGTCTTTGTGTCTTTGTTTAGAAGCAGAGCGACACAGATGGATCCAGTTCTCAACCCTGTCATCACTGTGGTGGTGGGAAAGACTTTCATTGTGACCTCTGTGGAAAAACTTTCAGTCAGCAAAAGACCCTAAAAGTACATCAACATAGACACACTGGAGACAAACTGAAATACTGCAAAGAATGTGGGAGAAGCTTCACCACATCACATCACTTAAAACAACATGAACTGATTCACAGTGGGGTTAAAAAGCACCTCTGTGATCAGTGTGGGTCATCCTTCACCACTGCAAGGGACCTTAAATCACACAAACGAGTCCACACAGGAGAGAAACCACACAAGTGCAGACACTGTGAGAGAAGCTTCTCACAGTCAGGTAGTCGTAACAGTCATGAACGTGGACACATGGAAGGAAACTACAGCTGTGACCAGTGTGACAAGAGCTTCAGGAATCTCAGTTCATACTCTGCACACAAACGATCCCACGTTACTAATAAACTGTTTCACTGTTACCAATGTGCCCAAACATTCACCTCATTGTCTGCTCTGTGCAAACATCAGCGCCATCACTCAGGGCTGAAATCACTCCCATCACTGGATCACAGTGAATCTGAAGACACAGAAAGATCCTCTGGTTTCTGTGTCAGACTCAAAAAGCTTGAGATCAGGCTCCACAGAGTTCAGATAGAATCATTTAAACTTGTGTTGAACTGAACTGGTTGCTGGGCTGAACTTCTACATAATACAGATCTACATGGGATCTTCTTTTCTGTTTTTTACTGAGTCAGTTTTGTCCTTTTTTCTCTGTCCTGGTTTTGCTCGTCTGTAAATGATTGAAACTCAGTCAAATAGTTCATTGTTCTCCAGCAAAACGTTTTGGAAACTCATGTTTAACCTTTGAAACTCTGACATGTTTTAGCACACAAGGCTTCATCGGGGAGTTCACTCATGATTGGACCATGATAACAAAGGTTTTTAGTTCTTTCAAAGAGAGTCTTGGAGATGCTTGATGTTTCTGTTTTTCTGAAACCACCTGAAAGAGAAACTATTTTTCTTGCTTTATGCAGTGTGGAAGTTTTTAATGTTTCTTCATCTGTGATGTTCTTGAATGTGTTCACGTGAAGATGGTATAAATAAACTGTCCTTTCAGCTTTAGCTCCTAATTTATTCATTATTTATGGATGTAGCACAGCAGCCGTCTCTTGATTAACACATGGAGGGCTCGGGATCTGATGGTGTCGTCTCCCTAATTTGCCCACTCAGTAAATCTCACTCATGGCCAAGAAATTGAAATAAACCTTGTTTCCCTGCTGGATAGTGATCCACTGTAACTCTGCTCCTCCTTCCTGTTTAGGATTTCTGTGGCTGAAGTAAAATTCCCTCCATCCATCACTTATCCCAGCTAACCCAAAGTGAAATAAAGTTTTGCTCGTCTTAAAAAAGCATTACAATAATGGGCATTACCAATGCAAACTGAATGATACAGAAGATGAAAGAAGAGACTTTGATCAGTTAATAAAGCTCATGATCTGGATTCATTGTGGCTGCTACACAGATACTTCTGGGTCACTTCTCTCAGTTAGGAACCTTCCTCACCAAACTGACTGTTGGACCACACCCCTGGTTTCATGAGAAATTGTTTCAGCCATGATTTCTCTTCCTGTATTTCAGAGTAAAGACTGAAGTGACAAATGGAAGCATGTTTAAAAAACACAATGTGAGAGAGACGTTGAGGTCCTTAGAAGTTACCCTGGGTTTTTCTGTCACCCTGCTAGATGTTACACACCTTGTTATTGGACTGATTTCTACTGTTGGACTACTCCTGCGGAGAATAACAATACTCTTACTAATTAGCTCCCTTTCACACCTTTGGGGATATTTATTTTTGTGTTTGCAGCGCTGTGAGCCAGAACAGCGAGAGAAAAATCTGCAACAGCGACGAGCCGAATGCTTACGTGAATCGCAGCAGCTGCACGTGTGCTACGCTGAATTAGAGGATATCTTTGCTCTGGATTTATATTTATACTTTTTCATTTCTATATGATTCTTCTTGCATCTAAACAAAGATGATTCAATTTGCTAAATGTTGATGGCTCTTCGTGCTCAGGTGTAAATGAGACGTAATATTTGCTCTTGGTTTGGTTCTCCTGTACAGAACCTTGCAGTACAACAGAAATCTAAAAACATTATTTGTAGTTGTTATTCTTAGTTGTTCTGCTGCCTAAATACCACAGGGTCTGATTATGAAGTTATTGAGCTGCACATACTTTACGACCTGCTTAAGTTCGAGGTCACAGCGTCTGTAGAGCAGCTGGAACATAATGAAGTCTACAAGGTTAAAGTTTTCTCTTCAGTTATTGTTCTTTCTGCTGCTTGGTTTGATGGATCTGAGAGCTTTTGTTTTTATTATTGTTATTATAATTATCATTAATATTTTACTCTCTAGAAGCTTTAAAATAGTGTTTGCGTTTGAAAAAAATTGATTTAAGAATTGAACAGAAACATCTGTCCTTCTGAAAATCGCCCAAAGGCACGGAGACAAAGTCAAAGGATGCAACCTGTAACTTTCTCTTCCTTCATGTCAGGACCATCATCCATGATTTATATAAAATGCATATAGCAACAGTAGCACTTTAGTTTGGACTTTATGATTTCTGTAACTGGAAAATATTATTTTGTTTAAAGACAGAAGTGACCGCATAGTTGCAACATCAAAGGGAAATATTAATTAATTAGCATTAAGTATATTTGTTGCTTAAGCGTTTGCACTATAACTTAAGTAGGATTATAACTTTTAAGGAAGGAAAGATTTCAGATATTTAGTTCACTGTTTCAGTTATTTTACATGAAATTAAAACATTTACGTTGGTCAAATATGATGCTCTAAATCAAATAAAAGTTTGAAAATAAATGATGTATTTTTAAATGCTGCAACAAATGTTCACAAAAAGTAACTATAATTAAAACCAGTTAAACAAAATAAAATGTTTGAATCATGCTTAACCAAATGCCAGGCTGGAGAGCTGAACCTAAAGTATACGTAGAAAGATTTCAACATCTGAGCAGTTTTTAATGTTTTTATCACATATAAATGTCACAGCAGTGGGTCCTGGCCCAATGCTTTGTGTTTTTGGTTTTCTTTGACTCTTGTTTTTCTTGGTTTTTGTTCTTCTTATTTATCAGGCTCTCAGTAATCTTAGTTCTCCCTCCCTCAGTGTTCATTTCAGCCTGTGTTTAGTTTCTGTTCCCGTGTCCCACGTTTCATCGTTTCATGTCGAGTCAGCCCTGTCTCTCTGTTTCCTGTGTCTCCCCAGTCAGCCCCGCCTCCCTCGGGCACTCATGTGTGATACAGAGTAATAAACCTGACTACATTTGCTACACTCTCTTTATTACCTGTGACTTTAAAATTCATACACTAATTATGTCTGCCCATCTCTCTAATGTGAAGGTCAAAGGTCAACATCCCAGTGACATAAGAATAATCCCAAAGGGGCAAAGGCAGCGGTTAATTTAGCACATTTAGCATTAAGGGTACAGCAAGGATATACTTTTACTTATTGTGGCAGGGGTGTGGTCTCTGGCCTGCTGCAGTGGAGGCTGGTGGCGGGACGTTGGACGGCACAGGTGAGGGTGATGGAGCTCATGACTCTCCCCTTTATAGTGACGGAGGAGACTGGCGTGGGGGAAGCGTGTAGTGGAGGAAGCCGAGGAGAGAGCTGGTTTCTGGCTACAAAGACGGCATCAAACCAGAAAAGATTGCTCGTGGTCAAATAATGTGTCAATCACCTGTGAATCAAACTGTGTGTGGGTCAGTTTATGTCACAGTGTTGTTTAGTATATCTTCACTTGTCTCACTCTCCTTCTGTTCTGTCCATCAGGACGATCCTCAGCGCAGATCCTCCATCGATGTTTTGGATCCAATCAGTGATCAGTTCTACGAGGAGGCCTGGATGTTCACCAGCGCTCTCTACACCTCCATCTACCAGAAGGTGAGTGTACTCCTTTGTACTCAGATTAACATTTTATTTCTTAAAATACATTTTCATATATGAGCTTTCTATTATTTCATGGGCAATTTAATCAATATTAAAATTACAAGCATATCAACAAAGGTGAAGCTGGTTTTTTCCACTTGCTGTCACACAGTCATGGAGGAATACAATAAATACATAATCAGTCATAGATCCTGAACAATGACATTAAAAGAAAGTCTGTGGCTCTAAAAACTAAACAGTATAAAGACATGCTCCAAGCTGCTGTTTCTCTCCTCCTCCTCCAGGTTTTCCACTGTCGGCCATCCAGCGATGCTGGAGGGCTACCTGGCCAATGCTGGCCTACACAAAGAGGTCCCAGCTCGGAGGAGCTGAAGAAGATCCTTGCCTTCCTCATCAGTTTCCTCTTCAGTTCCTATCCCAACAAAACCTTCTTGCACCTATTAGCTCCAAAGAGGCTATGGTGCCCGTGGAGGTCTGGACCTGAGGCCTGTGCTCATCACGTGGATAGAAAACACTCTGACACCATTCTGGAGGTCTGATGGGACTCTGACCAAAACACAGATGAAATAAAACTTGTGGCTGGAGCTTTTAAAATTACTTTTTCACCTCATAGATTAATGCTCATGATTGCATGTTAGCGAGACAGCATCACCCCAAGGTGAAACTCTCAGGAGACATTTACTCTTAAACTGTAATCTGGTTGAGACTACTTGAGGAGATCTTAGTAGCGAGTATGTGGATTTAGTCTCTTCACCAACAGCAGACAGACCCATGCCAAGAAAGCAGACATGTTCTCAAAGAAAGCCGAGAGCAGAGATTGGAAAAAGCTAAAAAGAAAAAGCTGCAGCTTCAGACGACTATCTGCCTGTAAGGCTGAAAAAGTCCAGTTACGCTCTATTTTGGAAAAGCTCCCAGTTTTGGTAACCTGGACTTTTATTTCCCCTCTTCTGCTACAGATGTTGACTGTGACCTCAGAGGCCAACTGGACCACACAGCTGCAACAGGAGTGAGGGAGAGGAGTCTTCATCCAGCTTCAAAGAAAACATCCAGGTAAAGTGACGTGGATCAGCGGACAAAGCCGTCTCCACTTTCAAAGGAGATCCTCTGAGAGAGAGACTCTCTGAGCCATTTTAGCCTCAAATTATAGGACTTTATAGTACAGCAACACTTTTAAAGGACAAAATTAACATAAACTTTGACTGTAATACAAACAAAGTATTGCATGTGTTTTTAAAACTGTTCCTCCGATGGGCAGGATATCACTATTAGACTGTCCCACCAGCCAACTTCAACAAGAGACCACAGCAGCATTCAGTGATCAGCACAGATGTTCCTCTAACACTCAGCATCTGATCCCTGTTGGTCTGTGTGCTTCTGCTTTTGCTCAGTTAGAAACCCTGCAGCAACCCGACCCAAAACTGTGTCTTCTTGTTCGCCTCAACGTTGAAGTGTCAAACGTCCAACATCTGGAAAGGAAACCACGCCAGTGTACTGTGATGTTTCACCAACATGTGGCAGACGCTGGTCCTGCCTTTCATGCTGACATCAGCAGAGAGCCCCGCCTACCTCAAAGCCTCCCCTGTCATGTACTGATCAGGATGATTATGAAGATGAGCGAGTGCAAATAAGACTGTAAAAGTCCACGAGCAGAATGTTTGGATGCTTTCTAATGATTCATGAATATCATGAGAGTGTTTGTGTGTTTTGTCTTTTCTTTGCTGACGTTTCTTACTAACAAAGACAATTTACGCTCTGTGTGTGTTTTCATCCTTACCAGCCACACTCTAACTGCAATGAAGGAAACAAACTGTAGAAATGGTCGACTCAGTGACTTCATAAAATATTGAAGTGGTTCAGGTAGAGCCAGTTTTTAAATGACCATGAACACTGACCGTATTGTATCTGTACAGCATGTTTTTCTATTAGACAGATTTGTAACAGAGGCCTTGCTCTCAGTAAGTTTGAAATCCTTTTCTGATTTATTTTGTAATCTCTGATCTTTGTGTATCCTGCTCAGTTTGCATGCTGCCTGTAGGAGTTTCTGTCTTTGTATTTGAAGATAATTAATTGAATATACTCAGCTGCTTCCCTTTGGTGCCTCACACATCACTGACGTTTTTCAGTGTCCAGTTATTTGTTTTTAATAGCTGTTTGAATTCTCTGTATGTTTGACCCTGTAGACTGTTTAATGGACTGCTCGTCTTCCTGTTTGTAACCACTGCCTGTTTAGGACTAAAGATTTGGATTTTTGACTTTAACACAGCCTCTGCGTGTCGTCCCTTTGTGTCCTCGTCCTCTGTGAATGTGTCACAGATGTTTTCATGATAATAACACAGCTTTCCCACAGTGGCTTGCAGCAGCATTTATTCACAGCACATTTGAGAAAGGTTCAGATTAACTCGATGAGTTTATATTCAGAATGATTCTGACAGTGGGCCACTGTGAATTGTGATCTTTCATCAGGTCAATGTTTAAGTTCAGTATTTCAAAGCAGGAGCTATGAACAGTCATCATGTTGGCATTAGAATTATTATTATTAATCATTATTAATAATGTCGTTACTCATGTATAACCTTGATTAGTATACATGAATTTTATCAATAGTGAAAAATAATGAATAATTCATGTATAACTTTTATTGTGTTTTGTATATTAATTATATTTAAATAGAGATGTTGACACTGTCTCTACAGTAGCATCAATGTAACATACATTATTGGTCCAAGCTGTCATAAATGGGGAGCCTGATCCTTTATTATGAAAACATGACGAGTATTTTTCTTGTCAGTTGGGAAGAAGTTGGTCTTTTTTTCCTTCTTTTTGCTCAGTTTGTCTTTTCTTTGATAACTGAAACTCTGATCAAACCTACTCATGTTTATAGCATGTAAAAGCAACTGACAGTCCGTAGCATTGTTGTTTGTAGAGGTGCAGTGTAGTGGGAGCATAAATCAAAAGAAAACAGTAACATTTATGCAATAAAACATTTGAATGAAAATGAACAGGCCCTTTATGAACTTCAAAGGGATCTGAAAACAACACTTTTTAAAAGAGTATCTTGGGGTGTAGGTGGTCAAAATAGAAAACTGAGCTGAGACTTTAAGTTCAATCCATCCATTCGTTTTTACTTAGGAGGAAGAAATGTCAGGCTGGTGCAGGCTGGTTAGGTGCATGTGGTTATCTTTACCTAAATGAGTTCACTTTGTGGCTGCCAGGTTGGGCAGAAGTACCTGTCCCCTGTTAGGCTTAGTTAGGCTGTTCTCTTCTAATCAGACAAATAAGGCGATGACTTTCTGTGAACAGTATTTCTTATAACTCAGCAGTATAATGCATCATAAAACAATATCATTCATTCACAATAAATCAGCACTCTAATGCAAATCAGTTTAATAAATGCAATAGTTATCAGCTTCTTCTAATTCAGGAGAATAATGCAAACTAAAACTACATAATAATTCACAATCTTTAATTAGGGGTCTAACATGGCATAAGGTAATATTGTAATCCCACAACGGAGATATTTTTCCAAACTGCACGTGTGGACGGGATTAAAAACAAAGAAACAAAAACGGAAACTCTGTGTTTTCAAAAACACCCGTGTGGATGTAGCCAAAGAGGCGGAGCTCCTCTCTTCCATGAGGCTCCTCCAGACTCCGTCCTGCCAAAGTCTGATGGCATTTAAAGAGCTTAACATTAGGACTGTCTGGGGAAGGGAGTGAAAATATTCTACATCTGAAGTCCATGTCAGTGCTGACCACATGCACAGCAGCACTTTGGTTGGCTTCTGTGCCGCCGTCTTATTCTGCGAATATGCAGGAGACTTCCAGAGCCTCAGAGTCTGAAAGAGAATTTGATGTTTGCTCTGAGGACAAGTTTGAAGTGCAGCAATGGAGCAACGTAAAAGTCCTTCAAACAGCACTGCAGAGTTATTGTACACAGCAAATCCAGCATGTCCAAATTAACACTGTCGGATTTGATTTCAACACTATTAAAGTGTCTATATGGGTCCACACCAGAGAGTGTTAATTTAACTCCTTTTGGAGAGTTGGTACGTTAACTCTGATTTAGTGTTAAACACCAAATCTGTCTGGAGTTGATAATTTAACACTTGGTGTTAAGAGTTTATATATTAACTCTCAAAGAGTATTTTAGTTTAACTACGTAAGAGTTATCTTCTAATTCATCTAAAAAGCGGTAATTTTACTGTTCTGAACTTCTAGAAATTTCTTTTGGAAATAAACATTTACTAAAAAGATGCAATGGTTTTTGAAAAACATTTATTCTGAACTGTGCACCACAATTTCAAAACATTTTCTGAAAGATGTAACAGTGTACATGTTCTCACTTTCATTAGAATTTTGTTTATCAAAAGGTCTGACATGGTAAATGCAAATAACAGCATCTCATCACTTATTTCTTCAATACAATATGCATGTCCTTCATTCATCCCTTTGTGGAACTTCAACGCACTTCTGCTCTCCCCCATATTCCATCTTCACAAGCATATCCTGTGCGGAGATTGAATAAAAATTAGTTGACACTAATTAATGGCACAAATAATCCAGTAAACAATTGCAGCACAGTAAAAAAAAAAGGAATCCTCTTTGAGCCATTACTTGTGTAAAGTATTTTCCCAAAAGACAAAGACACAGGCAACAGGTAATACTGAACTAAATGTAAAACCTCAACCTTTTTCATTTTTACCTAAACCGTGTACACAAAACTCTGGAGGGATCTATGCTAACGTAGAATCCAGTCAGGACGCCTGCTACTGCCGTTTGCTCGTTTTTTTTTTTATGGGCGATCGTTTTCAGGCTTCAAGTAGCACCATTATACCAACATTTCACATTCTAGACATTGTTTTAGGTGTATTTGACCAAACGTTTGACTGAAAATTCACATGCAAGCTTTTTTTCAAGGCTGTGGTATTTGCCCGCAGACAATACCTTTCAGCTAGCTAAAACAGAATATTATGCTATCACCGAGCAACATGGCTAATGCCTTTCACACAGCTTTGTCTCAACTCCAAAGAGCCACAGAAGTAAAAGCTCATAATAATAATTGAAACAATCTTTGAAAAAATGACTTACCAAGCATGGCAAACAACTCAAATATGTAGAGCAAAATGTTCTGAAACGGCTTCACTTCAGCTTCGATTGGAGCCGTGCTGGGGGCGGAGTCTGTGAATTTACTCTGTTGGTGTCATAGCCCCTCTAGGAGTTCAGAGTTAAGAGGTCAAGAGTTAATGTTTCCATTGTAACACCTCCAGATTTGACAGAGAAACACTCATTTTTAACACTCGATTTTAACTACTATCATTTTACACCTCAGAGTTACATTAAAAGAATGTGACTCTACTTAGAGTAAAATTAACTCTACTTTTGCAAGGAGACTATTAACACCAAAACATTTAACACTTTTGAATTTGCTGTGTAGGGATGTTTTCATTTGATTTGATGGTACTTCAGTGGTGACCTGTCCTGGGTGTACCCCGCCTCTCGCCCTGTGGTGGGTGGGGTCGACTCCTCTCTGACTCTGGTTGGATGATAAAGGGATAATAAAAGAAATTAAAAATGCGCAGTAAGAGTAACGTATAGTTGCTCTGACTTTATATCTCCATGATATCAGTTGTTTGTGAGGCTGCAGCACATGAAAAATGAACTCTGCGTGTGTTTTTGTATTGAAGTACCCGTCAGATTTAGTTAGTCGTTGACTCTGTTCCGGATCCTTCTGGTCCTCGTTAAACCCGGGGTCAGTGTTTTCATTGTACTGCACTTGGTTGTGTTGAGCTACAGTTGAGATTTTTATGCAGGCACTGACAGAGATCCTCATCATGATTCAAAACTTAACAGGTTATTATCTCCACTTATTGACTCCAACTTGTGAAGAAAATAACACAAAACTATCATCGACTTCATATTTGGGTGGCAGAAACAGACTTCCACAGTCAGGTCGTGCAGTCTGCAGAAAACTGGAAGCACTCATCTTTGGCAAATCATTTTCCAAACTATAAAACAATAGAGACATAAAACTGTGGGCTCATGTTGCTGTCCACGCATTTTATTACAATAAATCTGGCTGGGCCATCTCTCCTTTCAAGTACAGCGACGACTGATAACTCCATTAACTTTTCCCTTATTATAACAGCCAGATCTCCCAGCGATACGACTGTAATCTCATTGAATACAGAATAAAAAGTATTATTTGGGTCACATTGCAGCAATAGTTCTGAATTTGACACATAGTCAGTAGTTTCAAAGAAAATGTAACCTGCGTGACCTCAAATGAAACTTCACGAGCTTTCGTGTTGATCGCTTTGAGAGACGGGGCCGGTCTGGGATCCTTTTGTGTGGTTTCAGCTCGTTTGCACAGACACATTTGATTGTTTGATCCTGTTTCCACTGTTGAGATCCTGATGAAATTTTCTTCATAATGACCCGGCAGAGTCATTATGAAGCAAATTAGCTCGGCAATAGGAAGTTGAATTTTTCTTTCAGGGTTCAAACAGAAAACCACAAACACATTTAGACTGAGCTCAAACCAACAGAGGGCTTTGGTGAAGATGAAAAGATTTTCAAGCACCCGAGCACACCGTGTGAGTCTTTACAAAAATCAAAAGCAACCCTCTTGACCCTGGAGGTCCCTCAGTCCTCTAAAACAAAACCACGTTAATCACATTGTATTTCATGACAAGCTGTCAGAGGCATTAAAACCATGATATATCCACAGACTGTATATGAAAGATGGACACAATCACTGTGACATCACTCGCTGGGTTTGGTTTCTTCTTAGAGCACAAAATATGTGAGCAGTGCCGCTGCTGGTCTGCACTGTATGAATGTGCACTATTTACTAGAGATGGACGATCCGATAATACAACACGTTCTCACTCCCAACTCGTCAAACGTGTGACGCATGGTCAGGCTCCCTCTGCTGCACTTATGGACGCGCAGGGTACCCCTCTCGCGTCGGGAATTGACGTGAAGGGTCCTCCGATTGAAGAGATTGCTGCGGAAGTGCCTGCTGTCGGTATATTTAGACATTTTCCAAATCACATTGTAGTGACGTATACTGAACACAATAAATTATATAATGTAAACAACTACCTGAAAAACAGGTAGAACGATACTTTTGTATCGTTTATTGCATTTACGGAGGGAGTGATGTATGCTGGGTAATGGCACAGCTAGCTACTGGGTGACTTTATTCACCCGCTTCGGCTGTTATCAGTCCATACAATGGGCGTTATTAGCACAAATCGGTCCCATAGATATGGGGCATCTCCTGCTAGATTGTTCAGAAGGTTGTTCTCATCCATCCAGATGGAGGATCACTAACAGGAGCGTGGAAGACTCCAGAATCCACTCTGGCTGCAATCCGGTGGATATGCAGTGGGTACAGGTAAGACCGTTTAAACGGACAGCATTTATAGACTGACTATTAAAAGTCAGCGAGTGTCAGTAATGTTAATGTGGTTATGTTAGTAATACACAGAGTGCTAATATAACAGCTTTAAGATGCATTTGTAGATATTATTACGTGTTTTACCGTCTTTATGGTGCTAGCTTAAAGTTACGGTGTAAATGTTAGCTTATATTGGAGGAAAGCTGTTACTGTTTAAACGATGTTAGCACAGAAATATTAGCTTCTGTCATGACTGATGAAGTTACTAGTTAATAAAGTTTTCAGTAAAGTGTTTAATCGCAGCCACAGATTGACAGCAAATATCTCGATTAGCTTCAGTGCATCTATAATAAATATGTGCAAGTTTCAGTGCTTCGTTTAAACTGTATGTGTCTGTATCATGGGATGGATACACCCTTAACAAAACAAAGAAAATATTACAAAACCAATTTTCCCCTCATGCTGTCGGACGCGCCTCGAGGAACCAGCTCCATTTAAAACATCACAGTCAGCTGTAAAGTGTCGTTTCAGTTTTTATACAACGTCAAAGAGCTTCATGTTTGAACAATCAGCTTATGAACAGGAATAAGATCTGCACGGTCTGGTTCTGGTTGGATGCAAACAAACAGCTGTGTGTTAATCCAGCAGCAGGACATGCTGGAGGATGGAGCTCAGCTGAAACGACCCATGAAGTCCTCACCGGCTCTCATGTTTACCATCAGGACCAATCCCTGCAACTGAAATATAATCTACTAAATATCAGAGTTGAGAAGGTTGTGTTAGCGTGTGGTGAGTGCAGGATGGGGAACTCCATCCTAACGACAAATTTCATTTCCTTAAAAAGGCATCAAGAGAAGCTTTGAAGGTAAAATGAAGGTTTTAGTGTGAAACTGTTTTATCACAGCTGCAGGAAGCTGCAGATTTATGAATACAGAGAAGGATGTAGTTTCACATATTTCCAGACAAAGCCATAAATGCTTCTTAATCAATGCCAGTAATATACTGCTTCCTGCTTTTAAGCTTGGGCGAGCCGTAGATGCTGAAATATTGCACCATTCTTACAAATAAAGCAAACAAATGAAGAAATGTATTTCTATGATCTTACTCCATGGCCACGTTCATACATGTGAAAGTCTCCATCCTGTGTCCTTCACTTATCTTTATCCCAGGTGTGAATTGTTCACAGGACTTAAAAGAAGGACGTGTCTGTGGAAAAGGCTCCGGTCAACCTAAACTCCTCCCTCATCAGGACACAGAAGAGCCGCTGAGGCAGCGCCTTGGAGTACGCTGCTGGTCGCGGCACACAGGTGCGCAACAAGATCTCCCGGCCTGCTGGAGGAGGGAAGTCTGGTACTCTGCTGCTTCCCCCAGTTTGCTTCTTGTCAGATCCCAAGTCCTTATCGACGGGCGCCAGAAGGGCAGCCTAAAAGGGCAAAGGTCAAATGTTAGCAAACAGCAACTGATTCTGAAGAAATGTGCTGTGTGAGGTGGACACGTGGATATTCAGAAGTACTGTAACCGAGTCTCCCACAGAGACCTGATCCAGACTACAGCTCACAAACACAGCTCCTCTACTAACACCTCACTGCAGCTGCACGCTGCTGATCCTGTCTGTGATTAGAAATGATTTCAATAAATTAAAACAGAGGCTCGTTTTCTATGAGCGTAAACAGGGATCTCTTTTTCAGTCTCAGTGTAACAAACATGTTTACTAGAGCAGGGCGATATGGCCAAAAATATTTATCACGATATATATTTGAAAATTTGCGATAACGATATAACTGACGATATAATTGATGAGAGACAAAATACAACTCCACAACATTACTAGCGCAAAAAGACAACCTTCCATTTATTTTCACTTAAACAAGAAGCTGGTTTTTATGTACATTAAAGCTTTATAAAAATGTAACAGTGCAAATGCAAATTCCTTGCTGAAAGTTTAACCAAAAGGCATTTCCAGTAGAAATGGGCTGACATATCCTGAGCATAACCATGTATAATATCCACTGAAGTTAAAAAGAGCTGCTTTGCAACATTAAACTGCAGTGTGCAGTACGTAGTTTTCGGTGCACGGGATTATAAGGCACATTAAGCGAAACAAAGCAGTCAGATAAATCAAACTTTATTAAACTCATTCTTCCTCCACTTCTGTACCATTGATTCATTAATGTTGAATTCTCTGGCAGCTGCTCTATTCCCATGTTGTTGCAGTATATTAATGACTAACCTCGTATTGTGGATGGATTATCTCAGTTGTTCTCCTGACTGAAGTTTGGTCCGTTTACAGCATCCTGCCATGTGATTGTATTTGTCTCTAACCATCAGGAACCTTCACGTTAACTTTTATAAGTGGAAAAGTGTTAGTGTTCGTCCTCCAGCTTCACTGTTTATGTTATGCTAACATAGCTGTGTCGCTAGCGATCACGTAGCACATCATTATATACCAGCTAGCCCAACTTCAGTAACCCTACAAACGTCACTGCTGTTTAGTTTCCTGTCTTCATTTATGTTGGAAGTGATAGCAGAGCTGTACGTTTGAATTTTTTCAGAAATCTCTCAGTCAGAACATGCTATATCATGCTTACGTAACTAGCGAAACTAGCGAGCTAACTTCCGCTAGCTTCCTGCTAACTTCTAACTCCGTTAAATGTAATAACTTTTGTTTTCATGGATGCCTGGAAGTTAAACTTCATAGTTACACCTGGTAAAGCAGCAATGCTGATCGTTTTATTAAAGATGAAAGAATTTAGACAGTTTTTAACGCTCAGTGATGCTGCAGTGTTTGTTTGACCTGAACCATATGGAGTTTAGGACCCAGATTACTCCCAGATTTAAGAGCATCTTAGTCCGACAAATACGACAGTAACGACGGCCGCTTGCATGTTCTGCAAAAAAATGTGCTTTGTCGTGTATCTGACGGACAAACACCAAACCAGTTCCACATCACTGAAGTTGCACCATTTTTACAAACCAATTCTGGTTCATCTGTTTCACTCAACAATCGGCCATGTGCGTATGAAAACAAAGGCACTGCGCATGCGCGTTTTACTCATATTCTATCGCGATATTTCATTTTCCTATCATTGCCTAACATTATACCAGTATTACCGTGAACGGTATAATATGGCCCAGCCCTAATGTTTACTGAATAAGTCTTTCAGTAAACATGTTTTTGTTAATTCAGTAAAATCTGCAAAGATGACTTGTACTGTTGGCAGCAACAAACAGAGACAACAGAGTGTGGGACAGACAGGAAGTCAGGACACGTCTATGTGCTTCACAGTGGGACTAGAACATGAACCACAGGCAGCAAGTGAAACATGTGCAAACCTCCACGTCACCAAAAACACCCTGCAGGTCCCATCAGAGCAACGGCAGAGAAAACAGATGAAACATCTGTTAGAGAGAAAAACGCTTCACTGCTTTCTTACCTGTATGACACCAAAAGGGTTTTGTTTTTTTAATAATAAAGGCTTCATGTTTTACAGTTAAAGGTAAAGCTCATGCAAACATGCAGGCTTATTTGTCTGATCAATGCAAAAGTTCAAACATGTCTCTTTCAAGCCTCATTATCAGCTGAGATCATAGTAAAGAACAGACAGGATCCTGATCCATCTGTTCTTTATATAATTACTGTTTTTACTGTAATGTAGAATATCATGGACATAATACACAGACTGCAGCCTAAATACTGCTAAAAACAGCCCTTTTTATTTTTAAGGTTTTACGTATTAACCTTTTATTATAAAAGTCACCTGATCCTTAGCAGGTGTGTATACAGAAATACACCAGGTCATCATTTAAGCAAAGCGAAGCCAAACTGCTCCTGTGTGACAGATGAAGTCCACCTTTAAACAGCATTTAGATGCTGCTAATGACGATTAGTAGCAGCACTGGTCTGTGGGCTGGGGACACTGGTGCCACCATTACAGCGCGCACTTTTCACAGCGCCATCATGTGGATCAAACTGTATTCTGGGTCAAACCTGATGTTTTATCATTTACACTGAACAAAAATATAAACGCAACACTTTTGTTTTTGCTCCTGTTTTCCATGAGCTGAACTCAAAGATATGAAACATTTTCTACAAACACAAAAGACCCGACACTCGCAAGCAATGTTCCCTCTAAGCTGCGCGCGTGCACAATTGCGCACTGCTGGCACAATTGCGCACTGCTGGCACAATTGTGCACTGCTGGCACGGGCTCTGCACAGAAAATCTGCGTTGCGCACAAAAAAAAAAAAAAAATCACCTGAATTGAAATTAAAATGAAAACTAACAATTCTGTTCTGCATGTTAGTCAGTGAGTGGCTGCTCCCGTATGGGATCAGAACGAGGCCACCTTATCCCGTAGTCCAGCCAATCACGCGATTCACATTCGTATATACGCAGCTGATCAACGTGGCTGACAGGCTATGACAGCGTCCTTATGTGCGACACCGGTGTTTTAGCAAAGCGGCTGATGTGGCGTGTACAACCATTGGAGACGTGAGCAGGACAGACGGAACAACTGACGGACAAAGTGTGGACTTTATACCAGTTTTTAAATTGTGTTGATCGGCCGCGTAAAACCAGAGTTATGATAAAAATATCTGCAATGTTTGTTTTTCTTCCTGAATACTGTCGTTGTTTATATTTACTGCGGGAAGAAACGGTAAAAACGCCGTTTTATAAGGAAAACGCTCGAAAGCCTGTGAGCCAAAACAACACCAAAACAAACCCCCACCAGCCTTTCCTATTGGTGGAAAAATGCACCATGTCGACCAATCAAAAAATGATATGGCAACATGACATTTAGTTGTTTAGGAAGGGGGAAGTTTTAGGAGTGACGGCGGTGTTTGAGATGCGATTGCCAAGTTTAGCACAAATCTTGTGTAGTTAGTGTGTAGTTAGTGTGTAGGTTAGTGTGTAGTGTAGTCAATAGTTTTGTTGTGTGTGTCAGAACAATGAGGCAACTGCTGAGTGTTACAGGTGTTACAGCAGTGATACATCTCCTGTTGTCAGGCCTGCAGGTATCAGGCTGTTGTTCTCCTTCATCTCATAGTGGACAGAAATTATTTTTGGAGCGGCACAAATAATTTGTGTGGCATCAGATTTGATGCAGAACAGCTGATTGTTCTGTAAATAGTTTGAAATGTTTATTTAAAAAACACCTTGGCTGCATTTTTTAGGTAAACAGCTGCAAAAAACTCTGTTTGCAAAACTCAGTTACTTTTTTGAAGAACTATATAATTAATTGCCCAACATTGGTCATTATTTACTGTATTTTGCAGACAGAGTTACAGACTCTCTCTCAGACCACAGACTCATAATACAAGTCAGAGCTTTATTTAAAGAAAGTTGTGTTTTCAAAATTGAAGTTCAAGTTATTCTTACTTCCATTAGTGTTAACATGCTGCACAGGTCATGAAGAAGATTGTTTTAATTTTCATTGTAAGTGGGCTAAAGCAGTTAATTAAAAGTAGTCTAACATAAATGTAAATGCTGTAATTTGATTATTTTAATAAACATGTAACTTGGATGCTGGCGTGACCACAGTGCACACGTCTGCTGTTACTCACAGTGGTCCAAGGGACGCTCAGGGAGTTTGTGTGTTCGCTCAGACACATGAAACATTACAGGGAACATTGCTCGCAAACACTGTTCACAAATCTGTCTAAATGTGTGTTAGTGAGAACTTCTCATTAGCTGAGATAATCCATCCCACCTCACAGGTGTGGCATGTCAAGGTGCTGATTAGACAGCATGAATATTGCACAGGTGTGTCTGAGACTGCCCACAATAAAAGGCCACTCTGAAATATGCCGTACATGTGTAGCACAATGACACACATGTCGCAAAACCAGTCAGGATCCGGTTCAGCTCATGGAAACAAAAGTGTTGTGTTTATATTTGTGTTCAGTGTAACAAATACTGAGACGTGTAATAATGTCGTGTGTTGTTCATCTCAGGACGCTGCAAAGAACCATATCATTTTTATTATCCTGTTTGTCTGTTATGTGAACCTTTAGAGAGGATGTACCTTATAATGACTGAGTGTGTTTATCGCACTATGTTAAATGTAACTGTGAGCGACACGAGGCTTACTGCTCATGGTTACCTCATCAGTGGTGAAGTCAGCCAGCCTGATGCAAGAAACAGGAAGAAGAAAAGGATGAAAGAGCAACACACAGATGAAAAACAAAAACAGACTTTCTAACCGACAGAGCTGAAATCTGAACATGTCACCAGCTGCAGGAGGCAACGCTCTGAACCACGTCGTTCCTCCTCCAGATGGAGCTTTCACTGCCTATAGTCTCTTGACATACAATGGTTGGATTCTCCTATGATACTGTATCAGCTGAGCCTCAAATTCTTATGATCTCGAGCTTCTTCAGTCTCAGTGAATCCTTAGTTGGCTCAGATGCATCATCTGGTGTTTGAGTGTAACAAGGTGGTTGTAACACAAAAGGAGTGTAAACAGGTGAGTGTGGTTTGTAGTGTAAACTAAAGCAGCGTGTCTAACCAACCACATCTCCAGGGCTGAATCAGGTGACCACGAGCCATCGCTCCACAGCTGCTGAGGGAGCTACAACCCTCATTCAGCCTTTCACAGACATACGGCAATGAACTGTATGAACAATAAACTTTATTCATACACACAAATCCCTTTAAGGTTGTGTCAGCGAGGGCAAACGTGCCACATCAAATACATGGAGCTACAAGCTGTGGTGACCCACTGTCAGTAAGGGAGCTTTATTACACACACACAGCATCACAACAACAGTTACCTCAAGCTGCTTCTATGTTATAAGGCAAAGACCCTGCAGTTACACAGGAAACATTAGGTGACCATCTGTGAGCGACAGTGGGAACCAAAGCCTCTAACAAACATCCATCGATAGATGAGGGGCAGACGGACTGAATGCAGAGAGGTCTACTAACACATGTTGAGTGAAGAAGAAACACCCAGTGCATTATGGGGAACTTAGACCTATAACTTAGACCTGTGAGCCTTAGCATATGCTACTTCCAGGGCATAGCGCTTAGTTTCCGGTGTGATATTCGCTCCTTGTTCACGGTCGGGTTTTTCAACCAAATGGACGAATCCAGTGGCGATTTACATTTCTCGAGATGTCGAATGTATCTGTAGATGATGTTGATCGACTTGTCGATATTTTTTCCCCCCGCGCCTCAGAGAGAGACAGGATTCAAATTTTATACTTCTCAGTATTTGTATACAGCGCTCCCTCGTTTATCGCGGGAGTTACGTTCTAAAAATAAAATGCGATTGGTGAAATCTGAAGTAGCCAACTTTATTTTTTACAATTATTATAGATGTTTTAAGGTAAAACCCCTCACTACACACTTTATACACTCAGACAGACATGAACATTTTCACACGTTTCTCTCCTGTTTAAGCTCTCAAAGTTCAAACCTTCGTAGACAAATAAGTCCAGTATTACAGAAACCAAAGATCAAACCGTGTTTTCAGGTCCAGCACATGAGAACAGAGCAGCTGAGAGATAATTCAACATCAATGAATCATTAATGAATCAATGAATCAGCGATTCTGTACTGTACAGGAGAGACGGCACGGAGGAGATCAACAATAGTCTGCAGCCAATCAGGACGCAGAACACAAAGCGCTGTGCGCAAAAAAAAAAAAAGCATGCAAACTTGCACAAAAAAAATGTACGAAACAGCGAGGCCGCGTTATAGCGAGGGACCGCGGTAATTTTGAAGGTACGTCACAACATACCCTTCGTAAATACTCATGCATAGAGACCCTTACCACGGTTTGTTGACATGCTGTGTAGGTGTGTACTTGACTAGCAGGGAAACCTTTGACTATTGTTCACCTGTAGTTTGAATGCTGAACATCTGCCTGTTTAAATCATAAGAACTGTCACTATACATGTAAATTAATCAGAATGGTTTTTTTTGTATGTAATTTGTATAGTATTTTTTTCTCTCTTATTTCTTTTCTAAATGTACTTGTATATTGTTCACATGTTGAAATAAATTACCAATCAATCAATCAATACAGAGATGTGCTTCTGATTCTGTAATGCAGTTCTGCTTGTGTTGAGTGATGTAAACCACCAATCGATCTGCACGCTTCAAACCTCAAAACTGATCATTTGATTTTTTTTATGACACAGCAGTGGTGAGTGTTCCCACCTTCTGCTCTTTGTAACTTAACGCCATCTTTCTGTTTTCATATTTTGGACATGATTTTGGAGTCCATCTTTGCAGCAGCAATTGACCGCAAAGTAAAGCTACCGGAAATGTACAACCCTGCATCCGATCTTAAAACAGGAAGTTAGCATTTTCTCGTGCACAGGGTCTATTGCAGACTAATTAAGGTTGCTGATCCAACCCTAACTATGTGCTTTATCAAAGAGGAAAGTTTTGTCTGTCACCTGAATCCAAACTGGAAGCTGGTTCCACAGAAGAGGAGCCTGAAAACTGAAGGCTCTGCCTCCCATTGTACTTTTAAATACTCTAGGAACAACAAGTAGGCCTGCAGAGCAAGAGCGAAGTGCTCTAATAGGGTGATATGGTGCTACAAGGTCATTAAGATAAGATGGGGCCTGATTATTTAAGACCTTGTATGTGAGGAGCAGGATTTTGGATTCATGTTCCAGTTGATGCATCAGAGTCAATCTGGGATCCAGTGTGGAGCACATGGACACTTTTAAGGCTTGAAGAACAAACCGATGATTCGATTAGATACTCGGCTCCATCTCTGGAGTCACGGCCACCAAAGCTTTGTTTCTGCTAACACTGTAAACATATACAAATGCACATTAATAGTTGTTACTGCAGAAAGAGAAAAAGAAGCGTCAAAGACAGGAAGGAGATCTGCTCCACTGTGGAGAGAGCTGCACAACTTTGTTCCTGCAGAATTGTCACACAGTCAAACTGATAATTCTTCATTTTTCATTGATAGTTAAACAGACTGGTTCTTATAGCTCTGAACTAGAGATGGCACGATACCACTTTTTTATGTCCGATACCGATACCGATATCATAAATTTGGATATCTGCCGATACCGATATGAATCCGATATAGTGTTTTTTAATCAACAAAACTGTTTTTTAAATATCTTGCTGCATTTTGTATAAGTTCATACTCAAGTTTAAAACAACAACTACACTAAAGCTATTCTGTTACACCTGTATGCAAAAAAAAATATTTCATAGTACAGCAATACTGATCAATCTAATAAACTTAAACCTACACCATCCTCCCTATTCTGGTATTTTAAAGAGTACTTAGCGTAAATATTAAGCAACCTAACTAATAGGGTTCCAACTCCCAGCAACAACAAAAATAAATAAATAAAAAATAGGGAACCACCCCTCACGCTCCACCTCATGATGCTTAATCGCCGTAATCAACCTTAATTTAATGCAGTGTGAAAAAAAATGCACAGAAATCAATTATTTTTCAAGAAATATTAAATAGATTCAACATCTTTCTTCAACAAAATTGCAGACTGCACAGATGGTACCTTCCCAAAGTAAAAAGTACTATAGCTTACTAGGGTATATATATTAGACTTAACAGTCACTATATACAGTAATGGACTTCTATTCATTTTGCATCAAATTAAAACTTTGGCTGTCAGATAATTATTTATTAAAAGCTCGACATTTTAAATGAGAATAAGAAAGAAAAGTATGTCTTTGTGCCCCCTTTTCCCTGTTCATGCCCTATCGGCCCCCCTGGCTAAACTTTGCTAGATCCGCCCCTGCACAGTTACCAGCGTCAGCTACGTAGAAAAAGATCCTCGAGTAGAAAGTAAGATTAAATACATTCTAACAATAGCTGATCAAGCTTAAACGTGCTGCTGTTGTTCAGCCGCTGGTTTCCTCTTTCTGGTGCAAAGTGGGCCAAAAGCAAACAAGAGACACGGACTCGCGACAGAAAAGCCGATCAGCTGATCGTTAAGCAGTTTCATGATTGAAGTAGCAGCAAGAAGAGGCAGTCGCTTGTTAAGCTTAACGCAGGAATGCTTTACAAACATTCAGAGATGGACTTACACACTTGCTTTACTTCTCTCGGGATAACTTTGTCGGAGATGAAATGCCGGGTTGCTAGCGAAGCTCCAAATGCTATCCAGACCACCGACAGGTCCCGCATGCCACAGCCACTCTATCACGTGATGCATACTGCTCCGACGTGCTAACCTGAGGTGAGTTACGGTGTGTTGCAAGTTTTGTGAGGTGCTTTCGTGATATTTAATGGATCGGATTACATTTTTTATTTTTCTCCGATATCCGATCCAGTAATTTAGGTCAGTATCGGACCGATACCGATACGTAATATCGGATCGGTCCATCTCTACTCTGAACGTGCTTCACAGCACAGCAGCAGCAATTGTGTGTTTCAGGAAGAAACAACGTTACAATAGAGCAGACTCTCCTGACACTGACAGAAAACACCGCATCTTTACATCAGTGCTGACCACGTCCTTCCAGTTTCATCTACATGAAGTATATACACTCAACAAAAATATAAACGCAACACCTTTGTTACTGCTCCCATTCCCCATGGGATGGACGTAGAGACCTAAAATTCATTCCAGATACACAATATAACCATCCCTCCCAAACAGTGGTCACAAATCAGTCCAAATGTGTGGTAGTGGGCACATCTGCCATATTGAGATAATCCATCCCACCTCACAGGTGTGCCACATCAGGATGCTGATCTGACATCATGAGTAGTGCACAGGTGTGCCTCAGACTGCCCACAACAAAATAAAACAGCGCTGACTTCATGTCTTGTTCTAGGACCGGGACACCGACCTATTCTTGATGGTGATATTGAATAAGTGGTTGACTGGTGTGTGTGTGTACCTCTAAAGATGTCTCTATAGATGACAAATACATGACTGTATACATGAAACTGACAGCAAGACGTGGGAAGGACACGGAGGCAGAGTGAGAGTTACCCTCTGAGCACTGATGAAGAGTCCGTGGATTATACTGCCAGCCAGGCCCTGGCCTGCTCCTGTCACTACCACCTCTGGTTCCTCCAGCAGGGAGCTCACAAACCTAGAGACAACACACAATGTGGAAAATGTTACAATATTCCCACAAAACAAAACACTTAAATAAGAACATGTAAAACCTGAAGACACCAAAACTATAAAATAAGACCACCAACATGAGCGAGAAAGAAACGTGTGAACTGACTGTGATCCTTCAGACGCCGTCTTTGTGAAACAGATTCATCGTGACAACCTGTTACTGACTAACTATCTATAGTGACGGTGAAGACGGTTACATGTCACCAACAGCACAAACAAAGCTGTCAGTGAGCGCAGCTCAAACTCTGCGACTCACTTCTTCAGTTCATCAGCAGCCTCTCCGCTGTCGTCCTCAGGAACGGAGAACTTGGCCTTGAGCGAGCGAGCTTGAGTGATGACTGTCTCCATGCTCAGCAGCTGGTTAATGAAATCCTGCACACAGGACAAGAACAACTGTCTGCTCAATCCTGACAGCATGAGACCCCAAGACTGTCACATTTATACACATACGTGGTTTTTCCTACGTGGAACGTTATAGGCTGAGTCTCGGGGTGTAAAAGGCGTGTTTGGAGTCACAGTGGATACATGGCATACTTAAATGTACTTTGAGAAAGCCAAGAATGCTTTTACACAACAAGACTGTCCAGTCAAGCCGAAATAACATGGTGGGGTTTAGCTGTGCAGCTGTACAGTGTTATTCAAAGAAAAGGGGCTGTATGGATACTGAGTGCTAGTGAGAAGAACATTTTTATATGTGAAGAAGTGATGATTGTTCTCAGACTTTAGGACAGTATTAAAGCATATGTTTAATGCACCTAACGTGTGATCAAACTCAATAATAACAATCTCAGTCTCTGCTTTCGATCACTGATAAACACATCCGATATCAGCAGAGTATAAAAGCTTTGAGCCCAGGTGGGAACAGCCGAAGGAATTACCTAGGTTTAGAAAAAAGTTAGCCATCACTGAGGAAGCACTGGAGTTTGTTACTCCAGCTCCCACTACAATCCCACTGCACCACACCCCTGTTTTCATGGTTCAACCATCAATGGCCATAATAATTATCAGCCAAGTTCTCAGCCATGGTGCACACTGTCCAGTCTACGTACACCTCATGTACAGCACATACTCAACTACAACAAAAACACAGTTAACAATCAATCAATAATGTATTTAAAAACAAAACTTTTTTGGGTGAATCTAATGATACTTTCTTTTAAACTGAATCATTTGTGGAAAGTCCGGTCGAGTTTTCACTGACCTCTAACTTCTTGTAGTCCTGGTTGGGGGACTGCAGGAGCTTGCTCGCTTGAACTGTAGCTTGCTGAATGGTTTTTTGCACTGATGGAATATCTTCAGCAGACTCTGAAAGAGAAGAAATGACAGTGTTTCCAGAGTGACAGAAAGCTGTGATTAAAAGAAAGACCTGCCACGTTTGTAACCTCAATTACTGTTAACATGAGAAAAAGCCTAAAATTGAGTAAACCTGCAAACTATTATCTTACTAATACAGATCCTTTTGAAATAAACAAAACCTTCACAACATTTTATAATAATCTTTACAGAGATTAAAACATATCCACAAAGACTTGATGGATTATTATTGGAGTTAATTAATCCAGCTATTTCAGAGGATCACAGAACACATCTGCAAATAGAAACTAAGCCTTTTGTCCAGGAATATACCCACATGTGCTTTGGCACAAGGAAAAACTCCCTTTAAACAGGAAGAAGCCTTCAGCAGAGCCAGGCTCAGGGAGGGGCGGGGCCATCTGCAATAACCGAGTACAATAACCTCAGTTTGATCTGAATTAAGAAGCAGAAAGTTAGCGGCCATCCAGGTCTTTATGTCTTTAAGACATTCCTGCAGTTTAACTCATTGGTGTGTGTTATCTGGCTTCATGGACAGATAGAGCTGGGTGTCATCAGCATAGCAGTGTAAATGTATGCTATGTCTTCTAATGATGCTGCCTAAGGGAAGCATGTATAATGTAAACAGAATTGGTCCTAGCACTGAACCCTGTGGAACTCCATAATTAACCTCAGTGTGTGAAGAGGACTCTCCATTTACATGCACAAACTGGAGTCTATTAGATAGATATGATCCAAACCTTCACACATTCACGTGTTATCAGCACGGAGCGTCTCTGTCAACCTCTGGAAGTAAAGCTTTTAGTAAGTGTCATAAGATCAAAATACATTTTTTAAAGAAGTGAAACGAGGACATTATTGTTGCTATGTTTTGTATTTTGTAGTCCAGACTTAATCAGAATTAATTTGCATACAACCTGGATATGCACCAAAGCATTTCTGACCTGCTGAAACATTCTGGGATATTACAGAATAAATGAAAACTAGCTTTCTGGTTTAATTAGAGAAAAGGTCTGAGTATCACAGCAGGACGTTAGCTGATTGAGGTTTCTCCAAAGTACTAGAAAACTCTCCTCAGTGATGTCCTTACTAGTCCTTACCATTGGCTGTCTCTAGACTCAGAACTGGTCTTAGCAGTATACCGTCAACTTAGAGACGATCCAGAAACTAAGACCTGTTATAATTATACGTGAACTCTCATTAGCTAAATTAATGGTTGCACTGCAGGTGTCAGGGAACAACAGCAACACGACTGAAAGATCTTTAGCTTCTTCTAAAAACCAATTCAAATTATGCCCTGCTCCAGATGTGACAGTCTGAAGACGAAATCTAGACTTTTCTGTATCCTGGAATAATTATCAATTTATTGTGTGTAGAATAAAATAAAGAGTGGGTTTTATCTGATTTCTGATCATTACTGGAGAAAACTTGACTGAAAGAAATTCATGTTGGGGAAACTTTCCAGGCTCCTTTCACAGTGAGGGTTGGGTAGCTAGTTAGAGTAAACAAACTAAATCACATTTACCTGCATTTTAACACCAGGGTCATGTTCTACCCATCATGCCTACGCAGCCCTGAAAACATCACGTGTCCATCTCTGATACTTATAAGAGCTCAAAACTGGCCCAAACCCTGATGGAGTCCAAGGGCCTGCAGTGCAGAACACATCTTGAGCCCAAATCTTGGGGGGCTCAGGATTTGGGCTTTTTCTGCAGCTCATGGGCTGCATTCACTGAACCGACCACAAACTCATCTGTGCACCAAAGTACACAGTGAGACGTCCTTTACCCTCACATCACTGGACACTTCCAGGTTCTGGGTTCCATTCACTCTATACCAGTGGTGCCCAAATCTTTTTGCATCACAGCTGTGATACAGAACGGCTGTGTGGGCGGAGCCTGTTTCGCTTCAGTGCCGAAAAAAAGGGGTTGTATTTTGATGTAATGACTGTGTCGATGCAATCAGTCATTACATCACTCAGCTCAGGACTGAGCTGTGTAGACGCCAGCGTGTATCATACAGTGCATCCACTTGCAGCCCTCCTCGTTTCCCAGCCGTCGCGCCCCCGTCTGCACATCCCCACACAGTCCTCACGTTTCACAGTCAGTGATTGTAAAGAGTTCCTCTGCAGTGGCTCTGCCAGGAGCCTGTCTGCAGAGAAGTCATTCCTTTGTCCACCTGCAGAGGAAAGCAGCTACCATGCACCTTATCATTAAGCACTCGATAGGCAACTTTACAGGAGCAGAGCACAGACGCAGTTTTAGCAGAGACACTGTTGAGCACGACGGTTTAGAAGTGTGTGTCTGAAAAAGCCCTCTGACTTGTCTTTGTGCTCTGGATGTTTGGCGTCTTAGCTTGTTAAGCTTTAAACTGTCACAAACTTGCACTTTAAGACAGACACGCTGCGGCCTCTCCTCATCACCCACCGCTGCGCAGGTATGCTTCATCTTATCTTCTTTGGCTTGGAAACATATTTGGTGATGCTTCATCCTCTGCTTTGTGTTTGTGTGCGAGCCCCGTCAAAAGGCTGTGCATTATGCTGGCAGCGTCCAAGATTTCTACTTTTTTATTCATGCAGCTTCTGTTTTTTTTTCTCCATTAACATCTCGGGTTGCATTTCATTTTCTTAGTACTTATTTTAATATCTTTAGTTTTTTGTATTTCGGTCTTACTGTAATTTACCTGCTGTGGGCTTAGAGTTATTTTCCCTGATTTTATTTCATATAAACGTGTTTTTCAACCAAACGGTGAGGACTTACCTTCTTCCTTCAGAATAGTTGCATGAAGTATACAGGGCAGGAGGTGACGGGCCAGGTCTGCAGGTTTCTGCATCGCCATGTAGTGCAGAACCTAAAGACAAACCCCCAAAAAGTTTAGTTTGCCTGGCTTCTGTTTTCCTTTTGCTCTTTCAGATCAACAGAATATTTTTGCACAGCCAACAGGCTGCCTCTGAAGAAGACTCCAGATAAACGGTGACCTTTCTCTATGATGGTTATTCACAGAGGGACCAGTCATACCCAGATCTTTAAATCTGTCATAAGACTATCAGTGAGCATTATTTTTAACTTTCTCTTTTTGGATAAACAATGTCTTTAAAAGACAGGCAACATTTTCAGTGACGGTGCAAACTGGAGCTCCGAGCTCTGCTTTCATATGTGCAGGAAGAACATGCAAACGCTTGGCAGGGACCTGCCCGGGTCCAAATCCAGGACCCTCTTTGGGTGAGGAAACAACTAACCCCAGTTACTGTTTGTCCCTTTCCCATAAAGCCGACCGGATCATTAATAGAAGCTGGTTTAAAGTTGTTCTTCATTTAACACCATCACACCACAGAAAGCTGCTGTGTGTCAGTTAAACATCGTGTGTGACAGCATCAGATCCTTTTTCATCAACATGTGAAAATGCTTCAACATGTCTGTGAGCACAGATCTGTGTTAAACTGACTTCTTCAACATACATGAGCCAAAACGGTCCCATGGCAGAAGCTGATCCTGAAAATCAGCAGAAACATTCATGAAAACACTTTGTGATCCACTTAGTAAACACGTTTGGCTTAAAACACGCATGTGGCAAAACGAACGACCTGCTTCAGACCTTCTCGGCCTCCTTGGTGTCATCAAAAAGTCTTTTTTGGCGTCGTGCAGGTGTGACCCTGGCAGTCTCCCAAGCCTCCACCCACATGTTGCCTGGGATCTTCATCCTGGGACTGAGTGTCCCCATCACCATTGTGTTGACCTTCTCATCAACCACTTCCTCTTCTACGTAATCCCGAGGTGAATACCAGCGCACAAAATCCTCCAGGACACAGCCGGGGTTGGCTGCCTGTGGACAGAGACACAAACTCGTACTTTAAATGAAGTAATGTGTAAATATATTCACTGACACCTCATACTGGCACTGACGACTCGAGCAGGGCCCACTCACGACACCACTGCATTCATGGACCCAAGCACACCAGGCTGTCACTGAACATAAAATGTCATTTAGGCATCAAAACGATTTCCTTCTGTTCAGGACTGGAAGTAAATACGTGTGATCTGGCAACAAAAATGTTTTACTTTTTTGTGTAAGAGTAAATCTGAAAATCTATGAATAACAAATCAATTGTATTTTAGTATTAAAACCAGTTCAGACTGAATAAAGAGCTCGTCCACACTGGATCAGAAACAGAGACATGGTGGGAATAACCAACACTGTAGATTCAGGGCAGCTGCAGCATGACTTACACTGTGTGCTGGTCATTATCACTGCATTACTGCCTCAGATCTGCAGGTCTCTGCAAAGACAAGGTTCAAATAACCTCTGAAGATGATTTATAAAACTGCAATGAGCTGTTTGAAAACTGACGACCACGTGATCGTCTGGTGATCAGAGGTTTCTGCACTCACGTAGCTTCTCCCAGCATGACTGCATCCATCATGCCACACGTGTCAGTGACAGAGTCACAGCTTTCCACAGCGTAGGCTGATCAACAGTCCTCTTATTCCACACTAGTTTACTTGTAAAAGCCTACATGACATTTATTATTAATTCATTAATATCCCATTCATTAACTGCACAGAGAAGACGGTTCCTGAAAATGAAACATGATGCACAGATATCAGACTCAGTCAGCTTCAGCTGAGGTTAATTAGTGTGAATGCTTGAAAAGCATTCACAGTATTGTTCTTCTAATCTTTATTATTAGTGTGAATGCTTGAAAAGCATTCACAGTATTGTTATTCGAATCTTTATTAGTGTGAATGCTTGAAAAGCATTCACAGTATTGTTCTTCTAATCTTTATTGTGTGGATGCTTTAAGCATCCACACTATTGAGTTCCTGTTTCTCTTTATTGTGTGGATGCTTTAAGCATCCACACTATTGAGTTCCTGTTTCTCTTTATTCTTTATTGTGTGGATGCTTTAAGCATCCACACTATTGAGTTCCTGTTTCTCTTTATTCTTTATTATTGTGTGGATGCTTTAAGCATCCACACTATTGAGTTCCTGTTTCTCTTTATTCTTTATTGTGTGGATGCCTTAATAGGCATCCACACTATTGAGTTCCTGTTTCTCTTTATTCTTTATTATTCCGGGTGTTTCCGTACACTTTTTGCCGTGGATCTACTTCCACAATTTTTGTGCTATTTTCACCGTTCAAACTCTAAACTGTTCTGCTCTTTCTGCTAATGCCGGCTATGACTTTTGGTGTTTATTACTATTATACTTTTTAAAATATTACACTTTTTTCCTTTAATTTGTCCCATTGAAATGAATGGGAAACTTCCACAATTCTGCTAAAACTTTCTTGTCTTTGAAACTTAACTACTGCCTCATACTTTCACCTAGAAACTTCATTCAAACTTTAAAACGTTCTCAAATGATTTGGCTATTCCTGTATGATTCAGCTTTTTCAGATCTTCTACCGTTTTAATCTTATCCCTCTTTGAGTTTTCAGTTGCAAAATTGTGATTTTTCAGAAAATACATGCGTTGCTATGGTTGCTATGCAATTAACTCAGAGGGGACAGTGAAACTGTTTGAATTTTCTCTTCATGTCCAAACAACTTCTTGCTACTCGCTCAATTTCCACTCAAGCCCCACAAATTATACACCAAAACGTAGGTATTTTTGCTGGCTTTCAGAAAATGTCACTATCATTGTTGTGGGACTCATAGATATTTTGCAAATCTCCTCAGAGTAACACAAAGTCAGAAAACTCTCCATATAAACTCAATGGAGAGTTTGTTCAAAATCACCGCTGGATTTCTCTAATGAGAGGCATTTTCAAATTGTCATATCTCCTTAACGAAGCGAAGTTAAGACATGAGGCTTGTCCCCGTATATGTTCAGACACTCCTGACGCTCACAATTCAAGAATTTCTTTCTCACCTATTACCGTTCTGAAATGAGTTGGACTTGTTTGAGGGTAGGAAATTTGTCCCTCGCTCAGATTTAATCAGATTTCAATCTCTGGAAATGAACCACTTTTTTCTCTCGTCATATCTTTTTGATGGATTTCCACAGAGCCCTGAAAATTTCCATGACTGTTCACCAAAGCCTGCTGTTTCTTACGGTGAAAGAATGATTTTGATGCTCCATATAGATTTAGAGTTACCAAAGGTTGTTTGAGCGCAAGTCAAGGCAGTTTTTGCTTCGCCTCTACTCAGTTACAGTGTATTACAAGTCATATATCTTTAAGAATTTATGTTTTATCTCTGAATTATGAAGACCTGAAGATTCCCCCATCTCTTCTGAATAAAACGATGCCTGAATGACCGTTCTAGCCTCTACGGTTAGGAAATTATGGCCATTTGTTCGAGGGGAATCCTGAATGTCAGAAATACACTGAAGAAAACTCACACCTCTCTCTGTGTCTGTGTGTGTAAGGGCTGACTACAGCAGGTGCAGCTAATTTAACTGACCTACATATACCAAGCCCAGACTCTCCACAGCTCCTGTTCCCTTTACTGTCTGTGTATGTGTGTCTGTGTATCAATATTTCTCCTATGTTTAGGTATTACTCCTCAATCATAGTATTTCTGCTAAAGCAAAGTACTTCTACTACATCTAAGTACTTTTGCCAAATCATAGTATTTCTGCTAAATCATAGTATTTCTGCCAATTCATAGTATTTTTGCAAAATCATGGTATTTGTGCAAAATCATGGTTTTGGGGCCAAATATTTCTGTTATTTTATAATATATGTGCTGAATATATTATATGTGCCAAATCATAGTATTTATCCCAAATTATAGTATTTATGCCAAATTACAGTATTTCTGCTAAAACGCAGAAATAGTACCTTTTAGCAGGAATTTCTACCAAAAGATAGTACTTCTGCTAAATCAGAGTATTTCTGCTAAACCAGAGTATTCCTGCCAAATCATAGTATTTGTACTGAAACATGGTACTTCTGCCCAATCATAGTATTTATACCCAATCATAGTATTTCTGCTAAATCATAGCATTTGTGCCAAATCATGGTATTTGTGCAAAAACATAGTATGTCTGCAAAACCATAGTATATCTCTTATGTTATAGTATTACTACTAAGGCATAATATTTCTGCCAAATCATAGTATGTGTGCCAAATCGCAGTATTTATACCAAATCACAGTATTTGTGGTAAAACATAGTATTTCTGCCATATTGTGGTATTTGTGCAAGAACATTGAACTGTTATGTTATAGTATTACTACTAAGTCATAGTATTTCTGCATTGTTATAGTATTTGTACTAAAACGTAGTATCTCTGCCAAGTCATAGAATTACTGCAATTTCATAGTTTTTTTTAGGAAATCTGTTATGTTATAGTATTACTACTAAGTCATAGTATTTCTGCCAAATCACAGTATTTGTGCCAAAGCATCGTATTTGTATGGAGTCATAGTATTTCTTCTAAATCATAGTATTTCAATCAAATCTCAGTAGTTGTTGTTAAAACGCAGTATTATTGCCAAATCATAGTATTTGTACCCAATCATAGTATTTCTGCTAAATCATAGCATTTGTGCCAAATCATGGTATTTGTGCAAAATCATAGTATGTCTGCAAAACCATAGTATATCTTTTATGTCATAGTATTACTACTAAGGCATAGTATTTCTGCCAAATCATAGTATTTGTACTAAATCATAGTACTTGTGCCAAATCATAGTATTTGTTGAACATCATAGTATTGGAACCAAAACATAGTATTTGTCCCAAAGCATCGTATTTGTATGGAGTAATAGTATTTCTTCTAAATCATAGTATTTCAATTAAATCTCAGTAGTTGTGTTAAAATGCAGTATTATTGCCAAATCATAGTATTTGTACCCAATCATAGTATTTTTGCCAAATCGTGGTATTTGTGCCCAATTAATAATTCTGTTATGTTATAGTATTACTACTAAGTCGTAGAATATCTGTTATGTTATAGTGTATCTGCGGAATATAGTATGTGTGCCAAATCGTAGTATTTACACCAAATCACAGTATTTTTGCTAAAACATAGTATTTCTGCCATATTGTGGTATTTGTGCAAGAACATTGAACTGTTATGTTATAGTATTACTACTAAGTCATAGTATTTCTGCGTTGTTATAGTATTTGTGCTAAAACGTAGTATCTCTGCCAAGTCATAGAATTAATGCAATTTCATAGTTTTTTTTTAGGAAATCTGTTATGTTATAGTATTACTACTAAGTCATAGTATTTATGCCAAATCATAGTATTTGTACTAAATCATAGTACTTGTGCCAAATCATAGTATTTGTTGCACATCATAGTATTAGAACCAAAACATAGTATTTGTCCCAAAGTATCGTATTTGTATGGAGTAATAGTATTTCTTCTAAATCATAGTATTTCAATTAAATCTCAGTAGTTGTGTTAAAATGCAGTATTATTGCCAAATCATAGTATTTGTACCCAATCATAGTATTTTTGCCAAATCGTGGTATTTGTGCCCAAATAATAATTCTGTTATGTTATAGTATTACTACTAAGTTGTAGCATATCTGTTATGTTATAGTGTATCTGCGGAATATAGTATGTGTGCCAAATCATAGTATTTATACCAAATCACAGTATTTGTGCTAAAACATAGTATTTCTGCCATATTGTGGTATTTGTGCAAGAACATTGAACTGTTATGTTATAGTATTACTACTAAGTCATAGTATTTCTGCGTTGTTATAGTATTTGTGCTAAAACGTAGTATCTCTGCCAAGTCATAGAATTACTGCAATTTAATAGTTTTTTTAGGAAATCTGTTATGTTATAGTATTACTACTCAGTCATAGTATTTCTGCCAAATCATAGTATTCGTGTGAATTTGTATACTGTAATATCACTGTATTATGTAGTGGCTAAGTAGGGGCTGTTTACTAAGTGCATCAGTGTAAATAGGTCATCTCTTGTGTTGGAGTGCCCTCTTGTGGCGCCTTTTGGGTAGTGCCTTAGTAAATGGGAACCCTGTAAAAAGTGGCATCAGACTGATTTGTAGTGGAGGAATTTGTTACCAGTTTTCTTAATCTTTAATCTGTATGCATGTTGTAATGCATACCCTGTTCTTAATCATAGAAACCACACCATATCACCTCTCCACATCCTCCTACTGTATGCCATACCTCCCTGTACCATCCATCTGACCGCAATAAACTCCACCTGTGGTAATCTAATCCCTGGATGTCAGCCTCTCCTTCTGACCGAGGATAGTTATAGTATTTGAGCCAAATCATAGTATTTGTGCTAAAACATAGTATTTCTTCCAAATCATAGTATTTGTGCCAAAGTATAGTATTTCTTCCAAATCATAGTATAACTGCACAATAAAGGTTCTTGAGCCACATCAGTGTTTGTGCCAAATCTTAGTATTTCTTCTAAATCCTAGTAATTCTGCTCAATGATAGAATTTCTGCTATGCTTTAGTACTTTTTTCCTAGATTATAGTACTTCTGCTAAGTCAAAGTATTTCATGTAAATCATAGTATTTCTACCAAGTCCCAATGTTTCTGCTAAATCATAAATAATGTTTTAGTACAAATTGTATGATTTGGTGGAACTTTCTGTGTTCCAGCACAAATGCTATGATTTGGCAGGAAAAAAATATTATTTAGTATAAATACTAAGTTTTAGCAGAAATGCTATGTTTAAACTTTAAAAAATTCTGCTATTTCTGCTGATGTGTGTTATGACTTTTGACCATTGAAATGAATGGAACACATTATCAATGTGGTCACTGATTTTGCATGATGGGTTGAGCTGTGCTTTACCTCAGTGAGATAAGCATCCGTTCTCAGACTGGGAGGCCTGGGTTCAAATCCAGCTTATGGCAACATTTCTTTCACTTAACAGTTAAACTTTTTTAAAACTCTTTTCAACACAAATTTCATTTTATTCACCCCTTTTCAGCAAAATTTTCAGTTTTTTTAACCCCTTTTCAGCACAAATCCAAACTTTATCAGCTCTTTTTCAGCAAAAACCTCTTTTCAGCAGAATTCTGCTCATTCACCTCTTTTCAGCAGAAATTCTGCTGATGGAACTCTTTTCAGCAGAATTTTCACCCCTTTTTTTTGCCCAAATTCTGCTAGCACAATTGTCAATCTCTCCACCTTTTCTTTGTGAGAAAGTGTTTGGCTCAGTGAGCTAAATAGCTGCCCTTTGATCAGGAGGGCCAGGTTCGAATCCTGCTCAGGGCATCTTTTTTTTTTTTTTTTTTTTGTTTCAACTTTTTCAGCTTTTTTCAGCAGATATCTTCAGCCGTTAAGGCATCCACACTGCATTTTCGCAGGAAATGCAAATTTTTCTAGTTATTATTATTATTCTAGTTGCTTCCGTACACTTTTCGCCGTTAAACTACTTCCACAATTTTCAGCCGATTTTCACCGTTCAAATTTTAAACTATTCAGCTATTTTTGCTAATTCCTGCTATGATTTTTGCTATTTTTAACTATTATACTTTTTAAAATATTCCACTTTTTTCCTTTAATTTGTCCCATTGAAATGAATGGGAAACTTCAGCAATTCTGCTAAAATTTGCTTGTTTTTGAAACTTAACTACTTCCTCATATTTTCACCTAGAACAACCATTCAAACTTTAAAATGTTCACAAATTATTGGGCTATTCAGGTATGATTCAGCTTTTTCAAATCTTTTACTGTTTTACTTTTATGCCTCTTAAAGTTTTGAGTTGCAAAATTGTGATTTTTCACAAAATACATGCGTTGTTATGGTTGCTATGCTCTTGGCTTCCAGTGTGCCACTGAAGGTTTTGCAATTTTCACTTCATGTCCGAACAACTTCCTGCTACTTGCTCAATTTTCACTCAACTTCCACAAATTATACATCAAAACGTAGGTATTTTTGCTGGCTTTCAGAAAATGTCACCATCATTGTTGTGGGATTTATAGAATTTTTGCAAATCTCCTCAGACTAACACAAGGTCAGAAAACTCTCCATATAAAGTGAATGGAGAGCTTGTTCAAAATCACCGCTGGATTTCTGTAATGAGAGGCATATTCGAATCGTCATATCTCCTTAACGAAGCAAAGTTAAGACATGAGGCTTGTCCCCGAATATCTTCAGACACCCCTGACGCTCACAATTCAAGAATTTCTTTCTCACCTATTACCGTTCTGAAATGAGTTGGACTTGTTTGAGGGTAGGAAATTCGTCCTTCGCTCAGATTTCTTCAGATTTCAAAGTCTGGAAATGAACCACTTTTTTCTCTCGTCATAACTTTTTGTTGGATTTCCACAGAGACCTGAAAATTTCCATGATTGTTCACCAAAGCCTGCTGTCTCTTACGGTGAAAGAATGATATCGATACTCCAAATAGATTTCAAGTTACAAAGCGTTGTTTGAGGGCAAGTCAAGGCAGTTTTTGCTTCGCTCTACTCAGTTATGGTGCATTAGAAGTCAAATATCTTTAATAATTCATATTTTAATGATAAATTGTAAACACTGGAAGATTCCCCCATGTCTTCTGAACAAAACGGTGTAAGAATGACCGTTCTAGCCCCTACGGTTAGGAAATTATGGTCATTTGTTTGAGGGGAGTCGTCACTATGAGAAATAGACTGCAATAATCCTGTGCCTCTCTCTGCTGCGTGTGTAAAAAGATGCACCTTTTTTGGCGGGAAAACGTAAACAGCCACTCTGATTGGTGGATTTAAATTCGGCAGCTCTCTCCCTCTGTGTCTGTCTGTGTGTGTGTGTGTGTGTGTGTGTGTGTTTAGTGGGAGAGAGAGGACCCTGCCCTTATTTGGCAGCATGTCATTGTAGGATTTAAATTGAATATAGTTAGACTGATTGACTGGATTAGAGCCTGTGTTTGTGTGTCCCTCTCTGCATTTCTGTTTCAATATGCCTCCATATTTGTAATTTTGTAAGTTATTGCTATTCTGCTAAATCATAGTATTTCTGGTACTTTTCGGTACTTGTGCTAAATACAGTATTTCTGCTAAATTATAGTATTTCTGCTTTATTATACTATTTGTGCTAAAACATAGTATTTCTACTAAATGTAGTATTTCTGCTTTTTATACTATTTGTGCTAAATTATAATATTTCTGCTTTTTATACTATTTGTGCTAAATTATAATATTTCTGCTTTTTATTCTATTTGTGCTAAAACATAGTATTTCTACTAAATGTAGTATTTCTGCTTTTTATACTATTTGTGCTAAATTATAATATTTCTGCTTTTTATACTATTTGTGCTAAATTATAATATTTCTGCTTTTTATACTATTTGTGCTAAATTATAATATTTCTGCTTTTTATACTATTTGTGCTAAAACATAGTATTTCTACTAAATGTAGTATTTATGCTTAATCATACTATTTCTGCTTTTTATAGGATTTGTGCCTAATATAGTATTTCTGCTTTTTATAGGATTTGTGCTTAATAATATAGTATTTCTGCTAAATTATAGTATTTCTGCTTTTTATAGTATTTGTGCTAAAACATAGTATTTCTACTAAATGTAGTATTTATGCTTAATCATAGTATTTCTATATATTTCTGCCATGTCCCCAGGCAGCCAATCCTCTGTGAGGACTTAGACATTCAAATTTTCAAATCAGGGCCTGCACGGTTTCCCAGCCAATCATATATGTGTCCTGAGGCATTCAAATTTGCATATTGGGGCCTTCATGGCTTCTAAGCCAGCCAATCATATCTGAGGGCTGAGGAATTCAAATCCACAAATCAGGGCCTGCACAGCTTCCCAGCCAGCCAATCATGTATGTGGGCTCCAGGTATTCAAATTTGCATATTGGGGAATTCGTGGCTTCCAAGTCAACAAGTCATCCATGTCGTATATCTCTAAAAATTCACATTTTAATGATAAATTGTTAACACTGGAAGATTCCCCCATCTCTTCTGAACAAAACGGTGTAAGAATGACCGCTCTAGCCCCTACGGTTAGGAAATTATGGTCATTTGTTTGAGGGGAGTCCTCACTATGAGAAATAGGCTGCAATAATCCTGTGCCTCTCTCTGCTGCGTGTGTAAAAAGATGCACCTGTTTTGGCGGGAAAAAGTACACAGGCTCTCTGATTGGTGGATTCAAATTCAGCAGCTCCCAGGCTGACCTAGAGACTTACTTCTCTCTCCCTGTGCATTTTTATGCTGATTTTTTCATTTAACAAGTATATTTGAGGGACCCTCAGCATGTTCAGCATTTTTTCAGCTGTCCATTTTGCTTTTCCAATTTTTCTGTTTAACTTATTACTATTGTGCTAAATCATACTGTTTCTGCTATTTCATAAGATTTGTGCTTAATATAGTATTTCTGCTTTTAATAGGATTTGTGCTTAATATAGTATTTCTGCTTTTTATAGAATTTGTGCTTAATATAGTATTTCTGCTTTTTATATGATTTGTGCTTAATATGGTATTTCTGCTAAATTATAGTATTTCTGCTTTTTATAGGATTTGTGCTAAAACATAGTATTTCTACTAAATGTAGTATTTATGCTTAATCATAGTATTTCTATATATTTCTGCCTGGTCCCCAGGCAGCCAATCCTCTGTGAGGACTTAGACATTCAAATTTTCAAATCAGGTCCTGCACGGTTTCCCAGCCAATCATATATGTGTCCTGAGGCATTCAAATTTGCATATTGGGGACTTCATGGCTTCTAAGCCAGCCAATCATATCTGAGGGCTGAGGAATTCAAATCCACAAATCAGGGCCTGCACAGCTTCCCAGCCAGCCAATCATGTATGTGGGCTCCAGGTATTCAAATTTGCATATTGGGGAATTCGTGGCTTCTAAGTCAACAAGTCATCCGTGTCATATATCTCTAAAAATTCATATTTTAATGATAAATTGTCAACACTTGAAGATTCCCCCATCTCTTCTGAACAAAACGGTGTAAGAATGACCGTTCTAGCTCCTACGGTTAGGAAATTATGGTCATTTGTTTGAGGGAAGTCATCATTATGAGAAATAGACTGCAATGATCCTGTGTCTCTCTGTGCTACTGCGTGTGTAAAAAGGATGCACCTGTTTTGGAGGGAAAGAGTGCACAGGCTCTCTGATTGGTGGATTCAAATTCAGCAGCTCCCAGGCTGACCTAGAAACTCACTTTTCTCTCCCTGTGTGTGTGTGTGTGTGTGTGTGTGTGTGTGTGTGTGTGTGTGTGTGTGTGTGTGTGTGTGTGTGTGTGACAGAGAGAGAGAAAGGCTTTTAATGGGATGATCTCATTCTAAGATTCAAATTCAATATATTTAGACTGGTTGACTGAATTGGATCTTGTGTGTGTGTCTCTCTGTGCATGTGTGTTTTCTTATGTGTACATATTTGTGATTGTGTGGCTGTTATAGATTTTTTTGCTGATTTTTTTCATTTAACAAGTATAGTTGAGGGACCTTCAGCATGTTCATCATTTCTTCAGCTGTCCATTTTTGCTTTTCCAATTTTTCTGTTTAAGTTATTACTATTGTGCTAAATCATACTATTTCTGCTATTTTATAAGATTTGTGCCAAATACCGTATTTCTGCCAAATATAGTATTTCTGATTAATTATAGTTTTTTCTACTAAATCATAGTACAGTATTTCTGCTTTTTATAGGGTTTGTGCTTAATATAGTATTTCTGCTAAATTATAGTATTTCTGCTTTTTATAGTATTTGTGCTAAATTATAGTATTTCTGCCAAATTATAATATTTGTGCTAAAACATAGTCTTAATTTAAAATTACAATATTCATAGTTCATCACAGTGTCTCTGGTAAATCACAATATTTCTGCTCTGTTGTACTATTTTTCTAAATCATAGTGTTTCTGTAATGTTTAAGTATTTTTGGCTAAATATATTCTTTCTGTTATCTTATACTATTTCTCCTAAATTCTTGTATTTTTGAGAAGTTATCATGTTTCTGGTAAGTTACAATATTTCTGCTAAATTCTGCTATGCTATTGTATTTCTGCCAAGTATTATGTTTCCTCTAAGATATTGCAGTTCTGCTAAGTTATTCCATTTTAGCAAACTTCTTTTGCTTCTGCAAAGTTTTTACAATTTCTGCAACTTTTCAGCTTTTTCAGCTACTTTTTGCATACAGCTTCAGCTTTAAGCATCCACACTGCATTTTCGCAGGAAATGCAAATTTTTCTAGTTATTATTATTATTCTAGTTGCTTCCGTACACTTTTCGCCGTTAAACTACTTCCACAATTTTCAGCCGATTTTCACCGTTCAAATTTTAAACTATTCAGCTATTTTTGCTAATTCCTGCTACGATTTTTGCTATTTTTAACTATTATACTTTTTAAAATATTAAGCTTTTTTCCTTTAATTTGTCCCATTGAAATGAATGGGAAACTTCAGCAATTCTGCTAAAATTTGCTTGTTTTTGAAACTTAACTACTTCCTCATATTTTCACCTAGAACAACCATTCAAATTTTAAAATGTTCACAAATTATTGGGCTATTCAGGTATGATTCAGCTTTTTCAAATCTTTTACTGTTTTACTTTTATGCCTCTTAAAGTTTTGAGTTGCAAAATTGTGATTTTTCACAAAATACATGTGTTGTTATGGTTGCTATGCTCTTGGCTTCCAGTGTGCCACTGAAGGTTTTGCAATTTTCACTTCATGTCCGAACAACTTCCTGCTACTTGCTCAATTTTCACTCAACTTCCACAAATTATACATCAAAACGTAGGTATTTTTGCTGGCTTTCAGAAAATGTCACCATCATTGTTGTGGGATTTATAGAATTTTTGCAAATCTCCTCAGACTAACACAAGGTCAGAAAACTCTCCATATAAAGTGAATGGAGAGCTTGTTCAAAATCACCGCTGGATTTCTGTAATGAGAGGCATATTCGAATCGTCATATCTCCTTAACGAAGCAAAGTTAAGACATGAGGCTTGTCCCCGAATATCTTCAGACACCCCTGACGCTCACAATTCAAGAATTTCTTTCTCACCTATTACCGTTCTGAAATGAGTTGGACTTGTTTGAGGGTAGGAAATTCGTCCTTCGCTCAGATTTCTTCAGATTTCAAACTGTGGAAATGAACCACTTTTTTCTCTCGTCATAACTTTTTGTTGGATTTCCACAGAGACCTGAAAATTTCCATGATTGTTCACCAAAGCCTGCTGTCTCTTACGGTGAAAGAATGATATCGATACTCCAAATAGATTTCGAGTTAGAAAGCATTGTTTGAGGGCAAGTCAAGGCAGTTTTTGCTTCGCTCTACTCAGTTATGGTGCATTACAAGTCAAATATCTTTAATAATTCATATTTTAATGATAAATTGTAAACACTGGAAGATTCCCCCATCTCTTCTGAACAAAACGGTGTAAGAATGACCGCTCTAGCCCCTACGGTTTGGAAATTATGGTCATTTGTTTGAGGGGAGTCCTCACTATGAGAAATAGGCTGCAATAATCCTGTGCCTCTCTGTGCTGCGTGTGTAAAAAGAGGCACATGTTTTGGCGGGAAAAAGTACACAGGCTCTCTGATTGGTGGATTCAAATTCAGCAGCTCCCAGGCTGACCTAGAAACTTACTTCTCTCTCCCTGTGCATTTTTTTGCTGATTTTTTCATTTAACAAGTATATTTGAGGGACCCTCAGCATGTTCAGCATTTTTTCAGCTGTCCATTTTGCTTTTCCAATTTTTCTGTTTAACTTATTACTATTGTGCTAAATCATACTGTTTCTGCTATTTTATAAGATTTGTGCTTAATATAGTATTTCTGCTTTTAATAGGATTTGTGCTTAATATAGTATTTCTGCTTTTAATAGGATTTGTGCTTAATATAGTATTTCTGCTTTTTATAGAATTTGTGCTTAATATAGTATTTCTGCTTTTTATATGATTTGTGCTTAATATGGTATTTCTGCTAAATTATAGTATTTCTGCTTTTCATAGGATTTGTGCTAAAACATAGTATTTCTACTAAATGTAGTATTTATGCTTAATCATACTATTTCTGCTTTTTATAGGATTTGTGCTTAATATAGTATTTCTGCTAAATTATCGTATTTCTGCTTTTTATAGGATTTGTGCTAAAACATAGTATTTCTACTAAATGTAGTATTTATGCTTAATCATAGTATTTCTATATATTTCTGCCTGGTCCCCAGGCAGCCAATCCTCTGTGAGGACTTAGACATTCAAATTTTCAAATCAGGTCCTGCACGGTTTCCCAGCCAATCATATATGTGTCCTGAGGCATTCAAATTTGCATATTGGGGACTTCATGGCTTCTAAGCCAGCCAATCATATCTGAGGGCTGAGGAATTCAAATCCACAAATCAGGGCCTGCACAGCTTCCCAGCCAGCCAATCATGTATGTGGGCTCCAGGTATTCAAATTTGCATATTGGGGAATTCGTGGCTTCTAAGTCAACAAGTCATCCGTGTGATATATCTCTAAAAATTCATATTTTAATGATAAATTGTCAACACTTGAAGATTCCCCCATCTCTTCTGAACAAAACGGTGTAAGAATGACCGTTCTAGCTCCTACGGTTAGGAAATTATGGTCATTTGTTTGAGGGGAGTCGTCATTATGAGAAATAGACTGCAATGATCCTGTGTCTCTCTGTGCTGCGTGTGTAAAAAGGATGCACCTGTTTTGGAGGGAAAGAGTGCACAGGCTCTCTGATTGGTGGATTCAAATTCAGCAGCTCCCAGGCTGACCTAGAAACTCACTTTTCTCTCCCTGCTTGTGTGTGTGTGTGTGTGTGTGTGTGTGTGTGTGACAGAGAGAGAGAGAGAGAGAGAGAGAGAGAGAGAAAGGCTTTTAATGGGATGATCTCATTCTAAGATTCAAATTCAATATATTTAGACTGGTTGACTGAATTGGATCTTGTGTGTGTGTCTCTCTGTGCATGTGTGTTTTCTTATGTGTACATATTTGTGATTGTGTGGCTGTTATAGATTTTTTTGCTGATTTTTTTCATTTAACAAGTATAGTTGAGGGACCTTCAGCATGTTCATCATTTTTTCAGCTGTCCATTTTTGCTTTTCCAATTTTTCTGTTTAAGTTATTACTATTGTGCTAAATCATACTATTTCTGCTATTTTATAAGATTTGTGCCAAATACCGTATTTCTGCCAAATATAGTATTTCTGATTAATTATAGTTTTTTCTACCAAATCATAGTACAGTATTTCTGCTTTTTATAGGGTTTGTGCTTAATATAGTATTTCTGCTAAATTATAGTATTTCTGCTTTTTATAGTATTTGTGCTAAATTATAGTATTTCTGCCAAATTATAATATTTGTGCTAAAACATAGTCTTAATTTCAAATTACAATATTCATAGTTCATCACAGTGTCTCTGGTAAATCACAATATTTCTGCTCTGTTGTACTATTTTTCTAAATCATAGTGTTTCTGTAATGTTTAAGTATTTTTGGCTAAATATATTCTTTCTGTTATCTTATACTATTTCTCCTAAATTCTTGTATTTTTGAGAAGTTATCATGTTTCTGGTAAGTTACAATATTTCTGCTAAATTCTGCTATGCTATTGTATTTCTGCCAAGTATTATGTTTCCTCTAAGATATTGCAGTTCTGCTAAGTTATTCCATTTTAGCAAACTTCTTTTGCTTCTGCAAAGTTTTTACAATTTCTGCAACTTTTCAGCTTTTTCAGCTACTTTTTGCATACAGCTTCAGCTTTAAGCATCCACACTGCATTTTCGCAGGAAATGCAAATTTTTCTAGTTATTATTATTATTATATTTTATTCTGTATTCCGTACGTTTTTTGTAATCCTACTCCTTCAAAACCGTTCAACTTAGAAAAACCATTCCAACACCGTTAGATTCCTATTCTTTTGGACAACACTGCTTCCATTTTTCATATTTTTAACATTTATATTTTTAATTTTATTCAACTTTATTCAACAAAAATTTATAATGTATTTCAATGGGGAGACCCTTCAAATCCTCATTCAACTTACTCATTTTTAAACTCTTACTACTTCCACATACATTGACATAGAGCCACCATTCAAACTTTAAAACGAAGACAAGACATTCAACTATTCAACTTGCATTTATCTTTTCAATATCTATTATACTTTTTCTTCAGTTCCAGTTTAAGTTTCATGATGTTTTTTCACCCGTTTCAGAGTTTATAATGGGTGTGTATGGGACGGAATGTTGGGGCTAGAGTGAGACAGCTCAACTGCTAGAGTGAGAGGAGCAAAAAAATTAATCTTAAAATCTTTTTTAAAACTGCTGCTGTGTCCGCAGCGTTTGCTCTACAGGTATGATTTTACCCTCAAAACGTAGCCATCGTTGTCCTCTTTCATCCAATGTGTTTACTATTGTACTAGGTGTTATGGTTCTTTCATAAATGTCACCAATGCACAGCCTCCTCCCTCCAACTCTTCCATAGACTCTAATGTTAAAATGGCTCAGAAGGTTCGTTTGAAAATCAGAAGAGCATGGTGTCTTTCCACTGTCACCACGTCCATATAATAAGCTCCACAGGCATGAAAACTGAGAATTAGGTAGACTAGACATTGCTGTCGCTCACGGTGAAAGAATTTTGTCAATACGACTTTTACTTTTCATTTGGGAACGATTTGTTTCGGCCTGACTTTTCTGTTCATTTTAAGCAGCAGAAGTGAGGTGCATGTCTGTGTCCGTGTGTATGGAGCCATTGGGTGCGGTCACTATAGCAACCAGGCTCACACCTGCCTGCTTAACGAGCTCTCTCTGCCACTCTGCCAAAATTCATCTTAAACACTTCTCTTTCAACTGCTGCTGTGTCCACAGTGTTAAAGCCATCATTTTACCCTCAAAACGTCGCCATCGTTGTTCTTTTTCCAACATCTTGTCTTTCAAAGCTCAGAGATGTAAACTTTTTAAACTGTGTGGGTCCAAGTGGAGGGATCACATTTTAGTCATTCAGTGATTCAAAGAATATGACCTTTTAATATTCTTTCAGATGTTTTCTGACTCTAAATGTTCTTTTCTCATTTCTTAGGTTTTTCTAATTTACAATTAAAACATTTTCAGCTTTTTTCCAACTTCTTCTTCTGTGTAACCTTCAGCTTTTAGCAGTTCAGCACCTTTGTTTTCAGGTTAAATTTGGTTGTTTTTTTTTTGTTTTTTTTTTAATTTCATTCAATATTTTTAACTCAAAATTCAGCAATTAATTCATTTCAGTGCATACATTCAGATTCAAGCATTCACACTGCAGTTTCTTCAGAAAATGCACTTTCTAGTTATTAGTGTGAATGCTTGAAAAGCATTCACAGTATTGTTCTTCTAATCTTTATTCTATTTTATTTATTATTATTCTGTATTCCGTACGTTTTTTGTAATCTATCTCCTTCAAAACCGTTCAACTTAGAAAAACCATTCAAACACCGTTAGATTCCTATTCTTTTGGACAACACTGCTTCTATTTTTCTCATTTTTAACATTTATATTTTTTATTTTATTCAACTTTATTCAACAAAAATTTATAATGTATTTCAATGGGGAGACCCTTCAAATTCTCATTCAAATTCCTCCTCTTTAAACTGTATCTACTTCCACATACATTGACATAGAGCCACCATTCAAACTTTAAAACGAAGACAAGACATTCAACTATTCAACTTGTATTTATCTTTTCAATATCTATTATACTTTTTCTTCAGTTCCAGTTTAAGTTTCATGATGTTTTTTCACCCGTTTCAGAGTTTATAATGGGTGTGTATGGGACGGAATGTTGGGGCTAGAGTGAGACAGCTCAACTGCTAGAGTGAGAGGAGCAAAAAAATTAATCTTAAAATATTTTTTAAAACTGCTGCTGTGTCCACAGCGTTTGCTCTACAGCCGCCATTTTACCCTCAAAACGTAGCCATCGCTGTCCTCTTTCATCCAATGTGTTTACTATTGTCCTAGGTGTTATGGTTCTTTCATAAATGTCACCAATGCACAGCCTCCTCCCTCCAACTCTTCCATAGACTCTAATGTTAAAATGGCTCAGAAGGTTCGTTTGAAAATCAGAAGAGCATGGTGTCTTTCCACTGTCACCACGTCCATATAATAAGCTCCACAGGCATGAAAACTGAGAATTAGGTAGACTAGACATTGCTGTCGCTCTCGGTGAAAGAATTTTGTCAATACGACTTTTACTTTTCATTTGGGAGCGATTTGTTTCGGCCTGACTTTTCTGTTCATTTTAAGCAGCAAAAGTGAGGCGCATGTCTGTGTACGTGTGTATGGAGCCATTGGGTGCGGTCACTATAGCAACCAGGCTCACACCTGCCTGCTTAACGAGCTCTGCCTGCCACTGTACCAAGATTCATCTTAAGCACTTCTCTTTCAACTGCTGCTGTGTCCACAGTGTTACAGCCATCATTTTACCCTCAAATTGTCGCCATTATTGTTCTCTTTCCAACACCGTATATTTCAAAGCTCAGGCATTTAAACTTTTTAAACTGTGTGGATCAAAGTGGAGGGATCACATTTGAGTCATTCAGTGATTCAAAGAATATGACCTTTTAATATTCATTCAGATGTTTTCTGACTCTAAATGTTCTTTTCTCATTTCTTAGGGTTTTCTAATTTACATTTAAAACATTTTCAGTTTTTTTCCAACTCCTTCTTCTGTGTAACCTTCAGCTTTTAGCAGTTCAGCACCTTTGTTTTCAGGTTAAATTCAGTTTTTTTTTTTTTGGTTTTTTTTTAATCTCATTCAATATTTTTAACTCAAAATTCAGCAATTAATTCATTTCAGTGCATACATTCAGATTCAAGCATTCACACTGCAGTTTCTTCAGAAAATGCACTTTCTAGTATTTTATTATTATGGATTCCGTACGTTTTTTGTACTCTATCTCCTTCAAAACCGTTCAACTTAGAAAAACCATTCAAACACCATTAGATTCCTATTCTTTTGGACATGACTGCTTCTATTTTTCTCATTTATAACATTTATATTTTTAATTTTATTCAACTTTTTTCAACAAAAATTTCCCATGTATTTCAATGGGGAGACCCTTCAAATTCTCATTCAACTTACTCATTTTTAAACTGTATCTACTTCCACATACGTTGACATAGAGCCACCATTCAAACTTTAAAACGAAGACAAGACATTCAACTATTCAACTTGTATTTATCTTTTCAATATCTATTATACTTTTTCTTCAGTTCCAGTTTAAGTTTCATGATGTTTTTTCACCCGTTTCAGAGTTTATAATGGGTGTGTATGGGACGGAATGTTGGGGCTAGAGTGAGGCAGCTCAACTGCTAGAGTGAGAGGAGCAAAAAAATTAATCTTAAAATCTTTTTTAAAACTGCTGCTGTGTCCGCAGCGTTTGCTCTACAGGTATGATTTTACCCTCAAAACGTAGCCATGGCTGTCCTCTTTCATCCAATGTGTTTACTATTGTACTAGGTGTTATGGTTCTTTCATAAATGTCACCAATGCACAGCCTCCTCCCTCCAACTCTTCCATAGACTCTAATGTTAAAATGGCTCAGAAGGTTCGTTTGAAAATCAGAAGAGCATGGTGTCTTTCCACTGTCACCACGTCCATATAATAAACTCCACAGGCATGAAAACTGAGAATTAGGTAGACTAGACATGGCTGTCGCTCACAGTGAAAGAATTTTGTCAATACGACATGTACTTTTCATTTGGGAGCGATTTGTTTGGGCCTGACTTTTCTGTTCATTTTAAGCAGCAAAAGTGAGGCGCATGTCTGTGTACGTGTGTATGGAGCCATTGGGTGCGGTCACTATAGCAACCAGGCTCACACCTGCCTGCTTAACGAGCTCTCTCTCTCTCTCTGCCAAGATTCATCTTAAACACTTCTCTTTCAACTGCTGCTGTGTCCACAGTGTTAAAGCCATCATTTTACCCTCAAAACGTCGCCATCGTTGTTCTTTTTCCAACATCTTGTCTTTCAAAGCTCAGAGATGTAAACTTTTTAAACTGTGTGGGTCCAAGTGGAGGGATCACATTTGAGTCATTCAGTGATTCAAAGAATATGACCTTTTAATATTCATTCAGATGTTTTCTGACTCTAAATGTTCTTTTCTCATTTCTTAGGTTTTTCTAATTTACATTTAAAACATTTTCAGTTTTTTTCCAACTCCTTCTTCTGTGTAACCTTCAGCTTTTAGCAGTTCAGCACCTTTGTTTTCAGGTTAAATTCGTTTTTTTTTTTTTTTGTTTTTTTTTAATCTCATTCAATATTTTTAACTCAAAATTCAGCAATTAATTCATTTCAGTGCATACATTCAGATTCAAGCATTCACACTGCAGTTTCTTCAGAAAATGCACTTTCTAGTTATATTTTATTCTGTATTCCGTACGTTTTTTGTAATCCTATAACTTCAAAACCGTTCAACTTAGAAAAACCATTCAAACACCGTTAGATTCCTATTCTTTTGGACAACACTGCTTCTATTTTTCATATTTTTAACATTTATATTTTTAATTTTATTCAACTTTATTCAACAAAAATTTATAATGTATTTCAATGGGGAGACCCTTCAAATCCTCATTCAACTTACTCATTTTTAAACTCTTACTACTTCCACATACATTGACATAGAGCCACCATTCAAACTTTAAAACGAAGACAAGACATTCAACTATTCAACTTGTATTTATCTTTTCAATATCTATTATACTTTTTCTTCAGTTCCAGTTTAAGTTTCATGATGTTTTTTCACCCGTTTCAGAGTTTATAATGGGTGTGTATGGGACGGAATGTTGGGGCTAGAGTGAGACAGCTCAACTGCTAGAGTGAGAGGAGCAAAAAAATTAATCTTAAAATCTTTTTTAAAACTGCTGCTGTGTCCACAGCGTTTGCTCTACAGGTATGATTTTACCCTCAAAACGTAGCCATGGCTGTCCTCTTTCATCCAATGTGTTTACTATTGTACTAGGTGTTATGGTTCTTTCATAAATGTCACCAATGCACAGCCTCCTCCCTCCAACTCTTCCATAGACTCTAATGTTAAAATGGCTCAGAAGGTTCGTTTGAAAATCAGAAGAGCATGGTGTCTTTACACTGTCACCACGTCCATATAATAAACTCCACAGGCATGAAAACTGAGAATTCGGTAGACTAGAAGCTGCTGTCGCTCACGGTGAAAGAATTTTGTCAATACGACTTTTACTTTTCATTTGGGAACGATTTGTTTCGGCCTGACTTTTCTGTTCATTTTAAGCAGCAAAAGTGAGGCGCATGTCTGTGTGCGTGTGTATGGAGCCATTGGGTGCGGTCACTATAGCAACCAGGCTCACACCTGCCTGCTTAACGAGCTCTGCCTGCCACTCTGCCAAGATTCATCTTAAACACTTCTCTTTCAACTGCTGCTGTGTCCACAGTGTTAAAGCCATCATTTTACCCTCAAAACGTCGCCATCGTTGTTCTTTTTCCAACATCTTGTCTTTCAAAGCTCAGAGATGTAAACTTTTTAAACTGTGTGGGTCCAAGTGGAGGGATCACATTTTAGTCATTCAGTGATTCAAAGAATATGACCTTTTAATATTCTTTCAGATGTTTTCTGACTCTAAATGTTCTTTTCTCATTTCTTAGGTTTTTCTAATTTACAATTAAAACATTTTCAGCTTTTTTCCAACTTCTTCTTCTGTGTAACCTTCAGCTTTTAGCAGTTCAGCACTTTTGTTTTCAGGTTAAATTCGGGTTTTTTTTTAATCTCATTCAAGATTTTTAACTTAAATTCAGTAATTAATTCATTTCAGTGCATACATTCAGATTCAAGCATTCACACTGCAGTTTCTTCAGAAAATGCACTTTCTAGTTATTATTAGTGTGAATGCTTGAAAAGCATTCACAGTATTGTTCTTCTAATCTTTATTAGTGTGAATGCTTGAAAAGCATTCACAGTATTGTTCTTCTAATCTTTATTATTAGTGTGAATGCTTGAAAAGCATTCACAGTATTGTTCTTCTAATCTTTATTATTATATTTTATTATTTTTCCGTACGTTTTTTGAAAGCCTACTCCTTCAAAACCGTTCAACTTAGAAAAACCATTCAAACACCGTTAGATTCCTATTCTTTTGGACAACACTGCTTCTATTTTTCATATTTTTAACATTTATATTTTTAATTTTATTCAACTTTATTCAACAAAAATTTATAATGTATTTCAATGGGGAGACCCTTCAAATCCTCATTCAACTTACTCATTTTTAAACTCTTACTACTTCCACATACATTGACATAGAGCCACCATTCAAACTTTAAAACGAAGACAAGACATTCAACTATTCAACTTGTATTTATCTTTTCAATATCTATTATACTTTTTCTTCAGTTCCAGTTTAAGTTTCATGATGTTTTTTCACCCGTTTCAGAGTTTATAATGGGTGTGTATGGGACGGAATGTTGGGGCTAGAGTGAGAGAGCTCAACTGCTAGAGTGAGAGGAGCAAAAAAATTAATCTTAAAATATTTTTTAAAACTGCTGCTGTGTCCACAGCGTTTGCTCTACAGCCACCATTTTACCCTCAAAACGTAGCCATCGCTGTCCTCTTTCATCCAATGTGTTTACTATTGTACTAGGTGTTATGGTTCTTTCATAAATGTCACCAATGCACAGCCTCCTCCCTCCAACTCTTCCATAGACTCTAATGTTAAAATGGCTCAGAAGGTTCGTTTGAAAATCAGAAGAGCATGGTGTCTTTCCACTGTCACCACGTCCATATAATAAACTCCACAGGCATGAAAACTGAGAATTCAGTAGACTAGAAGCTGCTGTCGCTCACGGTGAAAGAATTTCGTCAATACGACTTGTACTTTTCATATGGGAACGATTTGTTTCGGCCTGACTTTTCTGTTCATTTTAAGCAGCAAAAGTGAGGTGCATGTCTGTGTACGTGTGTATGGAGCCATTGGGTGCGGTCACTATAGCAACCAGGCTCACACCTGCCTGCTTAAGGAGCTCTCTCTCACTCTGTGCCAAGATTCATCTTAAGCACTTCTCTTTCAACTGCTGCTGTGTCCACAGTGTTACAGCCATCATTTTACCCTCAAATTGTCACCATTATTGTTCTCTTTCCAACACCGTGTCTTTCAAAGCTCAGGCATTTAAACTTTTTAAACTGTGTGGATCAAAGTGGAGGGATCACATTTGAGTCATTCAGTGATTCAAAGAATATGACCTTTTGATATTCATTCAGATGTTTTCTGACTCTAAATGTTCTTTTCTCATTTCTTAGGGTTTTCTAATTTACATTTAAAACATTTTCAGTTTTTTTCCAACTCCTTCTTCTGTGTAACCTTCAGCTTTTAGCAGTTCAGCACCTTTGTTTTCAGGTTAAATTCGGGGTTTTTTTTTTTTTTAATCTCATTCAATATTTTTAACTCAAAATTCAGCAATTAATTTATTTCAGTGCATACATTCAGATTCAAGCATTCACACTGCAGTTTCTTCAGAAAATGCACTTTCTAGTTAGTGTGAATGCTTGAAAAGCATTCACAGTATTGTTATTCGAATCTTTATTATTATTCTATTTTTTTATTATTATTATCTATTCCGTACGTTTTTTGAAAGCCTACTCCTTCAAAACCGTTCAACTTAGAAAAACCATTCAAACACCGTTAGATTCCTATTCTTTTGGACAACACTGCTTCTATTTTTCATATTTTTAACATTTATATTTTTAATTTTATTCAACTTTATTCAACAAAAATTTATAATGTATTTCAATGGGGAGACCCTTCAAATCCTCATTCAACTTACTCATTTTTAAACTCTTACTACTTCCACATACATTGACATAGAGCCACCATTCAAACTTTAAAACGAAGACAAGACATTCAACTATTCAACTTGTATTTATCTTTTCAATATCTATTATACTTTTTCTTCAGTTCCAGTTTAAGTTTCATGATGTTTTTTCACCCGTTTCAGAGTTTATAATGGGTGTGTATGGGACGGAATGTTGGGGCTAGAGTGAGAGAGCTCAACTGCTAGAGTGAGAGGAGCAAAAAAATTAATCTTAAAATATTTTTTAAAACTGCTGCTGTGTCCACAGCGTTTGCTCTACAGCCACCATTTTACCCTCAAAACGTAGCCATCGCTGTCCTCTTTCATCCAATGTGTTTACTATTGTCCTAGGTGTTATGGTTCTTTCATAAATGTCACCAATGCACAGCCTCCTCCCTCCAACTCTTCCATAGACTCTAATGTTAAAATGGCTCAGAAGGTTGGTTTGAAAATCAGAAGAGCATGGTGTCTTTCCACTGTCACCACGTCCATATAATAAACTCCACAGGCATGAAAACTGAGAATTCAGTAGACTAGACATTGCTGTCGCTCACGGTGAAAGAATTTTGTCAATACGACTTGTACTTTTCATATGGGAACGATTTGTTTCGGCCTGACTTTTCTGTTCATTTTAAGCAGCAAAAGTGAGGTGCATGTCTGTGTCCGTGTGTATGGAGCCATTGGGTGCGGTCACTATAGCAACCAGGCTCACACCTGCCTGCTTAACGAGCTCTGCCTGCCACTGTACCAAGATTCATCTGAAACACTTCTCTTTCAACTGCTGCTGTCTCCACAGTGTTACAGCCATCATTTTATCCTCAAAACGTCGCCATCGTTGTTCTCTTTCCAACATCTTGTCTTTCAAAGCTCAGAGATGTAAACTTTTTAAACTGTGTGGATCCAAGTGGAGGGATCACATTTTAGTCATTCAGTGATTCAAAGAATATGACCTTTTAATATTCTTTCAGATGTTTTCTGACTCTAAATGTTCTTTTCTCATTTCTTAGGTTTTTCTAATTTACAATTAAAACATTTTCAGCTTTTTTCCAACTTCTTCTTCTGTGTAACCTTCAGCAGTTCAGCACTTTTGTTTTCAGGTTAAATTCAGGTTGTTTTTTTTTTATCTCATTCAAAATTTTTAACTCAAAATTCAGCAATTAATTCATTTCAGTCCATACATTCAGATTCAAGCATTCACACTGCAGTTTCTTCAGAAAATGCACTTTCTAGTTAGTGTGAATGCTTGAAAAGCATTCACAGTATTGTTATTCGAATCTTTATTAGTGTGAATGCTTGAAAAGCATTCACAGTATTGTTATTCGAATCTTTATTATTATTATTATTATTATATTTTATCTATTCCGTACGTTTTTTGTAATCCTACTCCTTCAAAACCGTTCAACTTAGAAAAACCATTCAAACACCGTTAGATTCCTATTCTTTTGGACAACACTGCTTCTAAATTTCATATTTTTAACATTTATATTTTTAATTTTATTCAACTTTATTCAACAAAAATTTATAATGTATTCCAATGGGGAGACCCTTCAAATCCTCATTCAACTTACTCATTTTTAAACTCTTACTACTTCCACATACATTGACATAGAGCCACCATTCAAACTTTAAAACGAAGACAAGACATTCAACTATTCAACTTGTATTTATCTTTTCAATATCTATTATACTTTTTCTTCAGTTCCAGTTTAAGTTTCATGATGTTTTTTCACCCGTTTCAGAGTTTATAATGGGTGTGTATGGGACGGAATGTTGGGGCTAGAGTGAGGCAGCTCAACTGCTAGAGTGAGAGGAGCAAAAAAATTAATCATAAAATCTTTTTTAAAACTGCTGCTGTGTCCGCAGCGTTTGCTCTACAGGTATGATTTTACCCTCAAAACGTAGCCATGGCTGTCCTCTTTCATCCAATGTGTTTACTATTGTCCTAGGTGTTACGGTTCTTTCATAAATGTCACCAATGCACAGCCTCCTCCCTCCAACTCTTCCATAGACTCTAATGTTAAAACGGCTCAGAAGGTTGGTTTGAAAATCAGAAGAGCATGGTGTTTTTACACTGTCACCACGTCCATATAATAAACTCCACAGGCATGAAAACTGAGAATTAGGTAGAGTGGACATTGCTGCCGCTCACGGTGAAAGAATTTCGTCAATACGACCTATACTTTTCATTTGGGAGCGATTTGTTTCGGCCTAACTTTTCTGTTCATTTTAAGCAGCAAAAGTGAGGCGCATGTCTGTGTACGTGTGTATGGAGCCATTGGGTGCAGTCACTATAGCAACCAGGCTCACACCTGCCTGCTTAACGAGCTCTGCCTGCCACTGTGCCAAGATTCATCTTAAGCACTTCTCTTTCAACTGCTGCTGTGTCCACAGTGTTACAGCCATCATTTTACCCTCAAATTGTCGCCATTATTGTTCTCTTTCCAACACCGTGTCTTTCAAAGCTCAGGCATTTAAACTTTTTAAACTGTGTGGATCAAAGTGGAGGGATCACATTTGAGTCATTCAGTGATTCAAAGAATATGACCTTTTAATATTCATTCAGATGTTTTCTGACTCTAAATGTTCTTTTCTCATTTCTTAGGGTTTTCTAATTTACATTTAAAACATTTTCAGTTTTTTTCCAACTCCTTCTTCTGTGTAACCTTCAGCTTTTAGCAGTTCAGCACCTTTGTTTTCAGGTTAAATTCGGGTTTTTTTTGTTTTTTTTTAATCTCATTCAATATTTTTAACTCAAAATTCAGCAATTAATTCATTTCAGTGCATACATTCAGATTCAAGCATTCACACTGCAGTTTCTTCAGAAAATGCACTTTCTAGTTATATTTTCTTATTCCGTACGTTTTTTGAAAGCCTACTCCTTCAAAACCGTTCAACTTAGAAAAACCATTCAAACATCGTTAGATTCCTATTATTTTGGACATGACTGCTTCTATTTTTCTCATTTTTAACATTTATATTTTTAATTTTATTCAACTTTATTCAACAAAAATTTCCCATGTATTTCAATGGGGAGACCCTTCAAATTCTCATTCAACTTACTCATTTTTAAACTCTTACTACTTCCACATACATTGACATAGAGCCACCATTCAAACTTTAAAACGAAGACAAGACATTCAACTATTCAACTTGTATTTATCTTTTCAATATCTATTATACTTTTTCTTCAGTTCCAGTTTAAGTTTCATGATGTTTTTTCACCCGTTTCAGAGTTTATAATGGGTGTGTATGGGACGGAATGTTGGGGCTAGAGTGAGGCAGCTCAACTGCTAGAGTGAGAGGAGCAAAAAAATTAATCTTAAAATCTTTTTTAAAACTGCTGCTGTGTCCGCAGCGTTTGCTCTACAGGTATGATTTTACCCTCAAAACGTAGCCATGGCTGTCCTCTTTCATCCAATGTGTTTACTATTGTCCTAGGTGTTATGGTTCTTTCATAAATGTCACCAATGCACAGCCTCCTCCCTCCAACTCTTCCATAGACTCTAATGTTAAAATGGCTCAGAAGGTTCGTTTGAAAATCAGAAGAGCATGGTGTCTTTACACTGTCACCACGTCCATATAATAAGCTCCACAGGCATGAAAACTGAGAATTAGGTAGACTAGACATGGCTGTCGCTCACGGTGAAAGAATTTTGTCAATACGACATGTACTTTTCATTTGGGAACGATTTGTTTCGGCCTGACTTTTCTGTTCATTTTAAGCAGCAAAAGTGAGGTGCATGTCTGTGTCGTGTGTATGGAGCCATTGGGTGCGGTCACTATAGCAACCAGGCTCACACCTGCCTGCTTAACGAGCTCTGCCTGCCACTGTACCAAGATTCATCTTAAGCACTTCTCTTTCAACTGCTGCTGTGTCCACAGTGTTAAAGCCATCATTTTACCCTCAAAACGTCGCCATCGTTGTTCTCTTTCCAACATCTTGTCTTTCAAAGCTCAGACATTTAAACTTTTTAAACTGTGTGGATCAAAGTGGAGGGATCACATTTGAGTCATTCAGTGATTCAAAGAATATGACCTTTTAATATTCATTCAGATGTTTTCTGACTCTAAATGTTCTTTTCTCATTTCTTAGGGTTTTCTAATTTACATTTAAAACATTTTCAGCTTTTTTCCAACTTCTGCTTCTGTGTAACCTTCAGCTTTTAGCAGTTCAGCACCTTTGTTTTCAGGTTAAATTTGGTTGTTTTTTTTTGTTTTTTTTTTAAATTTCATTCAATATTTTTAACTCAAAATTCAGCAATTAATTCATTTCAGTGCATACATTCAGATTCAAGCATTCACACTGCAGTTTCTTCAGAAAATGCACTTTCTAGTTATTATATTTTATCTATTCCGTACGTTTTTTGAAAGCCTACTCCTTCAAAACCGTTCAACTTAGAAAAACCATTCAAACATCGTTAGATTCCTATTCTTTTGGACAACATTGCTTCTATTTTTCTCATTTTTAACATTTATATTTTTAATTTTATTCAACTTTATTCAACAAAAATTTATAATGTATTTCAATGGGGAGACCCTTCAAATCCTCATTCAACTTATTCATTTTTAAACTCTTACTACTTCCACATACATTGACATAGAGCCACCATTCAAACTTTAAAACGAAGACAAGACATTCAACTATTCAACTTGTATTTATCTTTTCAATATCTATTATACTTTTTCTTCAGTTCCAGTTTAAGTTTCATGATGTTTTTTCACCCGTTTCAGAGTTTATAATGGGTGTGTATGGGACGGAATGTTGGGGCTAGAGTGAGGCAGCTCAACTGCTAGAGTGAGAGGAGCAAAAAAATTTATCTTAAAATCTTTTTTAAAACTGCTGCTGTGTCCGCAGCGTTTGCTCTACAGGTATGATTTTACCCTCAAAACGTAGCCATGGCTGTCCTCTTTAATCCAATGTGTTTACTATTGTACTAGGTGTTATGGTTCTTTCATAAATGTCACCAATGCACAGCCTCCTCCCTCCAACTCTTCCATAGACTCTAATGTTAAAATGGCTCAGAAGGTTCGTTTGAAAATCAGAAGAGCATGGTGTCTTTACACTGTCACCACGTCCATATAATAAACTCCACAGGCATGAAAACTGAGAATTTGGTAGACTAGACATGGCTGTCGCTCACGGTGAAAGAATTTTGTCAGTACGACATGTACTTTTCATTTGGGAACGATTTGTTTCGGCCTGACTTTTCTGTTCATTTTAAGCAGCAAAAGTGAGGTGCATGTCTGTGTCGTGTGTATGGAGCCATTGGGTGCAGTCACTATAGCAACCAGGCTCACACCTGCCTGCTTAACGAGCTCTCTCTGCCACTCTGCCAAGATTCATCTTAAACACTTCTCTTTCAACTGCTGCTGTGTCCACAGTGTTAAAGCCATCATTTTACCCTCAAAACGTCGCCATCGTTGTTCTCTTTCCAACATCTTGTCTTTCAAAGCTCAGAGATGTCAACTTTTTAAACTGTGTGGATCCAAGTGGAGGGATCACATTTGAGTCATTCAGTGATTCAAAGAATATGACCTTTTAATATTCTTTCAGATGTTTTCTGACTCTAAATGTTCTTTTCTCATTTCTTAGGTTTTTCTAATTTACAATTAAAACATTTTCAGCTTTTTTCCAACTTCTTCTTCTGTGTAACCTTCAGCTTTTAGCAGTTCAGCACTGTTGTTTTCAGGTTAAATTCAGGTTGTTTTTTTTGTTTTTTTATCTCATTCAAAATTTTTAACTCAAAATTCAGCAATTAATTCATTTCAGTCCACATGTCTGTGTCCGTGTGTATGGAGCCCTTGGGTGCAGTCACTATAGCAACCAGGCTCACACCTGCCTGCTTAACGAGCTCTGTCTCTCACTCTGCCAAGATTAAATCAAAAATGTGTGTTACATCTAAGCAGTTGTAGTAAGATTAACTTTTTCAATAGGTACAATAAGACAGGTTTGACAGGCTTTTGCCACAGATTAACAGTATGTCAGTAGTTAATATAGGCTAACTGAATAGAGCCCTGAATTATTGCCCTGTTAAATTCAAGTTGATTGTGTATTGGTGGACTTGTCTTCTCCACACAGGTTTTTCATACCTCAGCAGTTTTAGTCAGTTGATGACTTTAAAATAATCTTTTCTGACTGGATAATTAAAGCTCACAGCATCTACCTGTCTGTAGTGTATTTTCCCACATTTTAAATAATCGAATCTCATTTAATGTCTCTGTTTTTAGTCTGTATAGTTTATCTCCCCACGAATACGCTCAAAGTAGTCTTAAAATAAAATCCATAAAACAGTTCAAGATGACATACTTTTTATTTGCTAATTTAATGCCAGTTGCCCTCTTTCCTGAGTATAAGCGAATGAGTGACATAAAGAGAAAAAGTACCAATTTGTATGCTGGTGAGTCTTGTGTATTTTTTTCTCTGTCTCTCTATGACAGAGAAATATATATGCTCATTATTGATGTTCAAACTGATGCTCAAATTTCCAAGCACCACCTGAACGCCTCATCAGTCTTTAACTAATCACTGCACCAACTGCCGTCATTCCGCTTTGCTCTCTGCTGTGGTAAGTACAATACACTCAGTACAGCACGGTTTTAATTTTATGATGGTAAAAATACATGTTTGACATTTAAACTCACATATCAAGTCTTTTTAAAGTTCAACAGAGTTCAAAGAATAAAGAAAGCAAAAAAAGAATAACCTTTGCTACCATTTATATAGGTTTATGACTTTTGCTGTTAGCAGCAGTGCTAACGCTAGCTTCAATGCTAATGCTAGCTATAGTGCTAACACTAGCCTTAGCAGTTGTTAACTGACAAAAAGAATATTCTTGTGATATTCCTGTGATATTTATTGGCGGTCAGTGAGACAAAAGTAACAAATGAGATTTATTATTGCCATTGTGCCTCAGTTTTAACAGTAAGAGTACTTTATGACTTTTGCTGTTAGTAGCAGTGCTAATGCTAGCTTCGATGCTAATGCTAGCATCAATGCTAACGCTAGCTATAGTGCCAACACTAGCCTTAGCAGTTTTTAACTGACAAAAAGAATATTCCTGTGATATTCCTGTGATATTTATTGGCGGTCAGTGAGACAAAAGTAACAAATGAGCTTTATTATTGCCATTGTGCCTCAGTTTTAACAGTAAGAGTGCTAGTTCTACCAGCAGTGCTAACACTAACTGAAGTGCTAACCCTAGCAGGAATGCTAGCGTTAGCAGCGATGCTAAGGCTAGTAACAGTCTAACAGTAGCCTTATATAAGTACTTAAATAAATACTTCAGTTAATTAGTTTGAATTATAAAATGGCTGCTGTATCAGCTGGTGTGCTATATTACTCTATAATTACCCTGCTGACTATAAGTTCAGTGTATCATGTCGTGTGGGCTTTGTTTTTTTGTTAGTCTGATAACACTGTACAGACAACTAACATGTTATTTCTTGTCTTACACTTTCAGGAACTTGACTCACATCTGTGCTTTGCCTGGTAGGTGTGCATATACTGTTAGAGAAGTACACCAATTTTTTAAAAAAAGAGTCTGACTAATATAAGCTTTAAAGTGATGGGTTCAAACTTTGTGCTAGACCTTTTAAACACATTTTTATAATAAATACACATAAGTTCAGCTTAACAATTGGGCTAAAATATTTTTTTCGTACATTTTTGCACATTACATGTGATTAGTTAACAATTCACTCAATCATATTTGTATTTAAAAATATTATTGCTGAATTTAATTAAATATTTATTCTTTTAAAAAGTGCCAAATTGTGCAACTTTTTGCACATGGCAGCCGACAACAGTTTAGCTTGAATATTTGTTTTGTCCTTTTTCAGTAGTCACAATTAGTTCATACAATTACCATGTGATATAATTTTATTAAAATTATTTTTTTTTCTTGTTTTTTGTTCACAGTGTGCAGAAGAAGAACAAGGACCAGATCTCCAGTCTTCTATCTCACATCCCAACCCCCCAACCCCTCTATCTTCTGTCCTACTCCACCTGTTGTCTCTGCCTTCTTTCCATCTGTATTTCACCCTGTGGTTTGTGAGAAATTTTGCCAAACCAAGAATCTTATTGCGGTTTGATTTAAAGCCGCGTCTCTCCTGCTCTGTCTGTTCTCTCTGCTAAATTTTCTCTCTACCTGTTTTTCACTCTTTGGCTTGCTGCTGAAAAATGCACAAGCCAATAAAACAATAAAGAGTGCATATTTTGCCTCAACCTGAGAACAAACTGAACAAACAAAGAAAACTCTGCGGTTTGATTTAAAGCCGTGTCTCTCCTGCTCTGTCTGTTCTCTCTGCTAAATTTTCTCTCTACCTGTTTTTCACTCTTGGCTTGCTGCTGAAAAATGCCAAGCCATTAAAGCAATAAAGAGTGCATATTGCCTCTACCTGAGAACAAACTGAACAAATAAAGAAAACTCTAATTCACGGTTTGATTGTGATTTCCCAGCCGTGTTTCTCCTGCTCTGTCTGTTCTCTCTTCTAAATTTTCTCTCTAGCTGTTTTTCACTTTGCGCTTGCTGCTAAGTTGTGCCAAGCCAATAAAGAGAGTGCATATTATTCTCTCGACTGACAAACTGTCAAACAAACAAAGACATCTGTTTCTGAGAAATAAAAACTGAAATATAAAGACAAAGAAAACATCTCCTGCTCTGTGCCACTCTTATTTTATAAACATATTTTCTAAAGACTAAGAGAAACACTTGTGTAAAAATGCCAAGGAAGCAGAAAAAGTCACAAGCTGCAAAACAACGCTGGAAGAAGTTCCATGAGTTTCATGAAGTACCAACATGTGAACAAGCTGAGTGTGATTTTCCTCAGAGCTCTGCAGAAGACTTTGTGTCTGCAAAGACCAATGCTGATGGTGTCAAACAGGCAGGTCAACATGTTCCTGCACATGTACAACAGGTATCCTATGCAGATGCTGTAAAGATTGGATTGCAGCATGAATTTAATGATCATCAGGTAAACCATAGAGACCAACCTGAGGTGTCAAGTGCCCCACAGGTGGGTTATGCTGATATTGTAAAAAGAGGCCGTCACAGTGATGTGGCAGGACCATCTCATGCAGAAAGAGTGAACTTTGAAAACCAGCCCTCTGTTACACATATCTGTGCATCTCACAGCCAGGCTCATCCCAAATATGGAGACTCCAGAAACAAGCAGTGCACATGTAACTCACTCACATTTCTTGCTTTCCTTCATGAGAATGATAACATGACTACAGCTGACCTTAATCTGGTCTTGGATAAAGGTGATGTGATGTACAAAGAGGCCAAGAAAAGATTTCCTAAAAATATTCATTTGGCAACCGATGAGCTGCCAGACAAAGTTGATGCTCGCTGGTCTATGTATGATGTCGACATGACACAGCCTTCCCGGTATGGGACATTTGAAGAACCTCCAGAGGAAGCAGTAGATACCTTTCTCAGCTTAGAAGCAGGACTGAGCTGCCTGTTGTCAGATGTGCAGTATGCCTTATTGATTATGAGTGGATTGTGTATCGCAGTGTTCAGATCCACATCAGGCAAATATGGTTTCTTTGATCCACACTCCAGAACACCCAGTGGTCTTCCTCTACTACTACAGTCACGTAATCGTGGTACAGCAGTGATGCTGAAATTCACACTCCTCAGTGACATGATTAAGAGGATCCAAGATTCTTATGAAATGATGGAGATATCACCCTCTTGTAACTATGAACTGAAGCCTGTGCAGTTCTACAGTATGAGCACAGTCAACCTGAGTGATACTATCACAGACACAGTCTGCAGACCAACAGCTGCCACTGCTGTGGCATCTACTCACTCTGATACAACTGTTGATGAAGCAAACCCCTCTACTCCAAGGAGAAACACAACGACTGATCTGACTGAGAACATCTTTTGTCAAATGTCCATTTGTACGCCACCGGTGAAACAAAAAGAAGTCCACGTGACTCAGTTCACATCATATGAAGATCAGAATGAACCTCCTAATATACCAACTAAAGAACTATGCAGTGAATTAAGTTTCCTTCCATCAAGTGATGCTTTTTCATGTCAATCAAATGCTGCCATAACAAATGTTGCTGCCTGTGACCTTTCTGATATAGTTTTACAAAAAGTGAAAAAAGTTAATAAACAACAAAGGCAAAAAATGAGAAGAAGATTAATGGCATCAGAGAAACCCAGAAATCAGAGAAAAGAAAACCAAAAAAGGAAAGAACGACAAAAGTATGCTTCAAACAAAGAGTACAAAGAAAAGAAAAAGTCTTGCACAAGCGAGGCATTTAAAAAGAACCCTGAAGTTAAACGGAAGCAACAACAGTATATGAAAAGACGTTACTGTGAGAATGATGAATTCAGAAAGAAACAAAAACAATATGTTAAAAAACGTTTTTCTGAGAATGCTACAGTTAGAAAGAAACAACAACAATATATTAAAAGACGCTACTGTGACAATGCTGAATTTAGACAAAAACAAAAAAACTATATCACTAAAAGGTATCAAGAAAACCCTGAATTCAGAGAGAGACAGAGATCTCGAGTGACTCAGCGTTATGCACATGACAATGCATTCAGAGTAAGACACAGACAACTAATGAAACAACTAATGCGAGACAGGTATCAAAGTAATCTTGCATTCAGGATTATGCACAACATGAGATGTGCCATGAAAATAAAAAGGAAATACAGATGGGTGAACAGACAAACCCAAGAGAGTGACAACAGTGTGATCAACGAGGCCATATCTGTGTTCAAATCCCAAATCAAAGCTGGACCATCATACCCATGTACTGTCTGTTTCAAGGCTTCATTTCCAAACCAAGTGCGACCCTGCACAAGGTCAAAGTATGTCAAAAACCCACATGTGGTTGCAACATGTTTGACTGGAAGATTTGTTCATGTTTGTGATGAAAACTGCAGAAATGAGCAGTGCAATGTTCCCGATGAGAGAAAGAGAGAGTGGATTTGTCACACCTGCCACGATCATCTTAAAAATGGATCCATGCCAGCACTTGCTGTTGCCAATAAAATGGATCTTGCTGATACTCCACCTGAACTGTCTGATCTCAACATACTGGAGAGACATCTCATAGCCAAGTGCATACCATTTGCCAAGATCATTCCTCTTCCCAAAGGCAGACAAAGAGCAATTAGAGGAAATGTGGTCTGTGTCCCATCCGAGGTACAGGAAACTGTTGAAGCATTGCCTCGATTGAGAATTAATTCTCAGGTCATGAGAATAAAACTGAAGAGACGCTTGTCTTACAAAGGTCATCAGCTGTTTCAGACTGTAAGCTGGTCTAAACTTGTGCAAGCACTGCATAAACTCAAGCAGATTCACCCACAGTATAAGGATGTGAGCATCAGAGATGATGCTGAGCTGTGTGATCCAACACTTCCTGATGAAGATGATGATGATGATGATGATGATGATGATGATGATGATGATGAAAACATGAATGAGGACGATTATGATGAGGCTGATTTAATGGAAATTGACAGCTGTGAGAAAAATGCACTGAGTGAAGCACAAAATAAAAATGAACAGGACATTGACACGTTACCCTGCGATGGTGAACAATCGCATGAACAGATGAGAGATGATTCAGAGCAAGCAGATGGACTGACTAATGGTGGTTTTGCACTCGAGTCCTGTTTGCAGCCCCCTGATGTGGCTGAGGAGATATTATGTTTCAGTGAAGGAATCTACTCTGTTGCTCCTGCAGAGAGAAACAATCCAATAAGTTTTTTCAAAACACCTAAACTGGAGGCCATGGCCTTCCCTGTGCAGTTTCCTACAGGCCAAAACACACTTGATGAAAGAAGGCTGATCAAAGTATCCCCCAGTGGGTATTTCAAATCAAGACTTTTCTGCATTGATGATCGTTTTGCCAAAGACACAAACTATTTGTTCTTTGCACAGTTTGTGACTGAAATACACTTGGCTACATCCAGCATGACAGTACAGTTAAGGAAGGCAAAGCCTCTGACCAGAGATGGTAGAAAAATAACCTCAGGCATGTTACAAGATAAACATGAGGTGGAGAAACTGGTGCGAAATAAAGATGCAGTGAGATTCATGCAGCCTCTGAGAGGAACCCCAGCCTATTGGGAGAAAACAACAAGAGATCTTTTTGCCATGATCAGACAGTTGGGAACTCCCACGTTCTTTTGCACATTTTCAGCTGCTGAAATGCGCTGGCCTGAAGTGATCGAGGCAATAACAAGGCAGCAAGGTGAACAAGTGAATTTTGAAGGACTCGACTGGTCAGCAAAGTGTGACATCCTGAGAAGCAATCCTGTCACAACAATGCGCATGTTTGACAAGAGAGTTGAAGCATTATTCAGAGATTTACTCTTATCTCCCGCAGAGCCACTTGGCAAAGTCATTGACTACTTTTACAGAGTTGAGTTTCAGCACAGAGGAAGCCCACACATACACTGCCTCCTGTGGGTAGAAGGTGCTCCTGTGTTTGAGGAGGATGATGAGCAAACTGTTCTTGATTTTATAAACAAATACATCACAGCTCAGCTGCCTGATCCACATAAACAACCTGAACTGTACAAAAAAGTAACAGAAGTGCAAAAACACAGTAAGAACCACACAAAGACGTGCTTTAGGAGTTTAAGCTCCGGGTGCCGTTTTGGTTTTCCCAAACCACCCTGCAATGAGACAATGATCACAAGACCCAGTGAGGATGATGCACTGGAAGTAGAAACGGCAAAGAACAAGCTCAGACCACTGAACCAGCTGCTAAATGAACCTGAAACTGCTTCCATGAGTTTAGAGCAGCTCTTGGAAAGATGCAAGTTGACACATGCAGAATATGAGAGATACCTGAATAAAATGAACATGAGGAGTACGATCATACTAAAGCGTGATCCAAAAGACTCTTGGATAAACGGCTATAATCCACATCTGCTTGAAGCCTGGAACAGTAATATCGACATAAGCTTTGTTTTAGATGCTTTTGGTGCTGCAAATTATTTAATGAAATATATATCAAAAAAAGAGGGCGGGCTATCTGAGTACCTGAAAACTGTCATTGAGAACTCCCATAAGGACAGTGTAAATGAGTGCGATGAAATGAGAGCCGTCATGCAGGCATATTCAAAGAAGCGAGAGATCAGTGCACAGGAGTGTGTTGCTCGTGCATGTGGTCTTCACATGAAGCAATGCTCACGTGCTGTAATATTCATTCCAACTGATGATAATCCTGTGAAAATGAGTCGTCCCCTGTCAGTTCTGGACAACACAACACCTGAGTCTTCCAATGTTTGGATGACATCTTTGAATGACAAATACAAAGCCAGACCTGAAACACCAGAGTATGAGGAGATGTGCATGGCAGACTTTGCTGCTACTTGCAGGATTGTCTATGGCCAACAGAAAAAAGGTAAAGATGTTTTGCCCCTTCTCAATGAGATGGGGTTTGTGCAAAGGCGCAAAAACAATAAGCCTGCTATCATCAGATTTCACCGCTGCTCACAAGAAAAACATCCAGAGCAATATTACGGAAGACTGCTTAAACTGTACCTTCCTCATCGTTCAGACCACGAACTGAAAACACCATCGTTGCCAACCTATCAGGCTTTCTATGGTGCTGGCTGTGTACAGCTACCAGGTACTGACCATCTTGAGTACGTGCAACACATTGTCAAAAGAAACAGAGAAAAATATGAGAAAAACAGTGAGGAGATCGAGAGCGCTGTTGAGGAATATGAGCAGAACAGAGGTGTGACTGACGAATGGTGTAATCTGGCACCTGAATCAGATCTCGTAAGGTTGCCACTTGTCGAACAAGAAAGAGAGCGAGACAATGAAAATGAACAGGAAGATGTGCCCGACTACAGCCGTCAGGCTGATGCTTCAACAGAAGTCAGAGCCATCAGGGAACCCCCTGCTATTGATCCCACATTGTTACGTCAGATGTTTCAGAATCTGAACAAGAAGCAAGCCTGCATATTTTATGCAGTTAGAGACTGGTGCATTAAAAGAGTCTGTGCTCTAAATCCAGAGCAGTTTTTCTTTTATATTAATGGTGGTGCTGGAACAGGAAAATCACATCTTATCAAATGCATCTACTCAGAAGCATCTAAGATACTGAGCAAAGTGCCCAGATATGCAGACGACGTTGACATATCAAAACCCACTGTCCTGTTAACTGCTTTCACTGGGACTGCAGCTTTTAACATTTCTGGAACAACACTGCATTCTCTTCTCAAGCTGCCTAGAAGCTTAAAACCTCCCATTCAGGGACTTGGCAATCAGCTGGATGAAGTCAGATCAGAACTTTTGAATGCTGAAATAATCGTCATTGACGAAGTGTCTATGGTGTCAAGACATCTGTTTGCATATGTAGATGCAAGACTCAAACAGATCAAAGGGACTCGGAGACCCTTTGGAGGCATGTCAGTCATTGCTGTCGGAGACTTCTATCAGCTACCCCCAGTGCGACAGTCTAAACCTCTCTGTGTGCACGACCCGTCCGAGATCGACCTGTGGCGGGAGCATTTTCAGATGATCACTCTGACTGAGATTATGCGTCAGAAAGATGATGTTGTCTTTGCAGAGATGCTGAACAGAATTCGTGTGAAAGGAAAGTTGGATGAGCTTTGCGAAGCAGATAGAAATTTGTTGTCACAGGCCATAACTGAACCAGCCCTTTGTCCAACTGATGCGTTGCACATTTTTGCAACTAATAAAGAAGTGGATGCACACAACTCTGCAACACTGGCTCTGCTCCACACTCATATCATTGACATCCATGCAGATGATTATAGAAAAGATCCTAGAACTGGCAGAATGGCACTTCAAGACAGACCGTTGAAAGGAGGTAAAAACGAGTTACCAGACACACTGAAAGTTGCAGAAGGAGCTCGTGTCATGCTCACCAGAAACATTGACATACAAAATGGTTTGGTTAATGGAGCTTTTGGAATACTACTTAGAGTAGTTCACTCTGAAAACGACCAACACATCATCAAGCTTGGACTTAAAATGGATAATGAGACATCTGGAAAGAATAACCGCACACCAGCAGACGACATGGTGTACATTGAGAGAGCAGAGGAGAATCTGAAGCAGAAAGGAGTGGTACGAAGACAGTTCCCAGTGAAGCTGGCCTTTGCATGTACAATACATAAGGTACAGGGTATGACAACTACATCAGCTGTTGTCTCTCTTAAGAGCATTTTTGAGCCCGGCATGGCCTACGTAGCTGTCAGTAGAGTGACGTCTCTCAGTGGACTGTATCTTCTTGATATGGAGGAGAAAAAAATATTCACCAACCCAGAAATCACTGCAGCGCTTGAGAACATGAGACAAGCCAACCTTGATGACATGATGCCTCTTCTACACGTGAGGCAAACACTGAGCAGGTCAGAGGTTTTCACCATTGTTCATCATAATACAGAGGGACTGCCAGCTCACATTAATGACATCAAAAGTCACCATGAATTGTGTCTAGCAGATGTTTTGTGCCTAACAGAAACACACCTGCGGGGCTCTTTTGTCGCAGAGAGTCTCCACTTGGAAAATTACAATTTGTTCAAACGCAACAGACACCTGTCCTACACAAACTTTCCCCAGATGGCAAACAGAAGTGGTGGTGGAGTTGCTGTTTATGTGAAAAGTGACATTCAAGTGCATGAAAAACAGTACATCCATAATGTAACTGACCTTGAATTTCTGGCTTTAAAGGTTGAAGCACCAGTCAGTGCTCTGATTGCAGTTGTATACAGACCTCCAGACTACACTCTGAGGCCATTCCTGAAAAACCTGGTAAGCCTATTAGACTCATTGGAGATCATGGACTGTCATCCCATCATAGTTTGTGGTGATTTTAATGAGAATGTTTTATCCAGTGCAAACAAACCAATCCTGGAGCTGTTTGAGTCTAGGGGATACGCACAGGTCATCACTGCCCCTACCACAGAGAAGAACACACTGCTTGACCTAATTTTCATTTCTCAGTCAGATCGATGTCTCCGTTCTGGAGTCATGAAGACCTACCATAGTTACCATGACCCAGTATACTGTGTATTGTCCTGTGATGATTCATGATCTAGATCTTTGAATACAGTAAGTAATATCTATATTTTTGAATGACTTAAGAAAGTAGAGCGATATTTAAAAGTTGACGCTCTGCATTGCAGTATAATGTTTGAATTGTTTACATAAAATACAATTACATGAATTAAGTAATGATATCAGTAAAAGATGACAATTTTATTTATCACAGAAAATCTAAAATTCACTAACAGTAACCTATAAATGTCAGAAAAATCAAATATAGCAGTTTAAAATGAATAGTGTAGGCATATCCTCTCTGCAGCCAGGCTTCAACACCCTGCCAGGCTGCCCCAGTCTCACTGTGGCTGGGAGGGAGGGAGGGTGGACCAGAGGATTGCCTACACAACACATAAATGTTCAACAGCTTCTTCATTGTTTCTGAGAGAACAATAATGACTAAAGGTTGCTTTTTAAAAAAACAAACAAACAAACAAGCAAACAAACCTAATTACAGCAATAATGACAGTTAAGCCACTTTATGTGTGCCTCTATTTTGAAATACTATTTACAAAAATGTTATTATTTTGGTTTGTTATAAACTTTAAACTTTTTCAAAAGTATACGATTATATTTTTGGACAAATCTTTCGATGAAACATACATTTTTATGAGCTTTTATCATGTTTCGGCCAGTGCAATCATCAGGGTGGGTCTGGGTTGATAACTGCACATTTCTGGCCAGAAATGTTTCCGCAGTGTTACATAAGTAGTACATATGTAACACTTGCTTTCTGTTACCAGCTGATACCCTACATTTGTATAGACATTGGATGGTGTGAGGTTGGGGAGTTGAGTGGGGGGGGGTTACGGTGGGAGCTGAGGGGGGGGGTGTTAGGTTTCCTTTTTTCTTTTTCTTTTTTAAGAGAGACACAGTCCTCCTGTGTCTTCTCCAAGCTTCACATGTAAGATCCAACAGTGTGAAGCACATAGCAGCTAGAAACTGTAATGCCACAGATCAGAGAGGCTTCATCATCACCATCTTCATCGCCGTACGATCAGAGCGTGAGACTTCACATCTGGAGCACAGGAGACATTCTGTGATAAGTCCTCCTTCTAGCTTGTCCCACAAGCAGTCGGTGAGATTTACTCACAACAAAAAGGGTTAATGACATAATTTCCATGAAAACATGTATTCATTCTTTGTAAAGTGTTTAAATTGTGTTTTCACTTGACCTTAGGAGTGTTAGAGTGTATTGTAATGTCTGTACTCAGGTGTTTCCCTCTGTGATCCATCCCCATCAGAGCTGAGACACTCAGGACTGAACAGACTGCACAGTTTCTGTGACCGAGCCTCCAAAACACCTTCTTTGAAACCACTCATGATAGAAGGGCTTCATATTTGCAGCAGCACTACTACAGGTATTCAGTTTATTACAGGATGTGTTTGTTTCTTAGGACCAGCTCTGAGTGCACACTACCTAACATATACACCTTTCTGTTTATTACAAACCAACTACTCTGGATCATACGGCCAGTTGGCAGGAATGTTGCTGCAGGAAAACATCCCTGGAGATCACCATCATTGTCAGACTGACTGTGCCTCCTCTGTGCAGTGTCAAGATCCTCTCTAAATGAGTGTGTAAGTTAACATTTTCATTATTTTATTCCCTTTGACAAGACAAGTATCACTGATATTTACATTTACAACTACATATGTTCCCGTTTTCTGCTCTTCTTTTAAAGTCCTCAGCTATCCTGCTTCTGTGCTGCTTGCCACACATCAAACACTGGCCGGATGACAGGGAGGATCCACTCTGAAGTCACTGGACGTGATGAGGATCATATGGGACTTCATAGTTTCACAGAAACATTGTGCTCTGTGATTACAGGTTTTAAATGGATACAATGACTGCCTCTCTCTGATCAACAGGCTAAAGGATTGTTTTCATTGTTAGTGCTCTGTACAATGTATGCTTATTTAATATTTCATCACAGAGCAAACCTTTATTTATTTAACATTTTTTTTTATTTTGTTTTAATGTTGAATTAACTGTGGGGATTTTTTTAAGTGGGCACTTGGGATGTCATATGACCAGAAATGTGGTAACTGGAATTCAACAGTATGGAAGAAAAAATCTGCTGAGAACGAAACACATACAAAAACCCCCAAGAAAATTCAAATTCATTCCATGTAATCCAATCTAAAACATTTTAAACTGCTGAACAGCAACACAAACAGTGTTAAAAAACAGTGTTAACAGAATGATTATGATGATTTTGTACCAAAGTTTCAGGTCACATGGCACACCTAGTGTGTAGTGTGGAGTATCAGCTGGTAAGTATAGGTTTTTTCATATTTGTGTCCTTAGAGTTTAGATAGATAAAGCCTTGTGTATAATAATTAGTCATAACCACAACTCAAAGTCAGGGACTAACTAAATTTGGGACTTTGTGTCTGAGCCCAGGTTAAAACACTGTGTAAAAAAAGCATTTAGTGGCATGGCTGAACAATGCTGTATTGATACTTATTTATCCATGTTCACAAAAAGGACTAATGTGTTTATTTGATTATTTGCATGTGTTAAACTGTGTCACCACCTTAGGCTTTCATTTGAGTTTACTCACAAATCTCTATACAGTTCTCTTTTACCACTGTGTGGACTCTGTTTACATTAAAACATAAAAAAGAATGAGTAATAAAAAGATGTGTAGACAGATCAGAAGATTAAGTAGACCGATAGAAACAGCTGTTCAGCCATGTTCTAAGAAACCAACACAATTTAAAGGTTCAGGATTGTGGTTTTAAAAGTTGAATTTTCATGTATTTCATATGTTGCTCATTATTTTTTATTTAGTTATTTAATTTAGTTATTTTTCTTTATTCTACCAGTCCTTTTCAGAAAGAAGCTGTAAAATATGACTTAAGATTTTTATGTTATTTTCTATGACATACAAAACAAATTGATGTATGTAATACTATTAAACATGATATACACATGTGTATATGTCTGAAAAACATCATGCTGTATATTAAAGTTTGTATTTTCTGCAGAATGTTTGTTCATCTTTTAAGTTCATTTCAATTAGAAGAATATGAACTTTTAATATTCATTCAGAGGTTTTCTGACTCTAAATTTTCTTTTGTCATTACTCATCTTTTTATTATTTACATTTTAAACATGCTTAGCTTTTTCCAACTTCTTCTGTGTGAACATCAGCTTTCAAAAGTTCTGCACTTTTATTTTCAGGTTAAAAATTCTGTATTTTCCAGCTCATTCAGATTTTTAACTTAACATTCAGCAATTAATTCATTTCAGTGCATACATTCAGATTCAAGCATTCACACTGCAGTTTCTTCAGAAAATGCACTTTCTAGTTAGTGTGAATGCTTGAAAAGCATTCACAGTATTGTTCTTCTAATCTTTATTATTATATTTTCTTATTCCGTACGTTTTTTGAAAGCCTACTCCTTCAAAACCGTTCAACTTAGAAAAACCATTCAAACATCGTTAGATTCCTATTATTTTGGACATGACTGCTTCTATTTTTCTCATTTTTAACATTTATATTTTTAATTTTATTCAACTTTATTCAACAAAAATTTCCCATGTATTTCAATGGGGAGACCCTTCAAATTCTCATTCAACTTACTCATTTTTAAACTCTTACTACTTCCACATACGTTGACATAGAGCCACCATTCAAACTTTAAAACGAAGACAAGACATTCAACTATTCAACTTGTATTTATCTTTTCAATATCTATTATACTTTTTCTTCAGTTCCAGTTTAAGTTTCATGATGTTTTTTCACCCGTTTCAGAGTTTATAATGGGTGTGTATGGGACGGAATGTTGGGGCTAGAGTGAGGCAGCTCAACTGCTAGAGTGAGAGGAGCAAAAAAATTAATCTTAAAATCTTTTTTAAAACTGCTGCTGTGTCCGCAGCGTTTGCTCTACAGGTATGATTTTACCCTCAAAACGTAGCCATCGCTGTCCTCTTTCATCCAATGTGTTTACTATTGTCCTAGGTGTTATGGTTCTTTCATAAATGTCACCAATGCACAGCCTCCTCCCTCCAACTCTTCCATAGACTCTAATGTTAAAATGGCTCAGAAGGTTCGTTTGAAAATCAGAAGAGCATGGTGTCTTTACACTGTCACCACGTCCATATAATAAGCTCCACAGGCATGAAAACTGAGAATTAGGTAGACTAGACATTGCTGTCGCTCACGGTGAAAGAATTTTGTCAATACGACTTTTACTTTTCATTTGGGAGCGATTTGTTTCGGCCTGACTTTTCTGTTCATTTTAAGCAGCAAAAGTGAGGCGCATGTCTGTGTACGTGTGTATGGAGCCATTGGGTGCGGTCACTATAGCAACCAGGCTCACACCTGCCTGCTTAACGAGCTCTGCCTGCCACTGTACCAAGATTCATCTTAAACACTTCTCTTTCAACTGCTGCTGTGTCCACAGTGTTACAGCCATCATTTTACCCTCAAATTGTCGCCATTATTGTTCTCTTTCCAACACCGTATCTTTCAAAGCTCAGGCATTTAAACTTTTTAAACTGTGTGGATCAAAGTGGAGGGATCACATTTGAGTCATTCAGTGATTCAAAGAATATGACCTTTTAATATTCATTCAGATGTTTTCTGACTCTAAATGTTCTTTTCTCATTTCTTAGGGTTTTCTAATTTACATTTAAAACATTTTCAGTTTTTTTCCAACTCCTTCTTCTGTGTAACCTTCAGCTTTTAGCAGTTCAGCACCTTTGTTTTCAGGTTAAATTCGTTTTCTTTTTTTTTGTTTTTTTTTAATTTCATTCAATATTTTTAACTCAAAATTCAGCAATTAATTCATTTCAGTGCATACATTCAGATTCAAGCATTCACACTGCAGTTTCTTCAGAAAATGCACTTTCTAGTTAGTGTGAATGCTTGAAAAGCATTCACAGTATTGTTATTCGAATCTTTATTATTATTCTATTTTATTATTATTATCTATTCCGTACGTTTTTTGAAAGCCTACTCCTTCAAAACCGTTCAACTTAGAAAAACCATTCAAACACCGTTAGATTCCTATTCTTTTGGACAACACTGCTTCTATTTTTCATATTTTTAACATTTATATTTTTAATTTTATTCAACTTTATTCAACAAAAATTTCCCATGTATTTCAATGGGGAGACCCTTCAAATTCTCATTCAACTTACTCATTTTTAAACTCCTACTACTTCCACATACGTTGACATAGAGCCACCATTCAAACTTTAAAACGAAGACAAGACATTCAACTATTCAACTTGTATTTATCTTTTCAATATCTATTATACTTTTTCTTCAGTTCCAGTTTAAGTTTCATGATGTTTTTTCACCCGTTTCAGAGTTTATAATGGGTGTGTATGGGACGGAATGTTGGGGCTAGAGTGAGGCAGCTCAACTGCTAGAGTGAGAGGAGCAAAAAAATTAATCTTAAAATCTTTTTTAAAACTGCTGCTGTGTCCGCAGCGTTTGCTCTACAGGTATGATTTTACCCTCAAAACGTAGCCATCGCTGTCCTCTTTCATCCAATGTGTTTACTATTGTCCTAGGTGTTATGGTTCTTTCATAAATGTCACCAATGCACAGCCTCCTCCCTCCAACTCTTCCATAGACTCTAATGTTAAAATGGCTCAGAAGGTTCGTTTGAAAATCAGAAGAGCATGGTGTCTTTCCACTGTCACCACGTCCATATAATAAACTCCACAGACATGAAAACTGAGAATTTGGTAGACTAGACATTGCTGTCGCTCACGGTGAAAGAATTTTGTCAATACGACTTTTACTTTTCATTTGGGAACGATTTGTTTCGGCCTGACTTTTCTGTTCATTTTAAGCAGCAAAAGTGAGGTGCATGTCTGTGTGCGTGTGTATGGAGCCATTGGGTGCGGTCACTATAGCAACCAGGCTCACACCTGCCTGCTTAACGAGCTCTCTCTGCCACTCTGCCAAAATTCATCTTAAACACTTCTCTTTCAACTGCTGCTGTGTCCACAGTGTTAAAGCCATCATTTTACCCTCAAAACGTCGCCATCGTTGTTCTTTTTCCAACATCTTGTCTTTCAAAGCTCAGAGATGTAAACTTTTTAAACTGTGTGGGTCCAAGTGGAGGGATCACATTTTAGTCATTCAGTGATTCAAAGAATATGACCTTTTAATATTCTTTCAGATGTTTTCTGACTCTAAATGTTCTTTTCTCATTTCTTAGGTTTTTCTAATTTACAATTAAAACATTTTCAGCTTTTTTCCAACTTCTTCTTCTGTGTAACCTTCAGCTTTTAGCAGTTCAGCACCTTTGTTTTCAGGTTAAATTTGATTTTTTGATTTTTTTTTTAATTTCATTCAATATTTTTAACTCAAAATTCAGCAATTAATTCATTTCAGTGCATACATTCAGATTCAAGCATTCACACTGCAGTTTCTTCAGAAAATGCACTTTCTAGTTAGTGTGAATGCTTGAAAAGCATTCACAGTATTGTTATTCGAATCTTTATTATTATTATTCTATTTTATTATTATCTATTCCGTACGTTTTTTGAAAGCCTACTCCTTCAAAACCGTTCAACTTAGAAAAACCATTCAAACACCGTTAGATTCCTATTCTTTTGGACAACATTGCTTCTATTTTTCTCATTTTTAACATTTATATTTTTAATTTTATTCAACTTTTTTCAACAAAAATTTATAATGTATTTCAATGGGGAGACCCTTCAAATTCTCATTCAACTTCCTCCTCTTTAAACTGTATCTACTTCCACATACATTGACATAGAGCCACCATTCAAACTTTAAAACGAAGACAAGACATTCAACTATTCAACTTGTATTTATCTTTTCAATATCTATTATACTTTTTCTTCAGTTCCAGTTTAAGTTTCATGATGTTTTTTCACCCGTTTCAGAGTTTATAATGGGTGTGTATGGGACGGAATGTTGGGGCTAGAGTGAGGCAGCTCAACTGCTAGAGTGAGAGGAGCAAAAAAATTTATCTTAAAATCTTTTTTAAAACTGCTGCTGTGTCCGCAGCGTTTGCTCTACAGGTATGATTTTACCCTCAAAACGTAGCCATGGCTGTCCTCTTTCATCCAATGTGTTTACTATTGTCCTAGGTGTTACGGTTCTTTCATAAATGTCACCAATGCACAGCCTCCTCCCTCCAACTCTTCCATAGACTCTAATGTTAAAATGGCTCAGAAGGTTCGTTTGAAAATCAGAAGAGCATGGTGTCTTTCCACTGTCACCACGTCCATATAATAAACTCCACAGGCATGAAAACTGAGAATTCAGTAGACTAGACATTGCTGTCACTCACGGTGAAAGAATTTTGTCAATACGACTTTTACTTTTCATTTGGGAACGATTTGTTTCGGCCTGACTTTTCTGTTCATTTTAAGCAGCAAAAGTGAGGCGCATGTCTGTGTGCGTGTGTATGGAGCCATTGGGTGCGGTCACTATAGCAACCAGGCTCACACCTGCCTGCTTAACGAGCTCTGCCTGCCACTGTACCAAGATTCATCTTAAGCACTTCTCTTTCAACTGCTGCTGTGTCCACAGTGTTACAGCCATCATTTTACCCTCAAATTGTCGCCATTATTGTTCTCTTTCCAACACCGTATCTTTCAAAGCTCAGGCATTTAAACTTTTTAAACTGTGTGGATCAAAGTGGAGGGATCACATTTGAGTCATTCAGTGATTCAAAGAATATGACCTTTTAATATTCATTCAGATGTTTTCTGACTCTAAATGTTCTTTTCTCATTTCTTAGGGTTTTCTAATTTACATTTAAAACATTTTCAGTTTTTTTCCAACTCCTTCTTCTGTGTAACCTTCAGCTTTTAGCAGTTCAGCACCTTTGTTTTCAGGTTAAATTCGTTTTTTTTTTTGTTTTTTTTAATCTCATTCAATATTTTTAACTCAAAATTCAGCAATTAATTCATTTCAGTGCATACATTCAGATTCAAGCATTCACACTGCAGTTTCTTCAGAAAATGCACTTTCTAGTTCTATTTTATTATTATCTATTCCGTACGTTTTTTGAAAGCCTACTCCTTCAAAACCGTTCAACTTAGAAAAACCATTCAAACATCGTTAGATTCCTATTATTTTGGACATGATTGCTTCTATTTTTCTCATTTTTAACATTTATATTTTTAATTTTATTCAACTTTATTCAACAAAAATTTCCCATGTATTTCAATGGGGAGACCCTTCAAATTCTCATTCAACTTACTCATTTTTAAACTCTTACTACTTCCACATACATTGACATAGAGCCACCATTCAAACTTTAAAACGAAGACAAGACATTCAACTATTCAACTTGTATTTATCTTTTCAATATCTATTATACTTTTTCTTCAGTTCCAGTTTAAGTTTCATGATGTTTTTTCACCCGTTTCAAAATTTATAATGGGTGTGTATGGGACGGAATGTTGGGGCTAGAGTGAGGCAGCTCAACTGCTAGAGTGAGAGGAGCAAAAAAATTAATCTTAAAATCTTTTTTAAAACTGCTGCTGTGTCTGCAGCGTTTGCTCTACAGGTATGATTATACCCTCAAAATGTAGCCATCGCTGTCCTCTTTCATCCAATGCGTTTACTATTGTACTAGGTGTTACGGTTCTTTCATAAATGTCACCAATGCACAGCCTCCTCCCTCCAACTCTTCCATAGACTCTAATGTTAAAACGGCTCAGAAGGTTGGTTTGAAAATCAGAAGAGCATGGTGTTTTTACACTGTCACCACGTCCATATAATAAACTCCACAGGCATGAAAACTGAGAATTAGGTAGACTGGACATTGCTGCCGCTCACGGTGAAAGAATTTCGTCAATACGACCTATACTTTTCATTTGGGAGCGATTTGTTTCGGCCTGACTTTTCTTTTTATTTTAAGCAGCAAAAGTGAGGTGCATGTCTGTGTACGTGTGTATGGAGCCATTGGGTGCAGTCACTATAGCAACCAGGCTCACACCTGCCTGCTTAACGAGCTCTGCCTGCATCTCTGCCAAGATTCATCTTAAGCACTTCTCTTTCAACTGCTGCTGTGTCCACAGTGTTACAGCCATCATTTTACCCTCAAAATGTCGCCATTATTGTTCTCTTTCCAACACAGTGTCTTTCAAAGCTCAGACTTTTAAATTTTTTAAACTGTGTGGATCCAAGTGGAGGGATCACATTTGAGTCATTCAGTGATTCAAAGAATATGAACTTTTAATATTCTTTCAGATGTTTTCTGACTCTAAATTTTCTTTTCTCATTACTTAGGTTTTTCTAATTTACATTTAAAACATTTTCAGCTATTTTCCAACTTCTTCTGTGTGGATATCAGCTTTTAGCAGTTCAGCACTTTTGTTTTCAGGTGAAAATTTCTGTATTTTTCATCTCATTCAAGATTTTTAACTTAAATTCAGCAATTAATTCATTTCAGTGCATACATTCAGATTCAAGCATTCACACTGCAGTTTCTTCAGAAAATGCACTTTCTAGTGACATTTCTGTGAACCACTTATATGAGATCTGCTTTCATGGTTTTGTCACACAAAGGCCGCCTCTGTACTGTTACAACCACTTTCTTTTAGTTCTAATTATTAACTGCAGGTCTTTGAACATGGAGCGAGTGGGGTTGGGTTAACTCTGACTCTAAACTGCCCACAGGTGTGAATGAGAGCATAAATCAGAGGTGTCCAACTCCAGGCCTCGAGGGCCGGTGTCCTGCAGGTTTTAGATGCGTCCTTGATCCAACACAGCTGATTTAAATGGCTAAATGACCTCCTCAAAGTGTCTTGGGTTAGGGCTATCCTTTGTTGCTAGTTAGCCTGACCTGTATCCCCAATGTTAAGTTTGTACATGGTATGTATGGTCGATTAGGTCATCTCAGTTGCAGGCAACCAACAAATAAAGCTTATCCTTATCGTGGAAGTTCTCCAGAGGCTGAACTAACCATCTGATTCAGGTGTGTTGACACAGGGTGAGATCTGCAGGACGCCGGCCCTCGAGGCCTGGAGTTGCCCACCCCTGGGTTAAATGTTTGTCTGTCTCTCTGTGTTCGCCCTGCAACTGGCGACCTGTCCAGGGTGAACCCCGCCTCTCGCCCTATGGTATGGGATAGGCTCCACCCCGTGTGACCCCGACTATTATTTTCAACATGCTGTATTTGGAATAAATAACAGCATATGATGTGTTTGCACAGTGAGGCAGTGACTCTGACCTGTGAACATAGAGAGGCTCTGCAGAGTTGAGCAGAGTCATGTTGTTGTAGGGGTGCAGCCTGCCCTCAGCTCTGCCCTCAGCTTGTGTCGCCTCAGTCTCGCCCTGGTCACTCAGGCACTCGAAGAATTCCTCCTCGCTGTCACTCCACGAGTCCCAGGATTTTCCTTGAGACATCTCTCTTGTTGAACTGGAAGCACTGGTTGCACACTCTGGTCCTTGGCGGCTCTTCTGGCAGGCACCTGAGACCCTGTGTTCCTTTTCTTTCCCCTCGGGTACCTTGTGAGATTCATCTCTGGCCTTCTTCCTTTCGATACAACAATTCAGCATCTGTCCAGGAACAAAAACTCTTTTCACACATGGAAACATAACACTGCTACTTGTGTTCAACAGACAACACGACATAAACAGGTGTTTGGGAGTTTGAAGATGCTGTATCACACTGAGCATTAGCTCTCAGAATTCATTTTTCTCTTTATCACCTAAACATCGTTCCAATTATCAAAGTTAACACAACACTTTTGATAAACCACTGGAATTAAAGTTGCAAGTCTACAAATGTGCATGATGTTGTTTTTTGTCTTTTAAATCGTTCGATTAGTCCTTGCACTTTGTGCACTGTGTGGCTACCTGGAACTTCTGATGCAAAAGACAACAGCGAAGATCAGGAGCTCCACCTGCCAGCCTGCAGATTAGGAAGCACAGAGATGGATATGAGTGAACACCGGTGTGTTAACAGAGAAACAAATACTGCTTAAACAATTTCAAGCAAAGTTTTAGTTAGAGCACGGCACAAACACTGCAGGGGTTTTTGTGCCTGGTATTATGTACTTGGATTTTTACATTTTGGTCATTTGTCTGTTATTAGAGACGGACGGAGATCCAACATGACTGACAACAAGACCAAAGCCTGATTCTAAAGTGTCGGCTCAGCTGGACAAAGTACAGACATCCAGCATTTGACTTTATTTATATGGCACAGGATAAGAACCACAGAGTGCTTCACAATAATATGAAACAGCACAAATCTAGTTCAAAGCCAGGCTAATAAATGAGTCTCAAGCTGCTGTTTATAAAAATAAATGCAATCAAAGCAACATAATGATGGAGGCAAAGCACTCCACAGCCTGGGGGCCCCCACTCTGACAGATCCATCTCCTCTGGTCTCAAAATGTGTTTCTGTCTTCTGTCTGTGTCCAAGTCAACAGTCTAACGAGGTCCCACAAATGTCTGCAAATAGGTTCTGCTCTTCCACGAAGACCTTTGAGATCCCGACTGAAATCGGCTAGTGCCAATATCTGCTGAGTGTTGGCCACGAATAAAGCAGCAATAACAGAGTTCAACGAGAACAACAACTTTTCATTATCAGTTATTCTTCACTCTCTCCACAGCTGATGGACCAACAGCAGCACACAGAGGACAGTGGTACCAGATACTTTGTATGCCGTCACCATCTGACAGAGGAGCTCCAGGGCTGAAAATATATCCTCAACCTCAGGTTCAACTAACGAACTGACCCAGTCACAGACTTCCAGGGAGGCTTTGGAGTATCATTCCCAAGTTCAAGCTCAGCCCCTAGTCCCACTTCTTAGAAAGGGAAACCGCTACTGTAGTCTGCTTATCCCGAGGTGGGAAACCAGGACAGTCCAACAACATCCACAGACTCAGTGGGACTCGCACCTCCAGCCCAGGAGTCCTGCCACCAAAGAGTCATGTAACTCGTCACAGACCTCGCCAATTAATATCAAATCAAATATCAGCTGGTTCAGTCCCAACTGATGGTCTCATTATTCAGGTTTCACACAAGAAACGTCTCATGACGGGTAAAAACAACGAGCTCTCTCAAGACTTTTGCAAAACATGCTGGTGGCAGTGGTCACAGTAGAACTACTGAAGGTTCCAGCGCACTTTTGGTAAAGTGGAAAGAATATTATTTCACCATAAATGGGCCACGACCAGGTGCTTCCCACAAGATTTCACACAGACCAGTGAAAAGAATTATCAGAAGAGTCAAGGCCCAGTTATGAAGAGCCACAGAAAGGCCTGGAATCAGCAGGTACGACTGTTTCAAAGAAAACAATATGGGCGCAAGAGCCACAGAAAAAAAGAGAAGCGTGAAGTGTGTTTAAAGTTTGCTGAACAAGTCTGTGAAACGCTGGCAGAATATTATCATCTGCATTCATAAAGTATCCACAGGCGTCTTTGCCTGCTCTCCTGTACACTCATGAGTTCACACCTACCTGCCCCTCTAACACCATCGTTACATTTGCTGATGATGCGACAATCATCAGCGGAGAAGACGGCGAACAGGCAGGAGGTTAAAAACCTGACAGGCTGCTGCAATGAACACAACCGTCTGCTCAGCGCCATCAAAACTAAGGAGATGTGACCTCAGCAGAGGGAAACACGTTCCTCTCCACATCAAGCAGACTGTGTTCAGCGAGTGTCCTCGTTCCTGGGGACTCACGTAGCTGAGGACCTCTCATGGTCCAAAGTCAAAGACTCCACCTCAGGATGCTGAGGAGGAGGAGGAACCATCTGGAGAAGAAAGTCTTGGTGGCTTTTTTACCACAGCACCATAGTGTGTCCCCACCTACTGCTAACAGCTTGGTATGCTAACTGCTCGGTGGGTCATTAAGACAGCACAGAAGAATAGTGCCTGTCCCTTTCCTTCCCTGGAGGACATGGTCAGCACTTGCTGTCTCAGGAGAGCCAATCAAATCTCATCTCATCCTGGACAGCACCTGTTCAAGAAACAGGACAGCCAGGCTAAGAAAACAGCTTTTCCCCTGGACCATCGATCACTGAACACTAAGCTCAGTGAACGGACCGAGTGAGCCTCCCTCCTACCTGAGACACTCCTGTGTAACATTCAGTAGAATGTTCACTAATGCTGCCAAATGTAAGCTTACATCTAATACAAAACACCAGCATAACACGGGACAATTACACCCTCCCTCCATGGCTGCTGCCATCCAACCAGTGCAATACTCCTCTGGTTAAATGGTAAATGGACTGGTTCTTATATAGCGCTTTTCTACTCTTCTGAGCACTCAAAGCGCTTTACACAACTTGTGCATTCACCCATTCACACAAGCACATTTTTCTAGGTGCTTTCTAAGTAACATTCTCTCTCTCACACACACACACACACACACGCGCGCACACTCCGATGAACGCATCGGAGAGCAATTTGGGGTTAGTATCTTGCCCAAGGATATTTGGCATGCAGCCTGGGGGAAGCCAGGAATTGAACCACCAACCTTCCGATCAGTAGACGACCCGCTCTACCGCCTGAGCTGCAGCCACCCTATTTTATTGCTATTTTATTCAGTTTGACGAATGAATGATGAGTGTAAGCAGGTAAGAATGTATGTAAGCTCTGCTCCAGTGTAATGCATAGGTACAACAATACGCTTTAACTTTATAGTTTGGTCACTTAATTCAATTCAATAAAACTTTATTGATCCTGAAGGCTGACCCCAATGGAAATTGGGTTAAGGCTGCCGACCTTTGCCAGCGCCATCTTACCCTTCTGACCATACATACATGACACAAACATCACATGGGGAAGACAGGTCAGAGAGGCATAACAATGGAAAATGCACCACATGAGGAAAGATAAGGAGAAAAAAATAACTCCCCCCAGACTGAGCTCCAACAGGGAGATCAGTTTGAGAACAGAAAAAAAACACCTCTGCACATGAAAAAACTCTTAATACACGAAAGAAACACATGACAAGCAACAGGGATGGGTAAAGGGTGAGAGACAGCCAGTGTAGACAGTACATCCGGGCCTGCGTGCGCTGGTCTCCTTGATCCACCGTCAGCATCGGAGGGGAATAAGCGTCGAAGGCGTTTGGAGGGGGGAGGAGTGTACATCTGCATGTGTATATATGTCTGTGTAAGCGTGTGCGTGTCCAGAGTTCAGCTGAGACAGTGTCCTCCTCCCTGCCAGGCTAAGTAAACAGTCTTCCAGCCAACCCAGGTGGCCTTGCATGGAGTGGGAAGAACAGTCTAAACACAGTCGTTATCAGGGAGTTGTTGTTCGGCTCCAGCCTTGAGCCCACGGCTGGGGCCGAAGGGGTATCCGCATAAGTGATGGAGGTTTTTACTTTAGTGCGAACAGCTCATATGAATTTCAAAGCTGTTCTAACACTCCGACACTGGTCTCTCAATCTCCCGTTGGAGAGCCGTGAGCTTCTCCATGATGTTATCAAACTTGCGCTCCGTGATGTTGTCATTCTTGTGCTCAGAGAGCCGATTCTGAGAACTCAAAGACACGACGTCGTAGTCTCACTCCAAGCGCTTTATTTGTTACGCCATTTTTCTCCACACCAACAACAACCCTTCGCGGGCAACAGTACTCTCGCAGTATAACAGAAAATAACAAGTTAACAACGACCGCAGTGAGCTTCTCCAAGATGTGATCCAATTTGCACTCAGAAGTCTTATTCTGAGTATTCACAGCAGCCGTAAGCTTCTCCAAGATCTTATCCATGCTGCACTCAATGAGCTCATTTTGAGAAACTCACGCCTCTTCCCATCGTTTGAATCCCAGCGGGCAGCCTTGTGGGGGTTTGAACAGCCGGTTCCGCTTTCTTAATTCTTCGATAAGTCAGGGCCAAGCCAGCTCCGATCAGCCAGAACCCTGTTACCATGGTTCCGAACAGGTAGATCTCTTCAGCACTCAGGCTCACCCGAGCCCAGACTTCTCGTTGAGAAAGGGGTGTCAATTGCATTCAGGGACCAGTTGATCAAATCCATAATTCCTCTTTTAGGTTTTAGAGAACAGACTGTGAGAGAGTGTTCCAGGGAAAAGTAATACAAAAAACACGAGAGTAAACAAGGACACAAGAGGCTAAGCAGGGAAGATAAGGGAGAGGAGAAAAGTGCGACTGCCTTTGTTAAGAGCAAAACTCTCTGAATGCTGTAAACACACCGTGTTTGGGTGGCTGCATCCCAAAAACACCACAGCAACACTGAAGTCTGGAGGTGGGAGCATTATGATTTTGATGTTCCCAAAAAAATGTGTGATTGCTTAGAAAAGTTATGCATAAAAACTTTATAACAAGCTGCAAAAGGGACTGAGCCATTAAATCTAACTCCAGGAAGGATGAATGGAGACATTGTTGATTAAAATCTGCTGCCATCTACCAGGATGATGAAGATGAAACAAGGATGGATGTTTCAGCAAGACCATGATCACAAACACAGCCAATGGAAACTGTTGGTTTCAGAGGAATCAAGTAAAGCTGCTGGAACGGCCCAGCCAATCACCTGAGCTGAATCTGTGGGAAGGATCCACGGAGCATTCGGGATTTATAGACTGTTTGTGTGGTGAGTGGGTCAAAGTCATGAGCAATGATGGGACTGGTTTCTCCATACAGAAGCTGCCATGAACTGTCATCACCAACATTTGTATAAAGTAATAAATAAATGTCTGTGTGTTTAATGTCCCTGTGTTACCGACATCTGGTGATAATTTCACATCAAAGCACCTTTAGAAATATATTTGCTTAGAGAACTGCTGACGTGTTCAATACTTATTTTACCTGCTATAAAATGAAAATGTTAATATGTGTGACATCTTTAAAATCAAAGCAGCACGAGCCTGTGAGGTACCCACCCACAAATAAGATGGTTATTTTCCCACCGGTAACGCAACTCAAGGACAAACTCCTGCCAGAGGTGTCCAACAGCCCGCAGCCCACCGTAGTAATAGTTGACCAGACACACACACAGAGCCAGACGGTAGGTCAGACTGTCACTGGGGGCTGACTTCAGCTGGTGGAAAAGGTTCTACAACGAGGGAAAAGACCAGCATGAAATCAAACAGCAGGACACCAAATTTAATACATTCTAATAAAAATCCTGACAAAGTACTGACAGCACTGAGCCTGTCTTCACTCTGAAACTTATATTGGACCTGACCTGAGTGTAACCTTGAGTGTGCGAGTGGTGAAGAGGCAAACATACATAATCAGAGGTTTTCTCTTGCTCCGATGTCCCACTGGAGTTGGACAGCTGAGTGTTATTCTTACAGTCAGACTTCTCCACAGCAGCATCTGGAAACAGAGACACAAACACAAATAAATAAGTCTGTCATTTAGAAACTCTGTTGTTTTATAGATGTTAGAAGAATTAAACAAGTGGAGCTCACGTAGTCATCACTTCATGATAAAACACAGGATGCTGATCGCTCAGTGGCAAAAGCAGGATGTGACCAGAAGTAGACAATAAAAATAAGAACGCTGTCTGATATCCTGTTTAAGATGACGCTCTTGTGCTTTACTGAGCTGCTGTCAGATGGGATCAATATCTGTGGCCAGCACTCTAAGACATAAATGCAATTACGGCTGTAGTTTTAAGATTCAAGGTTGTCTTAGCTCGAGCTCGAGCTGCTGAGTGTGACGGGCTCAACAGTAACCAGGAAGGAAAAACTGTTTGTGAAAAGAAGCAGAGGAGCCACATCAGTACGAGTCAAACTACCACACGGAGGAAGTAGGAGGCCCACACAGAGAACAATGAGGAAAAAAAGACACTTTATTTGTCCTTGATTATGTTCTTTCTATCGGTAGCTTGATTACATCCATCTTATCTGCTGCGTATCATTTGGTGCATGAATTTTAGCCTCTTGGCTTAGAAATAGTTTCCTCTGTGCTGTTCGGACAAAAAACAAAGCCATAAAAAGTCTTCACACATCACACAACAATGTGTATGTTTGTAATGGATCCAAGTGTATTAGCAACCAGAAAAATACAACATTAAGGTCAGTGCACTTAATGCACTGACCTTAATGTAGTATGTAGCGGTGTGTTTGAAATCTGTACTGACTAGTAAAACCTCTGTGGTCAGCCCCAAAGCATCATGGTCTCCGTTCCTGAGTGTCCCACTGATCAGTTTAACTTACCCAGTAAACACTGAGGATTTTCAGCCGTCCTGACTCGAACTGACCAGTGAGGAGCTTGAAGAGGGTCGAGGTCACTGTTGGGTGATAAACAGAGTAAACAGTAGAGGAGAGTTTCTGATACACTTTTAGTTAAAGGGTTTTTATAAGTAATGAGTCATGTTTGATTACATGTGACGTAGTCCTTCACCAGTAATCAAGATAATTACACATGTAAGCATTTCCTTATGTCACACTCAGTTTGTCCCTTCATGCTTGTTAGACCTGTGCCAGCTCTGTTTGGGCCTTACAATCAAACCCATGTACGTTTACCCTTTTAATAAACTGCTCCACCCATTTCCTACTTTACGAGTGAAATATGAAGCAATGCAGTGTGTACACGGATGCAACACTCAGTGCTCAGCGCAGCGTTTTGTGTGCTATAGTGCAAGTGAACAGCTCACTCCCATCAAAGCTTTTCCATTGGATCGTTAACACAAACACCAAATGTCAGGAGGACATGCGCCTCAAACTGGAGTTGTCTTTCTAGCCTGGGTACTGTGTTATCCTTGTCTGTATACCGAGCTTCTTATTAATAATCAGCTCTGCACAGGAGCAGAAGCAGAGTCCAGCCTGTTGCTCTTACAGTATAATACTCATAAAGAAAGTACAGTAACCGTGGTTAGTCACTGAGCAGCCCGGTGCGTTTCTCTTGATTTCTTTAGTCAGGGTAAATTCATTCACCTGCACGGGTTAGCTAAACGAACTTTACAAAACAAGTTTCCCCGACAGCCGAGTGCTCACCTAAGGACCTAAGTTACGGATTAGCTTACACACACATTTAACTTACCGAAAATAATACGGTGGGGCCTCAGGTCCTCCTGTCTGGTAGTCCAATTTACTGAAGAACACCTCAGGCTGTCACTTTGAAATAGCCGGTAATGTAAACGCTGGACCTCTCAGCATCTGCCATTCCCGAACAGACACATGCAAGTTTGTCCGTGACTGCAGCCGCGCTGTACATTTATTTCAGTTTCAATATTTATTTCAGTTTCAATATTTTTTTCAGTTTCAATATTTTTTTCGGTTTCATTTCAAGGTGGCATCGTTCTGATCCCATACACACACAAATTGATTTACAAGTACAAAATATTTATGAGCACAATTTGAGCCCATATACTCTCTCTACCACAGCTGCCTTTGAACTTGCCTGGGCCAGGTCTGAGTCCAGCTTTGCTACTCCTGCCAGGTCACATGACACAGGGGTGTGCTCTGATGTCAGCAGGCAGGTCAGTGGAGCCCTCTGGTGGTGGATATATGGCAGTGAAACAGGAGGAGGCCTGAGAACAGACAGCAGGCTTAACTAGCAGGACAAAGTAGCATGTAGTACTTGAAGGGGTCATCAAAGCCAATCAGCTCTCAGGAAAATGGAACATCATATAAATATTTCTCTTCTTTGATTTTCATCAATGTATTTCCTTTGATAGATTTTCCGTCAACACTTCTGCTTGATTAGAAGCTCATAGGCAGTTCCTGTCACTCTACAATAAAACAATGTAAAGGCTGCGCTCTCTGCCCTCCCTAATTTGACATATTTTGTTGTTTTGTGTGTGTGTTTGTCTGTGTGAAGTTTTGATGTGTATGTGAAAAACACAATTTTGAAAACACTGGAAAAAGACCTCAAGACATGTTTTCCTTTACTTTCTATGAAACAACAATTCCCACCAAGGCTTTTCAGTGTGAAATTTAGTGTATAGAAAATACCTGTGCCAGGTTGTCTCCATCTAGTGGTGAACATGGCCTCACCACTACATCAGGTGAGCTTTTCACTGTGCAGTGACACAAAAGTCATTTAACAATTTTAAAAAAAGCAATGTTACAGATTCAGTAAGAACTGAAGTTTATCATAATCCTTCAAGTTTCACTCAGTAACAGCAGCTTTTTAATATTATTGACTATATTTTAGAGTCACATTTATATGAAATGTCAAACAATCACAGAGTGACACTGAACTAAACAATCAATGCCATGTGAGTTGTTCTTGTTTGTTCTTTATCTCAGATTTATTGTAAGCAGCGGGAGTAAAAGCTAAAGAAAAATAGTAAAGATATGAATGAATCTCTGCTCTTACAGCTTTTATTGTGCCATAATGTCTGCTTTGAAACTGTCCTCTTGCTCGTCTCTTGGATGCTCACCTCTTCTTCACCTGTTCCTTTCACCAAACTGCTGCACTCTCGTTCTCTGCTCTCGCCTCCTCTTCTGGTTATAATTAGGATGCAGTCAGCATGTGCCAAACAAACTCCCCCCAAATCGATCATGTTTGATATGATGATGACGTTTTTAACATCTTATTTATGCACTTGTTGGGTGGGAAAGAGTAAACAAAGATGGGGCATAGAAGCAGAACTGAGTCCTACGTGTGGAGGGACAGTAACTGTGTGTGTATATGTAAGCATTTAAACACTGCAGAGAGTCAAATTAACAGTAACACTATTTTGTCTAAGTCCGCCATTGTAGAAATTCATTTCACCGAATCAATAACATGGCGCACAATGTGACAATAAACGTATAAAACACAAATTCTTACCTAGCAGGAGAATAAATAATCAGTATTTTAAGGCTACTGCATGTATAGATGTCACTGCTGGCTCACATAAGCTAGCTCTGAGACCCGCCAGAGTTTACGCCACAGTTGACTGTCGCGAAAGAGTCGTAAATCACCGGCATTGTAAAACTTAAAATGATTCCAGGGCATGTTATAAAACACCCAATAGATGTACTGGATATTAAACGGTATCAAACGACTAAATGAACACAGGGTTACAATTACATGCTCACATCGTCACATCGAGAGTTTATTCATTAATCATCAGAGTTCAACAATGTTACATCCAGTTGAAAACAGCTTCACTAACGCCAGCAAAACAGGCTAACAGTATATAAGAGCACAAAAACAGCCGTGCTTATCGACAGCTCGACATATCCTCAACAACTCACCTCAGTATGTGTAACCCGTTCATGTGTTACGCCTGTTGTTCTTGCGTTGTGTTCTGGCGTGAAAGTAGGAGGCAGGAGACAGTACTGGGTCTTTGGCTCTTTACTGCACATCTGCAACACAGAAATATGTGTCTGATCTGTGTGTGTCACGCGACTGCCAGTACACCTCTCCTCCGGCCATGCTGAAAGGAGCTGTGTCTGCAGCTTCATTAACACTACAATAATATAATGAATCAAATACAACAAATTGTTTTAAAACATTAACTTAAGCTCTCAAAAACAAAAAGCACAAAATAAATAATATGTCACTGAAAAAAACATCAAAAACAACTTATAAGAACAATAAACAAAATAATTCAAAAACAAATAAACAGTCAGATAAATACAATTCAATAACCAGGACCCAATATTCTGGTACTTATAGTTCAAACATTATACTTCAGTACAATTATATTAATAACCGCCATCTAACAGGCAGTACAACACTGTACTTATAAAAACAATGAATGAAAGACAGCATCTCCAAAACATAAGAACATCTCCATACCTGCAACACAGAAATATGTGTCTGATCTGTGTGTGTCACGCGACTGCCAGTACACCTCTCCTGACGAAGGAAAAAAGAGTGCATGCTGTTAAAAAAAGACTGCCGCGAGTAGCCGCTAGCAATCAGGCTAACTTAGCATGCTAGCATTTTAGCTGCGTTCTCGGCTAAAACTCATAAGCGTATATTAGTGAACTCCGCCCTCCACAAAACTTATCCCGAATGAGTCTCTTAATGACAAACAAAAACGCGGCGGTTTGGCTGTATTCACATTGCAGCTTGGGATCTGAACAAACTTTAATTAGCTGAGAGCAACGTGGCAGTGACTTACCTCCGGCCATGCTGAAAGGAGCTGTGACCGGGGCACACATGCACGCGCCTACGTCACCACGCAGCGCACACACACATGAACGCACTATACACATATGCAGCATATTTATATTACTTGGTTTTAGAGTTGGAGTATTTACATATTGATCTGAAATATTTTGCTGCTGAGCAGCAGAGCTCCAAAGCGTCCCCCTGTAACCATGGTTACGCAGATGCATTCCGACTGTCACGTCACCGAGGAGAACCTGTTTCAAATGTATACCTGGATCAACCTGCAATCAGTTTGAAAAGTTTTCTGCTGAGATCCGCAGCTCGACTTCCTGGCACCCCGGGATAAGATGAGTTGCTGTGTTTTTCACGGAGAAAAAATAACGTCAGTGTTAGATGAAAAAAAAAAAGATGCAAGCAGAAGAGGACAGCAGATTGAGAAGAGATTTATTCAAACGGTAAGGAGCTTCTAACAAGTGATATCTGATAAGCTTAAAACTTAAATCTTAAATCTAATGTCCAGATTCATGCTAAACTTTTCTGATTACTCCGTGTATCTGCACCGTTAGACTTTTCCTCGCCACTTTACGGTAACATACTGGCGTCACTGCTGCCAGCGTCATACCGTGACGCCGTGTTACGGTAGCTTACCTTTCTGCAGGATGATACCGTTTTTTGCTGGTGTGGTATAATACTCTTGGACAAATTATGGTAACGCACCGTAGCCTTTTTTACGGTATCTCACTGGCGACAGTTATGTCAGTGAGATACCGTTATGTCGTTATGTCGTAAATTACGTCAACAAAGTAACATCATACTGTGATTAATAAATTGGTATACTACCGTTTATTCACGGTATGTCACTGTAAGCCCGCTGCAAGGTAATGAACTGCAATATATTAACCAGTAACTTACCGTTATCACGCATCATCAGTACCAAAAATATTCATCTCTGCTAGAGGACACCGTGTCCTAACAGGCGGTCATTTACTCTTTTAAAAGGTCGTAATTTACCGTAATTTCAGTTAACAGTAACATACTGTAAGAGACTGGAGGGTTCCAAAAAAATTGGATGGATGGACACACACACATACACACACACACACACACACACACACACACACACACACACACACACACACACACACACACACACAAAATATAATTCATGTGCTTTACACCACTTTATTTCAATTCTGATTCTTCCCTGCTGAAATACACATTTCCAAAATCAAAAACTGAAAAGAACTGAAAACATATTTTCATTGAGGAAGCACTTGTTTTTACTAAACCATGTAATCCATTATTTTCTCAGATGGTTGTACAAACAATAACAATATTATGTCATATCCATATCATGGCAGACAACACATGCTCAAGTGTTGGGTTTCCTTACTTATATTTTGTAGGGTCTCAAACCTACAATGTGAAGTGCCTTGGCATTCATTTTGTTGGCACCATACAAACAAACTGAATTGTAATGGATATAATATCAAGCCCCACACGTCTGCCTTTATATACACTTTGTCCAAAATACTGGCTCACACGACCAAATCATTGCACAAAACAGGGTCCACGACATGGATGAGCGTGTGTGGTGTGAAGGAACTTGACTGACCTGCACTGAACCCTGATCTTGCTTTGTGGACTGAGTTCATTGATTTGTAGGGTGAGCCAATACATGTGACAATTAAAGTGTAAGTAGCTGAAATAATTTTTAACAAACGGGTAAAAGAAGGTTAGCACTGTTGCCACACAGCAAGAAGGTCCTGAGTTCAATTCCACCATCAGGTCTTTCTGTGTGGAGTTTGCATGTTCTCCCCGTGTTTGCGTGGGTTCTCTCCGGGTACTCCGGCTTCCTCCCACCGTCCAAAGACATGCAGCTTGTGGGGATAGGTTAATTGGATAATCCAAATTGCCACTAGGTGTGAATGTGCGAGTGAATGTGAGTGTGAATGGTTGTCTGTCCCTGTGTGTTGGCCCTGCGACAGACTGGCGACCTGTCCAGGGTGTACCCCGCCTCTCGCCCTATGACAGCTGGGATAGGCTCCAGCGCCCCCCGCGACCCTGAAAAAGGATAAGCGGAAGTGAATGGATGGATGGATGGGTAAAAGAAGGGAAAAAAATCAAAACTGTTGCACTCAAAAAAACCTATTGGACAGAGACAGCGTCTTGCAAGATGGCGAGAGAGCTTGTCTTCATTGTTGCTCGTCTTGTGTAAATGTCCAGAAAGCATGGGCCATGGATCATCTGTGGAGACATGGGTAACAACACATTGGTCACTTAAATTATACAAGAAATTTACTAATTTCCCTAATTTGAAGTTCTCCACTCAAATTCAGTAAGCCACTGGAGGAAAGTTGTGACATGAGGGTTAATGTGAACAACCTTTCGCTTCACAGTGGTCCCAGTCTTCCTGCTTGTCCCAACCTTGGAGGTACATTTTGTTCCCTCTTCAGGGTTTATCCTTACAAAAAACCTTGCACCCGCTGACTCCTGGTATTCCAGGTTCAATACATAGAATGAACCAAAGAAGACTGACATTGCATCAGCACAGGTGTTCTCTTTGTCCAGCTCAACAATTACACGCCCCTCTGCACTCACCATCCAGCAGGTGGCGGTCATTGAACTTTGTCCTTAAATGTATAGGGGCAACATGTTGTCATTATGCAACATAAAATAATTTCAATACTTCACTTCTTCACACTGTCTAGATAGTCATAAAGCAAATAGCTACGTACAGTTAATTATTAATGGCCTTATGTACATAAGTCCATTTTAACATATTATAATTGTACATAATTGGGAATTATTCTGCACATTAAACACACCTAACAAAGAGTCAGCCCAGTTAAAGTACCGGAGGTGAATCAACTGTATGGTTATTTTGGAGTTTATAGTTTGTGCTGCTGTTAAACTTTACAGTATTGACTTCAGTATTTCTGCTGTTGGTGTAGCTAGACTACTGTTGATCAGTAATATGTAATGTGAAATTTGATATTGTTACTTTGCTGGATTCACTGAGACACATGTCCAACAACCTTGGTTTATAAAGGAAATTACAGAAATTTGAGCTAACAAAACAGAGACTGGATACCTGTGTCCACGAAAAGCTCCTGTGCCAAACAGAAATTTTAATATGGTCTAATCAGCTCTATGTCATAAATGACTTCTTACCAAGCATAATCAGCCTTGGGGTGTTTGGCAGGCTTTTAACATGCAAACTGAACAATATAAATTTGTGTGCACTGAAGCCACAAAATTTAGAAATACACAGTTGCAAAAACTTCAGTGACCAATTACCTTTCCTGAATGACATATTCAATGCAAAAAATAAGAGTATTGTCAATAGGGACCAATTCCCAGTTTTTACATGATCAAAATTATTCACAAAAGGCTTCAATAAACAGAAAATGTGTGCCAACAAGAGAACAGTGCACAAAAATGAAAAGATATTTGAGCTCGACGCTTTAATGGGTTTAACATGACTTAGTCAGCACTCCGCACCGTACAGGTAGTACAAGCACACCTGAAAACACTGACCAGCTAACAGCTTTAAGCATTTGGGCGCAACCTCGGTAGTTCACCGATTCACCTGTTGCAAACGTCCAAGTTTCTATCAAGTCTCATAAATCCATCGGCAAATTACCTAACTAGTCTTTTGAGTCTCCACATTCAGAGATATTGACAATTTGTCTTTAAATGAAAATATCCTGGTAGGGTAGCTTAAAAGTCAAAACAAACAGTACTAAGAACGCATTTCGGACTTCTCTCGAATAAGTGAAAAAAACACTTACCTTCAGACTGATTAGCAGGTTCCGATCCAACTTGAATGTGTCCCATGTCAGTCCGTTTTAGGGAAAAAGTGTTAAGTGGTTTCATTTAATTTTGAGATACTCCCGCATGGACGAGCAGCAATTTGGAGTCTAGCAGAGTTACCACGAATAGCATACGATCTTCAGATATAATCCAATCAACCTTGCATTTAACCCGATTGAACATCCAGTTACCTCTGACTACTTCTAAGTTGCACATGTTAACGGTCTCATCATCACTCTGTGCTGCAGCGAACTGTATCTGTGGCACAGAATATTTGATGGCCATGTCGTTCTCCTGCTTTGCAGCTTTTTTTGAGTCTGAATTGCGGCTTAAACGTGCAAAACTAAGAGAAGCAGATCAATATTTTCTTCTTGTTGTTATTTAATGGTGGTTGGCAACCAGCGAAAGGAGCATTAACCACCTCGAGCACTATTTTCTATCCCCAGTGTTGTTTTGAAAGTGAATACCCGACGTGTGCGTCATACGTCACGTTGTACGTCAGGTGAAGGTGTGGTGTCGGCTATCGCACCTGTCGCATTACAAAGCTTTAAAAACGTAACAATCCAACACAACCCAACGCGCTAAACTGTGATAATGTGTTACATTATCACTGAAGGAAACGGCTTCCAGGGCCTAATCCGTGGATCGGCTTCCTCCGAGGCGTGGACGTCTATCAGCAGAGAATGTACCTTAGTCTGTAACACAGTCAAATATATTCTCAAGTAATATTCAAGCATGCCATTCAGCGTGTTAGTACGAGCTCGGGAGCAGCTTGGGAGAACAAGAAAACAGAGACTGCTTCAGGTTGTCTTCCCAAATTGACTCAACTTTATTCACAAGTACAACAGTTTATATAGAGGGACAAATTCATGAGTCAGCAGATTCTCAGTTTAAACCAGTACAGACCAAGATAAGGGAGCGTCTTTCTGCCCTTGGGTGAAGAAGCATCCTTTGTATAGTGTATCAGTTCAGCTACAATTGTGATTATCTCAGCGACATATTTTCAAGGCACGAAATAAAGAGTTCTTTCATTAGTGAATTCTGAAACAAACCATCTGGCCTTCAACAGGCGTCTCCTAAAAGATTAAGAAACTAATGTAGCTGAGGGAGTGATCTCTGTGGTATTTCAACCTTGTACCAGCCTGTGATTCTCACACATCAATTCTTGGGTCAAAGAGAACAATAACTAAAACAAAGGGGCCTTATTGAATGACAAAGTTTTCCTGCATAATGTCACTATAAAACAATATCCAGTAAATGCTCCCATGGTACTAAAATACCTAACAGTTCCCCTCTTTTATTATTTTTTTAAAATAATAACTCAAATAGAAAGGAAAAATCACAAATGTAATAACATAATATAAAAAGCAAATCATAAAATGTAATAGTTCACAGCCTAATGTTCAATATACACACCAGGATCATCATTGGTAACATCTGGCACATCCTCAGGATCAATTTGTGCTAATTGCAAATACATTGAAGTAGCTGTACTAGGTGGGTGTCTTGCCAAGTGGAGCATGAGGTATTGTCAGCAAAATGTGGCTTGTAGAAATGTGAACAGGGTTGCAGTTTACAATACAAAATAGTAAATAAAAATCCTAAGGTTAATGCAGTAGATATGATTAATAATCTAAATATATAAAAAAACACAGTTCTTCAGTCGTCTCCTGGCCTGGTCCCAGGTTCGAGAGACCTAAGCGTCGTGTGATGACAATGGGCATTTCATTTTTTCCATTATCAGGATGAAACGAGTCTAGCTTTATCAGGTTAGACATTGTGTGGTACTCTAGGCTTTCTGTTCCTGCTGGATGTTCGAGTACCTTGTTGTTGTTCAGGTGGGGGATCAAAGGGCTTTCTGAGTCTTGGCTCTTTCAGGCGTTGTGTGTTAATCAGTGATTGTGCGTGTGTAGGTGTATTGAATCCGGGCGCTGGCTCGCCTGAGTCGTCATCTACTTGATCCGACGCCTTAGGTGGTTTGGTGGGGCTGGTCTTAACCCTGCTGGCATGAATCCACTGAGGTTGTCCGTCTGTTAGGATGCTGGTTCTCGTCACTGCAAGTACAGTCTGGGGGCTGGAACACGCGGCCTCCCTGAGTGCCCTTGGTTTTAGCGACTTCACCAACACCGCATCTCCTGGTTTCCACGGATGGGTTGGATCTGTGGAAGGGAGAGGCTGAGAGAGACAAACTTTCTGATAGTTATTATTCAGTGTTTCTACCAGGTTATGAACATAGTCAGACAATGCAGTGTCTATGTCCCCTTCCAATAGCGGTGCCCCTCTGGAGGCTGACCATGGTGTTGGAAACGGTCTTCCCATGATTATTTCAAATGGAGATAATTTGGTTGCTGCGGATGGAGTCATTCTAATCTCGCAGAGGATTTGAGGAAGTAGTTTGATCCAGGTCATTCCTGTTTCTATCATTGCTTTAGTCAGGCGATTTTTTATGGTCCTATTCATTCTTTCTACAACTCCTGAACTCTGAGGATGGTATGGCACATGATATTTCCAGTCTATTCCTAGAGTTTTAGCACACTTTTGAATTACTTCTGATGTGAATGAAGGTCCTCTATCACTGTTAATTTGGTGAGGTATTCCAAATCTGGGTATTATTTCATTGCACAACTTTTGACAGACTACTTCTGCAGTTTCTTTTGATGTTGGATAAGCTTCTACCCATTTACTAAATTGGTCCACTATTACCAGTAAGTACTTGATGCTTCCTTGTGCTGGCATGTGTGTAAAATCAATTTGTAATGTATGAAATGGGAAATCTGGTTGTGGTAAATGCTGATGTTTTGCTTTTGAGCTACCTACATTAGTTCGTGCACATGTTAGACAGGTTGCTAATATGCGTTTTACTGCGTGTCATGTTTTCTCGATTACAAATCTTGATTTTATTGCTCCTATTACCCCTCTTTGTCCGACATGACTCACACCGTGAAAATGGCGGACAAGGATTGGCAGTAGTGAAGATGGGAGGGCAATCAAACCCTCAAGGTTTTTGTATAAGCCGTCTCTGTTATCTAAGGTACAATCATTACTTTCCCAGTAAGTGTAATCTAAGGCAGAGGCTTGCTCTTGTATGAATTTTAGGTCAACATTTGTTTCTAAATAGTCTGGGAGTGCGACAAGTGGCAGCTGTAAAGGCAAAGATAATACTTCCTTTCTGGGTGGTTGCTGTGAGGCAGCAGCTGCTTTCGCGGTTACGTCTGCTAGAGCATTTCCCACTGCTTCGTCTGTGTCAGCCGTGCTGTGCCCCTTCGTTTTAACAACTGCAATTGCCGATGGCAGCTGTATAGCCTGCAAAAGTCTTTGAACAAGATCAGAATTAGCGATCGATTTTCCATCAGCAGATGTGAAGCCTCTCTGTCTCCACAATGTGCCAAAGTCATGCACCACACCGAATGCATAACGGCTATCAGTGTAAATTGTTACCCGCTTATCCACATGTAACTCACAGGTGCGTATTAAAGCCATGAGCTCTGCTTTTTGTGCTGAGTGAAATGGTAATGAGTGAGCCTCTAGTATGATGTCAGGCAATGTCACCACCGAATAGCCACAAAGAAATGAGTTGTCATTTGGTTTTGAACAGAACCCGTCCACATAAACAATGACTGAGTCTGGTATTGGTGTCTGCTCTAAGTCTGGGCGTGGTGCTGTGGATTCCTGTATACGTGTCATACAATCATGATCGTCAGGGTCGTCTGAACCATCCTGTCGGTCAGAGGAACACAGCATACGAATGAGTAAGTGTGCTGGCGAATTGGGTGTGCTGTTTGCTTTTATAGTGAGATTTGCTGTTGAAGTCAGTGTAGCTTCATAACCTGAGCGACGTACATATGTTGTGTAGTTATGTTTGCTAGAATGGTCGTGACCTGGTGATTGGTGTGTAGAATAGTGTCATGTGAGAGTGTGAGCTTCTCGCAGTCCCTTATCATGATAGAGCAAGCTGCTACTGCTCTCAGGCAGGCCGGCATCCCCTGAACTACTGCTGGCAGCACCTTTGAGTAGAAGGCTACTGGACAGTAGCCACAGCCATGCTCTTGGGCCAATACACCTGCACAGGTTGTGCCGTTCTCTGTGACGTACAGGTGGAACGGTAAGTGGTAGTCAGGCAGACCCAAACAAGGGGCAGAGGTCAGCGCTCCCTGTAATGCATTGAAAGAGGCAGTCATTTCTGTTGACCACAGTATTCGAGGAGGCTTGTCTTTTTTGCAGCATTCACGCAGAATGTGGTCATGAAAAGAACAGTCTGGTATCCACTGTCTGCAATAGTTCACCATGCCTAGGAAAGACAGCATTTCCTTCTGTGTAGTGGGCTTAGGGACAGAGGTCACAGCTTTGACCCTGTCTGTAGTCATGGAACGTTGTCCGTGAGACAGTGTAAATCCCAAATATTGAACAGAAGTCTGACAGTACTGCATTTTCTTTGCTGATGCTTTGTGGCCAGTCTGTTGGAGGTGCTGGAGTAGCATATGTGTGGCAGTTTGACATAGTTTTTCACTTTCAGCACAGAGGAGGAGATCATCCACGTACTGGATCAAGGTACAGCCCTCTGGAGGAATGAAGCCGTCCAGGGTAGCACGTACCACCATTGAGAAAGCCGCAGGGCTGTCTACCATGCCTTGGGGTAAGCGAGTCCATGTGTACTGCTTATCTCTATGTGTAAAAGCAAATATCGGCTGTGTGTCCTCATGCACAGGTACTGAGAAAAAGGCGGAGCACAAATCCACCACAGTAAAATGTGTGGCTGTTGCTGGAATAGATGTCAGTATGCTGGGAACATCTGGGACAAGAGGTGGCAGAGGCATAATGACTGCATTAATTTGCCTTAAGTCTTGTGTGAAACGCCATACGCCAGGTTTGTTAGGCTTTGGCACAGGATTGACAGGAGTGTTATATGGAGATACTGTGGGCTTTATTACTCCAGCTGTCAATAAATCTCCTATGATGATGTCTAAGGCTGCGGCTTTTTCAGCGGAAATGGGATATTGCTTGACATATACCGGCTTGTTGTTTTTCAGCTGAGCATGATAAGGTGTACAGTCGATAAATCCTACATCATTCTCACCTCTTGACCATAATGTCATGTTTTGATATTCAGCTGGCAATGTGACAGCAAAGATAGTACAGTGTATGGGGTAGGTTAGATCTATGTGTCGACATGGTGCAGTAATGTCATAGCCTATGTCTGAGTTATGCGACAAAACCACTGTTTGGCCTTCACTGGTGTGAGCAGTTATCATGTTGTTGAACAGTGTGAGAGAAACAAATATGTGGCTTCCAGGCATGGGGTTACCTGGTAGTGGTGTCTGTACACGTGTTTGGCACAGTGTGTGACGTGGGGTACCAGTCAGATGGATATTGAGTTCATTCTCTGCTGAGGCGTCCAGCTGACACAGAGGCTGTTCCTTCTCCATGGTGTCGGTGCATAGGGCAGAGAAAACATAGCTGTTATCAGTGTCTGCAAACATTTCACCCTTTGTGTTAAATGAAATACACAAGTTCATTTTTGCCATTAAATCTCTGCCTAATAGATTCACAGGCGAGTTTGGAATAATTATGAATGGATGATATGTAATTTCGTCTGGTTTTGGGCCCCAGCGTGTTTTTAGAGAATGAGTTTTGGGGCATTGCACTAGAGTTCCGTTTATTCCCATGGTGTTGATGCACACAGAGGAAACAGGCCCACTATAGAATTTTCCAGACAGTGAACTTTTAGTGGCTCCACTGTCAACTAAAAAGGAATAAATCTTTTCACCTATTTCTATATCTAACGTGGGCAAGCTTTCTGTGTTACGGGACAATTGCAAATGCAGCATCGTGTGTAGTGCTTCACACTGTCCCTCGTCTTCACCTGGGCCTCCCTATTGTCGGTCCAGTCTTTCGTTATCATATGGGTGGGGATTAAAATGTGGATTATAAGGTTGCTGCCTAAGTGCAAAAGGGCCATTATTTTGATGTGATTCCTGTCTGCGTTGCCAGTTACCTTGTCTGGAAGAGCTCTGCTGACGCCTAGTGGCAGGAGCTGGTCCTGTGTTTTGTGGTTGAGACCTACGTGCTGCTGATTTGCATTCCCTCCTCCAGTGTCCTATTTTTCCACAATAAAAACATGCGTCTCCACTCCTATCTCTCCTTCTGAAATCTCCCTGCTGCGCTTGTTGAGGGGGCGGGGCCCCTGCATACATCATTTTTTCACTTTCCTCTGAGCCTTCAACATCAAAATTCAACATCATCTTAACACTTTTAGCCTTCGTGCTGTTGGGGAAAAGATCTGCACCAGCTTTTGTTTTGACAAGTGTGATAAAGTTCTTTATCTTCATGTCATAGAGATTATCAGTGGCAGTCAGCTTCAATAGTTGTGAACATTCTGGATGAATATTGTTTAAGAATGTTGTTATGAAAATCTGATCATTTCCTCCTTCAGGCGTGCATGCCTCATTAGTCCAGCAGTGTGTGAAACGTTTGATTTTATCTCTAGACATTGTGAGCAGAAATTTCTTTAGATTTTGAAAAAAGGCTGTGATTTTGTCATCGTTTATCCACAAAAACGAGGTGGTGTTGGCTGCTTGGTCATCTTTAGGGTCTAGTTCCTCTACTTCTTCAATAAGCTGAGATTCAGTCACACCTGGAATTCGTTGACATAATATATATCTATAATCAGGCCCACCCAAGTGGTGGTATCTGGTTTTACAGTTAATTTTGATTTTTTATCGGACCCGTCTAAGGTCTTTGAATTATTCTGACCCATGGTCAGTGATTTCCAGAGGGGTTTAGACGCTTGAAGGATTTAAGTTAGTTTTTATTTTGCTGTGGCACACCTGAGGTTACTTGATTTTTTGCTAGCAATTTTATCTTTTTAGTGAGCAACTTCTCACTTTTTAACGAGCAACTTCTCGTTTTATGACCCCAGGCAACTTCCTGTGTCCTTTCTGCTGGTGAGCAACTTCTTAGTTTATGACAACAGGCAACTTCCTGTGTCCTTTCTGCTTTAATTTACAAAACAACAGGCAACTTCCTGTGTTTCTATGTGGGCCACTAAAGAAGGCTCCTCAGTGTATCCCACTTGTTACTATGTGGGCCACTGAAGAAGGCCTCGTCAGCGTATCCCGTTTCTATGTGGATCACTGAGAAAGGCATAACACAGTCTTATAAAATAAAAGACGAGTGCCTACCTTCGTCAGGATCCCACTTCTGACACCAAAATTGAAAGAAACGGCTTCCAGGGCCTAATCCGTGGATCGGCTTCCTCCGAGGCGTGGACGTCTATCAGCAGAGAATGTACCTTAGTCTGTAACACAGTCAAATATATTCTCAAGTAATATTCAAGCATGCCATTCAGCGTGTTAGTACGAGCTCGGGAGCAGCTTGGGAGAACAAGAAAACAGAGACTGCTTCAGGTTGTCTTCCCAAATTGACTCAACTTTATTCACAAGTACAACAGTTTATATAGAGGGACAAATTCATGAGTCAGCAGATTCTCAGTTTAAACCAGTACAGACCAAGATAAGGGAGCGTCTTTCTGCCCTTGGGTGAAGAAGCATCCTTTGTATAGTGTATCAGTTCAGCTACAATTGTGATTATCTCAGCGACATATTTTCAAGGCACGAAATAAAGAGTTCTTTCATTAGTGAATTCTGAAACAAACCATCTGGCCTTCAACAGGCGTCTCCTAAAAGATTAAGAAACTAATGTAGCTGAGGGAGTGATCTCTGTGGTATTTCAACCTTGTACCAGCCTGTGATTCTCACACATCAATTCTTGGGTCAAAGAGAAAAATAACTAAAACAAAGGGGCCTTATTGAATGACAGAGTTTTCCTGCATAATGTCACTATAAAACAATATCCAGTAAATGCTCCCATGGTACTAAAATACCTAACAATCACGTATATCAGGACATCTCTTCTGAACCAAGACGAAGTGGTGCTACAAAGGAATTATTTCTTTAGGAGAGCATTTAATAGCAGTCTGGCCTGCAACAAAATGCACCGCTAAAAATACAGTTTCTGCTTGTCCCAGAATTTATTAATTTTGAGAGTGAAGTTGTAGGACTGATGCTGGTTAGTGGTGTAGGTTTCATGGATGTGACACCTTGTGTAAAATGACGACCAGAGCATATTATTAAATCAGTTCACTGTAGTTAGGCAGAGGTGTCTTAAAAAGTACCACCTTATACAAAACAAATGAAGGTCCAGTATAAGAAAGAATAAGAAGAGAAAAAAAGCAACATCCTGCTAAATGAAGTCATTTTTAAACATTACTCTAAATGTAGCCATTAGTTTTTGTTGCTGGCCATACAAAAATAAGTATACTTCAATTATATTTCCCAAGTATATCTTACCTAGTACGTATACTAATAATGCTTCTTGGGACTATATTGGCCCCCGTTTTAGTACATAACAGTATTCTTGAAATTAACTTTTAGATGTACTTTTTGTTCACCATAATTGTACTAGCATAATGTCATAATGTCTACAAGAGTATAATTAAATATACTCGACTCTATCACAATACTAACCTTACAAGTATACTATTAATTAATAGTATTACTAATGTTTCACATTGTTTGACTAAACAAATGCATTTATTAATATATGAGGTTCCATTCAGTTCAAGGAATTAAATTTTAGTGTGGCTGCAACTTACTCCTTAAGTTAAAAATTATGCTGTATATTGTAGTTTATATGTTATACTGCTTTCACAGTGAATCACATTTTATAGTAATACACTCTGAATGAGGATTTTTTTTTCTCAAAGATATTTTTATTGAGTTGAAGCAACAAAGAAAAGCAAATACACGCAGAATTGTCAAACGCCAAACAAGCAAGTTTCACAGTGACTGTTAAAACTGAAATATCAGAATACAGATTAATGACACACTCACATGTCTTATAGTTGCTTCCAGCAGTTTATCCCCTACCCACAACACTTAGAACCCCTATCCCTCAGACCAGGAAGGAAAAAACCCAACAAACAAAGCAAGAAAAAAGAAGCAAACAAATAAAAACAACTGAATGAGGATTTAAGTAATTACTCTTAGATCTACAGTAGAAAACAACAGAAATCCGGATGGTGTAATAGTATAATCTCAGTAACATCACCAATTGTTACATTTGCTGTATTTTACAGCTGTTTCCATGAGTACGGTGAGTTACCGTAAAAATAGTGTAATCTCATGGAATTTTCCCACAATTACATGCAAATTACAGTACTAAACTGCTAACATCCTTTAGAGTTTTTTACTGTTGATTTTGCAGTACTAAGCTATGGAAATTACTGCAAAGGCTAACAGTGTTCATGTTTTGAATCGGGTAATTTCATGGTGAGAAATGTCTTTGACAAAAAAATGCAGGATTAATTAATAGCTGTATATGACTGCTAGGTTAGGACGTGGTTAGGTGCAAATACTTAAGAGAGAGAGATTTTGCTCTATTAATATTTAATGGAAATCTTTTTCTTCATAAGATTGTGGGCAAAGTCAATAAATTGTCTCCTGGCTTTCAGGTCCCCTTGAACCAAATTTACAGTTTTTGCAATTAAGAAAAGAAAAAAAGATTTAAGGTGAAACAAATTTTTTCAATTCATGGAATGATGACATTATCACTCATTCCATATTGTTCCTAAAGTTTGCAGTCTTTTTTTTAGTTAAAAGTTAAAGCAGAGCTTGTTTTTTTAGCTTCTTTGATAATGTAACTCTGCATATGTGTACATGCATGTGCACTGATGTGTGCATGGGGGGTGATTTAACATTACAGTCCCTTGAAATAGCATTCATAGTCCTTGAACTTGTGCACATTTTGTCACCTTACAACCACAAACAAAATATGTTTTTATTGACAGTTTCAATGGTAGATTAACACAAAGTAGCACATAATTGTGAAGTGGCATGAAAATAATACATGGTTGTCAAAATTCTAAGCAAATGAAATTTGGAAAAGTGTGTCATTCTTTTCTATTCACCCCCTGCTCTTCATAGAGCCACATTTTGCTCCAGTTACACCTGCAGGTCTTTTGGAGTACGTCTCTACCAGCTTTGCACATCTAGAGACTGAATTATTTGCCCATTCTTCACTGTAAAACAGCTCAAACTTAGACAGATTGGATGGAAAGCGTCTCTGAGTCTGTATGACTATGTTTACTGTTTTGTCTATTTCAAACAGATGCCTGTCCTCACCTCTGCAGTGCTGCCGTCTCCTCTAACCCGGCATGTTTCTAAGGTATGTTTTCTTTCTTTTGGATGTTGTTCTTGTGGTTTTTCTTCAGAGATGAGGTTTGCAGTGTCTGTGTGGTGCAGCCGGTCTAGTCTAGGGGTAATGTCAGAGATTGAAACTTTACTGATAAATTGTCCAACTAAAAAAATACCGGGGTCCACAAATGTCATGTGACAACTAGGGATGGGTACCGGTATCCGGTGCCGTTATGGTACCGGTTCTGACATAAACGGTAGTAAACAGACCGAAAAGCAGCGCACATTTCGGTGCTTTATTTCGGTGCTTTTTTTCCCCTGAGATATCATACACTTTGGATTCTAGCCAATCATTTTACCTTTCCGAGGATAGTAGGCGGGCCCAGGTACGTACGTTCTTTTAGAGCAGAGCTACAGATTAAAAATGCCCAAGGCGAAGCGGTCAAAGTCTGGCTGTATTTCACAGCAAAAGATGCAAACTCAGCAGCCTGCAACAAGTGCTTTAAGGTGATACTGTGCAAAGGAGGTAACATCTCGAATCTGACGACGAACCTGGCGACGCATAGCGTTTTTTTAAAAGCCGAGAAATGCACCATATTTGATAGCTTGCTGCAAGACCTCACACCAAGCACATCTACTGCGGCTGTGGTGCCTGTTATCAGACCCGGAGTTAGCAACATCCCCCAAGAACCCGAAGACGAGAGTCCTGGCCCCTAGCCCTGCCAGTGTAGCGGAAATGATGACGGATGATGATGCAGCAGCAGCCGTTCTTCTCTGGGCGAGGAGCTTAATGTTGTTCGTGTGTAATTTACGTTGAGTAGGCTAACCACGTTATTACATTAATGCATGTAAGGTGAAGTAGCAAACACCGTCGTAGTTACATGCAGCTGTCTTCTTGTTTGATGGCAGATGCTCCCTTCATCCTGGCCAAAAAAGCTAAAATGACAAAAGAAAAAGTGGAAAACAGCTAAACATGAGAGGTTTTTGGACAAAGTTTGTGTTTTTTTACTATTGCAAAAACGGTAATTAGATTACTGTTACTTTCCCGTAGGAACGCTGCGTTACTGCGTTACTAAAACCGTGATTTTTTTTTTTGTGAGAATGTCTCATGACAGTGACGTAAGCGAGTGCCACATTTGTGACAACAGCTGCGTGCAGATCAACAATGGATCATATATCGAGTGCGGGAGAGAGTATGAGCATTTTCCTTTACTTTCTATGAAACAACAATTCCCACCAAGGCTTTTCAGTGTGAAATTTAGTGTATAGAAAATACCTGTGCCAGGTTGTCTCCATCTAGTGGTGAACATGGCCTCACCACTACATCAAGTGAGCTTTTCACTGTGCACAGTGACACAAAAGTCATTTAACAATTTTAAAAAAAGCAATGTTACAGATTCAGTAAGAACTGAAGTTTATCATAATCCTTCAAGTTTCACTCAGTAACAGCAGCTTTTTAATATTATTGACTATATTTTAGAGTCACATTTATATGAAATGTCAAACAATCACAGAGTGACACTGAACTAAACAATCAATGCCATGTGAGTTGTTCTTGTTTGTTCTTTATCTCAGATTTATTGTAAGCAGCGGGAGTAGAAGCTAAAGAAAAATAGTAAAGATATGAATGAATCTCTGCTCTTACAGCTTTTATTGTGCCATAATGTCTGCTTTGAAACTGTCCTCTTGCTCGTCTCTTGGATGCTCACCTCTTCTTCACCTGTTCCTTTGACCAAACTGCTGCACTCTCGTTCTCTGCTCTCGCCTCCTCTTCTGGTTATAATTAGGATGCAGTCAGCATGTGCCAAACAAACTCCCCCCAAATCGATCATGTTTGATATGATGATGACGTTTTTAACATCTTATTTATGCACTTGTTGGGTGGGAAAGAGTAAACAAAGATGGGGCATAGAAGCAGAACTGAGTCCTACGTGTGGAGGGACAGTAACTGTGTGTGTATATGTAAGCATTTAAACACTGCAGAGAGTCAAATTAACAGTAACACTATTTTGTCTAAGTCCGCCATTGTAGAAATTCATTTAACCGAAACAATAACATGGCGCACAATGTGACAATAAACGTATAAAACACAAATTCTTACCTAGCAGGAGAATAAATAATCAGTATTTTAAGGCTACTGCATGTATAGATGTCACTGCTTGCTCACATAAGCTAGCTCTGAGACCCGCCAGAGTTTACGCCACAGTTGACTGTCGCGAAAGAGTCGTAAATCACCGGCATTGTAAAACTTAAAATGATTCCAGGGCATGTTATAAAACACCCAATAGATGTACTGGATATTAAACGGTATCAAATGACTAAATGAACACAGGGTTACAATTACATGCTCACATCGTCACATCGAGAGTTTATTCATTAATCATCAGAGTTCAACAATGTTACATCCAGTTGAAAACAGCTTCACTAACGCCAGCAAAACAGGCTAACAGTATATAGGAGCACAAAACCAGCCGTGCTTATCAACAGCTCGACATATCCTCAACAACTCACCTCAGTATGTGTAACCCGTTCATGTGTTACGCCTGTTGTTCTTGCGTTGTGTTCTGGCGTGAAAGTAGGAGGCAGGAGACAGTACTGGGTCTTTGGCTCTTTACTGCACATCTGCAACACAGAAATATGTGTCTGATCTGTGTGTGTCACGCGACTGCCAGTACACCTCTCCTCCGGCCATGCTGAAAGCAGCTGTGTCTGCAGCTTCATTAACACTACAATAATATAATGAATCAAATACAACAAATTGTTTTAAAACATTAACTTAAGCTCTCAAAAACAAAAAGCACAAAATAAATAATATGTCACTGAAAAAAACATCAAAAACAACTTATAAGAACAATAAACAAAATAATTCAAAAACAAATAAACAGTCAGATAAATACAATTCAATAACCAGGACCCAATATTCTGGTACTTATAGTTCAAACATTATACTTCAGTACAATTATATTAATAACCGCCATCTAACAGGCAGTACAACACTGTACTTATAAAAACAATGAATGAAAGACAGCATCTCCAAAACATAAGAACATCTCCATACCTGCAACACAGAAATATGTGTCTGATCTGTGTGTGTCACGCGACTGCCAGTACACCTCTCCTGACGAAGGAAAAAAGAGTGCATGCTGTTAAAAAAAGACTGCCGCGAGTAGCCGCTAGCAATCAGGCTAACTTAGCATGCTAGCATTTTAGCTGCGTTCTCGGCTAAAACTCATAAGCGTATATTAGTGAACTCCGCCCTCCACAAAACTTATCCCGAATGAGTCTCTTAATGACAAACAAAAACGCGGCGGTTTGGCTGTATTCACATTGCAGCTTGGGATCTGAACAAACTTTAATTAGCTGAGAGCAACGTGGCAGTGACTTACCTCCGGCCATGCTGAAAGGAGCTGTGACCGGGGCACACATGCACGCGCCTACGTTACCACGCAGCGCACACACACATGAACGCACTATACACATATGCAGCATATTTATTTTACTTGGTTTTAGAGTTGGAGTATTTACATATTGATCTGAAATATTTTGCTGCTGAGCAGCAGAGCTCCAAAGCGTCCCCCTGTAACCATGGTTACGCAGATGCTTTCCGACTGTCACGTCACCGAGGAGAACCTGTTTCAAATGTATACCTGGATCAACCTGCAATCAGTTTGAAAAGTTTTCTGCTGAGATCCGCAGCTCGACTTCCTGGCACCCCGGGATAAGATGAGTTGCTGTGTTTTTCACGGAGAAAAAATAACGTCAGTGTTAGATGAAAAAAAAAAAGATGCAAGCAGAAGAGGACAGCAGATTGAGAAGAGATTTATTCAAACGGTAAGGAGCTTCTAACAAGTGATATCTGATAAGCTTAAAACTTAAATCTTAAATCTAATGTCCAGATTCATGCTAAACTTTTCTGATTACTCCGTGTATCTGCACCGTTAGACTTTTCATCGCCACTTTACGGTAACATACTGGCGTCACTGCTGCCAGCGTCATATCGTGACGCCGTGTTACGGTAGCTTACCTTTCTGCAGGATGATACCGTTTTTTGCTGGTGTGGTATAATACTCTTGGACAAATTATGGTAACGCACCGTAGCCTTTTTTACGGTATCTCACTGGCGACAGTTATGTCAGTGAGATACCGTTATGTCGTTATGTCGTAAATTACGTCAACAAAGTAACATCATACTGTGATTAATAAATTGGTATACTACCGTTTATTCACGGTATGTCACTGTAAGCCCGCTGCAAGGTAATAAACTGCAATATATTAACCAGTAACTTACCGTTATCACGCATCATCAGTACCAAAAATATTCATCTCTGCTAGAGGACACCGTGTCCTAACAGGCGGTCATTTACTCTTTTAAAAGGTCGTAATTTACCGTAATTTCAGTAAACAGTAACATACTGTAAGAGACTGGAGGGTTCCAAAAAAATTGGATGGATGGACACACACACATACACACACACACACACACACACACACACACACACACACACACACACACACACACACACACAAAATATAATTCATGTGCTTTACACCACTTTATTTCAATTCTGATTCTTCCCTGCTGAAATACACATTTCCAAAATCAAAAACTGAAAAGAACTGAAAACATATTTTTATTGAGGAAGCACTTGTTTTTACTAAACCATGTAATCCATTATTTTCTCAGATGGTTGTACAAACAGTAACAATATTATGTCATATCCATATCATGGCAGACAACACATGCTCAAGTGTTGGGTTTCCTTACTTATATTTTGTAGGGTCTCAAACCTACAATGTGAAGTGCCTTGGCATTCATTTTGTTGGCACCATACAAACAAACTGAATTGTAATGGATATAATATCAAGCCCCACACGTCTGCCTTTATATACACTTTGTCCAAAATACTGGCTCACACGACCAAATCATTGCACAAAACAGGGTCCACAAGGACATGGATGAGCGTGTGTGGTGTGAAGGAACTTGACTGACCTGCACTGAACCCTGATCTTGCTTTGTGGACTGAGTTCATTGATTTGTAGGGTGAGCCAATACATGTGACAATTAAAGTGTAAGTAGCTGAAATAATTTTTAACAAACGGGTAAAAGAAGGTTAGCACTGTTGCCACACAGCAAGAAGGTCCTGAGTTCAATTCCACCATCAGGTCTTTCTGTGTGGAGTTTGCATGTTCTCCCCGTGTTTGCGTGGGTTCTCTCCGGGTACTCCGGCTTCCTCCCACCGTCCAAAGACATGCAGCTTGTGGGGATAGGTTAATTGGATAATCCAAATTGCCACTAGGTGTGAATGTGCGAGTGAATGTGAGTGTGAATGGTTGTCTGTCCCTGTGTGTTGGCCCTGCGACAGACTGGCGACCTGTCCAGGGTGTACCCCGCCTTTCGCCCTATGACAGCTGGGATAGGCTCCAGCGCCCCCCGCGACCCTGAAAAAGGATAAGCGGAAGTGAATGGATGGATGGATGGGTAAAAGAAGGGAAAAAAATCAAAACTGTTGCACTCAAAAAAACCTATTGGACAGAGACAGCGTCTTGCAAGATGGCGAGAGAGCTTGTCTTCATTGTTGCTCGTCTTGTGTAAATGTCCAGAAAGCATGGGCCATGGATCATCTGTGGAGACATGGGTAACAACACATTGGTCACTTAAATTATACAAGAAATTTACTAATTTCCCTAATTTGAAGTTCTCCACTCAAATTCAGTAAGCCACTGGAGGAAAGTTGTGACATGAGGGTTAATGTGAACAACCTTTCGCTTCACAGTGGTCCCAGTCTTCCTGCTTGTCCCAACCTTGGAGGTACATTTTGTTCCCTCTTCAGGGTTTATCCTTACAAAAAACCTTGCACCCGCTGACTCCTGGTATTCCAGGTTCAATACATAGAATGAACCAAAGAAGACTGACATTGCATCAGCACAGGTGTTCTCTTTGTCCAGCTCAACAATTACACGCCCCTCTGCACTCACCATCCAGCAGGTGGCGGTCATTGAACTTTGTCCTTAAATGTATAGGGGCAACATGTTGTCATTATGCAACATAAAATAATTTCAATACTTCACTTCTTCACACTGTCTAGATAGTCATAAAGCAAATAGCTACGTACAGTTAATTATTAATGGCCTTGTGTACATAGGTCCATTTTAACATATTATAATTGTATATAATTGGGAATTATTCTGCACATTAAACACACCTAACAAAGAGTCAGCCCAGTTAAAGTACCGGAGGTGAATCAACTGTATGGTTATTTTGGAGTTTATAGTTTGTGCTGCTGTTAAACTTTACAGTATTGACTTCAGTATTTCTGCTGTTGGTGTAGCTAGACTACTGTTGATCAGTAATATGTAATGTGAAATTTGATATTGTTACTTTGCTGGATTCACTGAGACACATGTCCAACAACCTTGGTTTATAAAGGAAATTACAGAAATTTGAGCTAACAAAACAGAGACTGGATACCTGTGTCCACGAAAAGCTCCTGTGCCAAACAGAAATTTTAATATGGTCTAATCAGCTCTATGTCATAAATGACTTCTTACCAAGCATAATCAGCCTTGGGGTGCTTGGCAGGCTTTTAACATGCAAACTGAACAATATAAATTTGTGTGCACTGAAGCCACAAATTTCGGGGCCTGGGGAGCGGACACCCGCACAAAGGGTGGCCAGGCGGCCCGGTCCGGGTTTTTTCTTCTTTTCTTCTTTCTTTCACGCGCCTGGTGGGCGGTGCCACCCCATCACAAGGGCTGGCAAGGCTTTCGGAGCCTGGGGAGCGGACACCCTCACAAAGGGTGGCCAGGCGGCCCGGTCCGGGTTTTTTCTTCTTTTCTTCTTTCTTTCACGCGCCTGGTGGGCGGTGCCACCCCATCACAAGGGCTGGCAAGGCTTTCGGAGCCTGGGGAGCGGACACCCGCACAAAGGGTGGCCAGGCGGCCCGGTCCGGGTTTTTTCTTCTTTTCTTCTTTCTTTCACGCGCCTGGTGGGCGGTGCCACCCGATCACAAGGGCTGGCAAGGCTTTCGGAGCCTGGGGAGCGAACACCCTCACAAAGGGTGGCCAGGCGGCCCGGTCCGGGTTTTTTCTTCTTTTCTTCTTTCTTTCACGCGCCTGGTGCGCGGTGCCACCCCATCACAAGGGCTGGCAAGGCTTTCGGAGCCTGGGGAGCGGACACCCTCACAAAGGGTGGCCAGGCGGCCCGGTCCGGGTTTTTTCTTCTTTTCTTCTTTCTTTCACACGCCTGGTGGGCGGTGCCACCCGATCACAAGGGCTGGCAAGGCTTTCGGAGCCTGGGGAGCGGACACCCTCACAAAGGGTGGCCAGGCGGCCCGGTCCGGGTTTTTTCTTCTTTTCTTCTTTCTTTCACGCGCCTGGTGGGCGGTGCCACCCCATCACAAGGGCTGGCAAGGCTTTCGGAGCCTGGGGAGCGGACACCCGCACAAAGGGTGGCCAGGCGGCCCGGTCCGGGTTTTTTCTTCTTTTCTTCTTTCTTTCACGCGCCTGGTGGGCGGTGCCACCCGATCACAAGGGCTGGCAAGGCTTTCGGAGCCTGGGGAGCGAACACCCTCACAAAGGGTGGCCAGGCGGCCCGGTCCGGGTTTTTTCTTCTTTTCTTCTTTCTTTCACGCGCCTGGTGCGCGGTGCCACCCCATCACAAGGGCTGGCAAGGCTTTCGGAGCCTGGGGAGCGGACACCCTCACAAAGGGTGGCCAGGCGGCCCGGTCCGGGTTTTTTCTTCTTTTCTTCTTTCTTTCACACGCCTGGTGGGCGGTGCCACCCGATCACAAGGGCTGGCAAGGCTTTCGGAGCCTGGGGAGCGGACACCCGCACAAAGGGTGGCCAGGCGGCCCGGTCCGGGTTTTTTCTTCTTTTCTTCTTTCTTTCACACGCCTGGTGGGCGGTGCCACCCGATCACAAGGGCTGGCAAGGCTTTCGGAGCCTGGGGAGCGGACACCCGCACAAAGGGTGGCCAGGCGGCCCGGTCCGGGTTTTTTCTTCTTTTCTTCTTTCTTTCACACGCCTGGTGGGCGGTGCCACCCGATCACAAGGGCTGGAAAGGCTTTCGTAGCCTGGGGAGCGGACACCCTCACAAAGGGTGGCCAGGCGGCCCGGTCCGGGTTTTTTCTTCTTTTCTTCTTTCTTTCACACGCCTGGTGGGCGGTGCCACCCGATCACAAGGGCTGGCAAGGCTTTCGGAGCCTGGGGAGCGAACACCCGCACAAAGGGTGGCCAGGCGGCCCGGTCCGGGTTTTTTCTTCTTTTCTTCTTTCTTTCACACGCCTGGTGGGCGGTGCCACCCGATCACAAGGGCTGGCAAGGCTTTCGGAGCCTGGGGAGCGGACACCCTCACAAAGGGTGGCCAGACGGCCCGGTCCGGGTTTTTTCTTCTTTTCTTCTTTCTTTCACACGCCTGGTGGGCGGTGCCACCCGATCACAAGGGCTGGCAAGGCTTTCGGAGCCTGGGGAGCGGACACCCGCACAAAGGGTGGCCAGGCGGCCCGGTCCGGGTTTTTTCTTCTTTTCTTCTTTCTTTCACGCGCCTGGTGGGCGGTGCCACCCGATCACAAGGGCTGGCAAGGCTTTCGGAGCCTGGGGAGCGGACACCCTCACAAAGGGTGGCCAGGCGGCCCGGTCCGGGTTTTTTCTTCTTTTCTTCTTTCTTTCAAGCGCCTGGTGGGCGGTGCCACCCCATCACAAGGGCTGGCAAGGCTTTCGGAGCCTGGGGAGCGGACACCCGCACAAAGGGTGGCCAGGCGGCCCGGTCCGGGTTTTTTCTTCTTTTCTTCTTTCTTTCACGCGCCTGGTGGGCGGTGCCACCCGATCACAAGGGCTGGCAAGGCTTTCGGAGCCTGGGGAGCGGACACCCTCACAAAGGGTGGCCAGGCGGCCCGGTCCGGGTTTTTTCTTCTTTTCTTCTTTCTTTCACACGCCTGGTGGGCGGTGCCACCCGATCACAAGGGCTGGCAAGGCTTTCGGAGCCTGGGGAGCGAACACCCGCACAAAGGGTGGCCAGGCGGCCCGGTCCGGGTTTTTTCTTCTTTTCTTCTTTCTTTCACACGCCTGGTGGGCGGTGCCACCCGATCACAAGGGCTGGCAAGGCTTTCGGAGCCTGGGGAGCGGACACCCTCACAAAGGGTGGCCAGGCGGCCCGGTCCGGGTTTTTTCTTCTTTTCTTCTTTCTTTCACACGCCTGGTGGGCGGTGCCACCCGATCACAAGGGCTGGCAAGGCTTTCGGAGCCTGGGGAGAGGACACCCGCACAAAGGGTGGCCAGGCGGCCCGGTCCGGGTTTTTTCTTCTTTTCTTCTTTCTTTCACGCGCCTGGTGGGCGGTGCCACCCGATCACAAGGGTTGGCAAGGCTTTCGGAGCCTGGGGAGCGGACACCCGCACAAAGGGTGGCCAAGCGGCCCGGTCCGGGTTTTTTCTTCTTTTCTTCTTTCTTTCACACGCCTGGTGGGCGGTGCCACCCGATCACAAGGGCTGGCAAGGCTTTCGGAGCCTGGGGAGCGGACACCCTCACAAAGGGTGGCCAGGCGGCCCGGTCCGGGTTTTTTCTTCTTTTCTTCTTTCTTTCACACGCCTGGTGGGCGGTGCCACCCGATCACAAGGGCTGGCAAGGCTTTCGGAGCCTGGGGAGCGAACACCCGCACAAAGGGTGGCCAGGCGGCCCGGTCCGGGTTTTTTCTTCTTTTCTTCTTTCTTTCACACGCCTGGTGGGCGGTGCCACCCGATCACAAGGGCTGGCAAGGCTTTCGGAGCCTGGGGAGCGGACACCCTCACAAAGGGTGGCCAGGCGGCCCGGTCCGGGTTTTTTCTTCTTTTCTTCTTTCTTTCACGCGCCTGGTGGGCGGTGCCACCCGATCACAAGGGCTGGCAAGGCTTTCGGAGCCTGGGGAGCGGACACCCTCACAAAGGGTGGCCAGGCGGCCCGGTCCGGGTTTTTTCTTCTTTTCTTCTTTCTTTCACACGCCTGGTGGGCGGTGCCACCCGATCACAAGGGCTGGCAAGGCTTTCGGAGCCTGGGGAGAGGACACCCGCACAAAGGGTGGCCAGGCGGCCCGGTCCGGGTTTTTTCTTCTTTTCTTCTTCCTTTCACGCGCCTGGTGGGCGGTGCCACCCGATCACAAGGGTTGGCAAGGCTTTCGGAGCCTGGGGAGCGGACACCCGCACAAAGGGTGGCCAGGCGGCCCGGTCCGGGTTTTTTCTTCTTTTCTTCTTTCTTTCACACGCCTGGTGGGCGGTGCCACCCGATCACAAGGGCTGGCAAGGCTTTCGGAGCCTGGGGAGCGGACACCCTCACAAAGGGTGGCCAGGCGGCCCGGTCCGGGTTTTTTCTTCTTTTCTTCTTTCTTTCACACGCCTGGTGGGCGGTGCCACCCGATCACAAGGGCTGGCAAGGCTTTCGGAGCCTGGGGAGCGAACACCCGCACAAAGGGTGGCCAGGCGGCCCGGTCCGGGTTTTTTCTTCTTTTCTTCTTTCTTTCACACGCCTGGTGGGCGGTGCCACCCGATCACAAGGGCTGGCAAGGCTTTCGGAGCCTGGGGAGCGGACACCCTCACAAAGGGTGGCCAGGCGGCCCGGTCCGGGTTTTTTCTTCTTTTCTTCTTTCTTTCACGCGCCTGGTGGGCGGTGCCACCCGATCACAAGGGCTGGCAAGGCTTTCGGAGCCTGGGGAGCGGACACCCTCACAAAGGGTGGCCAGGCGGCCCGGTCCGGGTTTTTTCTTCTTTTCTTCTTTCTTTCACGCGCCTGGTGGGCGGTGCCACCCGATCACAAGGGCTGGCAAGGCTTTCGGAGCCTGGGGAGCGGACACCCGCACAAAGGGTGGCCAGGCGGCCCGGTCCGGGTTTTTTCTTCTTTTCTTCTTTCTTTCACACGCCTGGTGGGCGGTGCCACCCGATCACAAGGGCTGGAA
>NC_137436.1:42132542-42542542 GCF_964374335.1 Astatotilapia calliptera | reverse complement strand
CTCCCCAAGTAGGGTTGAGACAAACAGAAAAATAGAACTCCCCAAGCAGGGTTGAGAAAAACAGAAAAAAGCACAGAAAAAGCTAAGAAAATGCAGAAAAAAACCTAAGTAAGAAGAAACAGAGAAATAGAAGACAAGAAAGTCACAAAGAAAACCTAAGTTAAGGGAAACATATAAATAGAGGACAAGACAGTCCCTACATCATTGAGCCCAGCCTGAGGAAGGCGAAACAACGCCGAAACGTCGCGACGGGCTCAATCATAAACAGCTAGCAACTATAACCCAAGATGGGTAATTTTTTGATCAGGGGGCATCACTGCCCACTCCAGTCGAGTGAGCGTGCACCAACAGGGGACCAGCAATTGCTGGGACCCTGTTTCCTTTTCCACACCCTAACCAGCCAGGTCCCGGTGGAGTGGGTGATGCCCCTGCCCATATCTCCTACCCTAATCCTAACCTATCCCCCCTCCCTCCCCCCCACCCCCCAGAAAAACAGAAAAAAAGCCTAAAAAATGGAAAAATAGAAAAACAGAAAAAGAAGCCTAAATAGAGTGGTTACTAAAGATGGGGGTGCCAGAAATATAAAGATGAAAGAAAGAGTGGACTAAGGAATAGGGGGTGCCATGAATAAAAAGGAAATAGATGACAAGAGAGTCACAAAGGGTACACAGGGAAGAAAAATAGAGAAAAACTAAGAAAAAAGTACAGAGAAAGCTAAGAAGAAAGCACATAAAAGAAAAGCTCCCCAAGTAGGGTTGAGACAAACAGAAAAATAGAACTCCCCAAGCAGGGTTGAGAAAAACAGAAAAAAGCACAGAAAAAGCTAAGAAAATGCAGAAAAAAGCCTAAGTAAGAAGAAACAGAGAAATAGAAGACAAGAAAGTCACAAAGAAAACCTAAGTTAAGGGAAACATATAAATAGAGGACAAGACAGTCCCTACATCATTGAGCCCAGCCTGATGAAGGCGAAACAACGCCGAAACGTCGCGAAGGGCTCAATCACAAACAGCTAGCAACTATAACCCAAGATGGGTAATTTTTTGATCAGGGGGCATCAATGCCCACTCCAGTCGAGTGAGAGTGCACCAACAGGGGACCAGCAATTGCTGGGACCCTGTTTCCTTTTCCACACCCTAACCAGCCAGGTCCCGGTGGAGTGGGTGATGCCCCTGCCCATATCTCCTACCCTAATCCTAACCTATCCCCCCTCCCTCCCCCCCACCCCCCAGAAAAACAGAAAAAAAGCCTAAAAAATGGAAAAACAGAAAAACAGAAAAAGAAGCCTAAATAGAGTGGTTACTAAAGATGGGGGTGCCAGAAATATAAAGATGAAAGAAAGAGTGGACTAAGGAATAGGGGGTGCCATGAATAAAAACAAGAGAACAAAAAGGAACAATAGATGACAAGAGAGTCACAAAGGGTACACAGAGAAGAAGAATAGAGAAAAACTAAGAAAAAAGTACAGAGAAAGCTAAGAATAAAGCACATAAAAGAAAAGCTCCCCAAGTAGGGTTGAGACAAACAGAAAAATAGAACTCCCCAAGCAGGGTTGAGAAAAACAGAAAAAAGCACAGAAAAAGCTAAGAAAATGCAGAAAAAAACCTAAGTAAGAAGAAACAGAGAAATAGAAGACAAGAAAGTCACAAAGAAAACCTAAGTTAAGGGAAACATATAAATAGAGGACAAGACAGTCCCTACATCATTGAGCCCAGCCTGAGGAAGGCGAAACAACGCCGAAACGTCGCGACGGGCTCAATCATAAACAGCTAGCAACTATAACCCAAGATGGGTAATTTTTTGATCAGGGGGCATCACTGCCCACTCCAGTCGAGTGAGCGTGCACCAACAGGGGACCAGCAATTGCTGGGACCCTGTTTCCTTTTCCACACCCTAACCAGCCAGGTCCCGGTGGAGTGGGTGATGCCCCTGCCCATATCTCCTACCCTAATCCTAACCTATCCCCCCTCCCTCCCCCCCACCCCCCAGAAAAACAGAAAAAAAGCCTAAAAAATGGAAAAATAGAAAAACAGAAAAAGAAGCCTAAATAGAGTGGTTACTAAAGATGGGGGTGCCAGAAATATAAAGATGAAAGAAAGAGTGGACTAAGGAATAGGGGGTGCCATGAATAAAAAGGAAATAGATGACAAGAGAGTCACAAAGGGTACACAGGGAAGAAAAATAGAGAAAAACTAAGAAAAAAGTACAGAGAAAGCTAAGAAGAAAGCACATAAAAGAAAAGCTCCCCAAGTAGGGTTGAGACAAACAGAAAAATAGAACTCCCCAAGCAGGGTTGAGAAAAACAGAAAAAAGCACAGAAAAAGCTAAGAAAATGCAGAAAAAAGCCTAAGTAAGAAGAAACAGAGAAATAGAAGACAAGAAAGTCACAAAGAAAACCTAAGTTAAGGGAAACATATAAATAGAGGACAAGACAGTCCCTACATCATTGAGCCCAGCCTGATGAAGGCGAAACAACGCCGAAACGTCGCGAAGGGCTCAATCACAAACAGCTAGCAACTATAACCCAAGATGGGTAATTTTTTGATCAGGGGGCATCAATGCCCACTCCAGTCGAGTGAGAGTGCACCAACAGGGGACCAGCAATTGCTGGGACCCTGTTTCCTTTTCCACACCCTAACCAGCCAGGTCCCGGTGGAGTGGGTGATGCCCCTGCCCATATCTCCTACCCTAATCCTAACCTATCCCCCCTCCCTCCCCCCCACCCCCCAGAAAAACAGAAAAAAAGCCTAAAAAATGGAAAAACAGAAAAACAGAAAAAGAAGCCTAAATAGAGTGGTTACTAAAGATGGGGGTGCCAGAAATATAAAGATGAAAGAAAGAGTGGACTAAGGAATAGGGGGTGCCATGAATAAAAACAAGAGAACAAAAAGGAACAATAGATGACAAGAGAGTCACAAAGGGTACACAGAGAAGAAGAATAGAGAAAAACTAAGAAAAAAGTACAGAGAAAGCTAAGAATAAAGCACATAAAAGAAAAGCTCCCCAAGTAGGGTTGAGACAAACAGAAAAATAGAACTCCCCAAGCAGGGTTGAGAAAAACAGAAAAAAGCACAGAAAAAGCTAAGAAAATGCAGAAAAAAACCTAAGTAAGAAGAAACAGAGAAATAGAAGACAAGAAAGTCACAAAGAAAACCTAAGTTAAGGGAAACATATAAATAGAGGACAAGACAGTCCCTACATCATTGAGCCCAGCCTGAGGAAGGCGAAACAACGCCGAAACGTCGCGACGGGCTCAATCATAAACAGCTAGCAACTATAACCCAAGATGGGTAATTTTTTGATCAGGGGGCATCACTGCCCACTCCAGTCGAGTGAGCGTGCACCAACAGGGGACCAGCAATTGCTGGGACCCTGTTTCCTTTTCCACACCCTAACCAGCCAGGTCCCGGTGGAGTGGGTGATGCCCCTGCCCATATCTCCTACCCTAATCCTAACCTATCCCCCCTCCCTCCCCCCCACCCCCCAGAAAAACAGAAAAAAAGCCTAAAAAATGGAAAAATAGAAAAACAGAAAAAGAAGCCTAAATAGAGTGGTTACTAAAGATGGGGGTGCCAGAAATATAAAGATGAAAGAAAGAGTGGACTAAGGAATAGGGGGTGCCATGAATAAAAAGGAAATAGATGACAAGAGAGTCACAAAGGGTACACAGGGAAGAAAAATAGAGAAAAACTAAGAAAAAAGTACAGAGAAAGCTAAGAAGAAAGCACATAAAAGAAAAGCTCCCCAAGTAGGGTTGAGACAAACAGAAAAATAGAACTCCCCAAGCAGGGTTGAGAAAAACAGAAAAAAGCACAGAAAAAGCTAAGAAAATGCAGAAAAAAGCCTAAGTAAGAAGAAACAGAGAAATAGAAGACAAGAAAGTCACAAAGAAAACCTAAGTTAAGGGAAACATATAAATAGAGGACAAGACAGTCCCTACATCATTGAGCCCAGCCTGATGAAGGCGAAACAACGCCGAAACGTCGCGAAGGGCTCAATCACAAACAGCTAGCAACTATAACCCAAGATGGGTAATTTTTTGATCAGGGGGCATCAATGCCCACTCCAGTCGAGTGAGAGTGCACCAACAGGGGACCAGCAATTGCTGGGACCCTGTTTCCTTTTCCACACCCTAACCAGCCAGGTCCCGGTGGAGTGGGTGATGCCCCTGCCCATATCTCCTACCCTAATCCTAACCTATCCCCCCTCCCTCCCCCCCACCCCCCAGAAAAACAGAAAAAAAGCCTAAAAAATGGAAAAACAGAAAAACAGAAAAAGAAGCCTAAATAGAGTGGTTACTAAAGATGGGGGTGCCAGAAATATAAAGATGAAAGAAAGAGTGGACTAAGGAATAGGGGGTGCCATGAATAAAAACAAGAGAACAAAAAGGAACAATAGATGACAAGAGAGTCACAAAGGGTACACAGAGAAGAAGAATAGAGAAAAACTAAGAAAAAAGTACAGAGAAAGCTAAGAATAAAGCACATAAAAGAAAAGCTCCCCAAGTAGGGTTGAGACAAACAGAAAAATAGAACTCCCCAAGCAGGGTTGAGAAAAACAGAAAAAAGCACAGAAAAAGCTAAGAAAATGCAGAAAAAAACCTAAGTAAGAAGAAACAGAGAAATAGAAGACAAGAAAGTCACAAAGAAAACCTAAGTTAAGGGAAACATATAAATAGAGGACAAGACAGTCCCTACATCATTGAGCCCAGCCTGAGGAAGGCGAAACAACGCCGAAACGTCGCGACGGGCTCAATCATAAACAGCTAGCAACTATAACCCAAGATGGGTAATTTTTTGATCAGGGGGCATCACTGCCCACTCCAGTCGAGTGAGCGTGCACCAACAGGGGACCAGCAATTGCTGGGACCCTGTTTCCTTTTCCACACCCTAACCAGCCAGGTCCCGGTGGAGTGGGTGATGCCCCTGCCCATATCTCCTACCCTAATCCTAACCTATCCCCCCTCCCTCCCCCCCACCCCCCAGAAAAACAGAAAAAAAGCCTAAAAAATGGAAAAATAGAAAAACAGAAAAAGAAGCCTAAATAGAGTGGTTACTAAAGATGGGGGTGCCAGAAATATAAAGATGAAAGAAAGAGTGGACTAAGGAATAGGGGGTGCCATGAATAAAAAGGAAATAGATGACAAGAGAGTCACAAAGGGTACACAGGGAAGAAAAATAGAGAAAAACTAAGAAAAAAGTACAGAGAAAGCTAAGAAGAAAGCACATAAAAGAAAAGCTCCCCAAGTAGGGTTGAGACAAACAGAAAAATAGAACTCCCCAAGCAGGGTTGAGAAAAACAGAAAAAAGCACAGAAAAAGCTAAGAAAATGCAGAAAAAAGCCTAAGTAAGAAGAAACAGAGAAATAGAAGACAAGAAAGTCACAAAGAAAACCTAAGTTAAGGGAAACATATAAATAGAGGACAAGACAGTCCCTACATCATTGAGCCCAGCCTGATGAAGGCGAAACAACGCCGAAACGTCGCGAAGGGCTCAATCACAAACAGCTAGCAACTATAACCCAAGATGGGTAATTTTTTGATCAGGGGGCATCAATGCCCACTCCAGTCGAGTGAGAGTGCACCAACAGGGGACCAGCAATTGCTGGGACCCTGTTTCCTTTTCCACACCCTAACCAGCCAGGTCCCGGTGGAGTGGGTGATGCCCCTGCCCATATCTCCTACCCTAATCCTAACCTATCCCCCCTCCCTCCCCCCCACCCCCCAGAAAAACAGAAAAAAAGCCTAAAAAATGGAAAAACAGAAAAACAGAAAAAGAAGCCTAAATAGAGTGGTTACTAAAGATGGGGGTGCCAGAAATATAAAGATGAAAGAAAGAGTGGACTAAGGAATAGGGGGTGCCATGAATAAAAACAAGAGAACAAAAAGGAACAATAGATGACAAGAGAGTCACAAAGGGTACACAGAGAAGAAGAATAGAGAAAAACTAAGAAAAAAGTACAGAGAAAGCTAAGAATAAAGCACATAAAAGAAAAGCTCCCCAAGTAGGGTTGAGACAAACAGAAAAATAGAACTCCCCAAGCAGGGTTGAGAAAAACAGAAAAAAGCACAGAAAAAGCTAAGAAAATGCAGAAAAAAACCTAAGTAAGAAGAAACAGAGAAATAGAAGACAAGAAAGTCACAAAGAAAACCTAAGTTAAGGGAAACATATAAATAGAGGACAAGACAGTCCCTACATCATTGAGCCCAGCCTGAGGAAGGCGAAACAACGCCGAAACGTCGCGACGGGCTCAATCATAAACAGCTAGCAACTATAACCCAAGATGGGTAATTTTTTGATCAGGGGGCATCACTGCCCACTCCAGTCGAGTGAGCGTGCACCAACAGGGGACCAGCAATTGCTGGGACCCTGTTTCCTTTTCCACACCCTAACCAGCCAGGTCCCGGTGGAGTGGGTGATGCCCCTGCCCATATCTCCTACCCTAATCCTAACCTATCCCCCCTCCCTCCCCCCCACCCCCCAGAAAAACAGAAAAAAAGCCTAAAAAATGGAAAAATAGAAAAACAGAAAAAGAAGCCTAAATAGAGTGGTTACTAAAGATGGGGGTGCCAGAAATATAAAGATGAAAGAAAGAGTGGACTAAGGAATAGGGGGTGCCATGAATAAAAAGGAAATAGATGACAAGAGAGTCACAAAGGGTACACAGGGAAGAAAAATAGAGAAAAACTAAGAAAAAAGTACAGAGAAAGCTAAGAAGAAAGCACATAAAAGAAAAGCTCCCCAAGTAGGGTTGAGACAAACAGAAAAATAGAACTCCCCAAGCAGGGTTGAGAAAAACAGAAAAAAGCACAGAAAAAGCTAAGAAAATGCAGAAAAAAGCCTAAGTAAGAAGAAACAGAGAAATAGAAGACAAGAAAGTCACAAAGAAAACCTAAGTTAAGGGAAACATATAAATAGAGGACAAGACAGTCCCTACATCATTGAGCCCAGCCTGATGAAGGCGAAACAACGCCGAAACGTCGCGAAGGGCTCAATCACAAACAGCTAGCAACTATAACCCAAGATGGGTAATTTTTTGATCAGGGGGCATCAATGCCCACTCCAGTCGAGTGAGAGTGCACCAACAGGGGACCAGCAATTGCTGGGACCCTGTTTCCTTTTCCACACCCTAACCAGCCAGGTCCCGGTGGAGTGGGTGATGCCCCTGCCCATATCTCCTACCCTAATCCTAACCTATCCCCCCTCCCTCCCCCCCACCCCCCAGAAAAACAGAAAAAAAGCCTAAAAAATGGAAAAACAGAAAAACAGAAAAAGAAGCCTAAATAGAGTGGTTACTAAAGATGGGGGTGCCAGAAATATAAAGATGAAAGAAAGAGTGGACTAAGGAATAGGGGGTGCCATGAATAAAAACAAGAGAACAAAAAGGAACAATAGATGACAAGAGAGTCACAAAGGGTACACAGAGAAGAAGAATAGAGAAAAACTAAGAAAAAAGTACAGAGAAAGCTAAGAATAAAGCACATAAAAGAAAAGCTCCCCAAGTAGGGTTGAGACAAACAGAAAAATAGAACTCCCCAAGCAGGGTTGAGAAAAACAGAAAAAAGCACAGAAAAAGCTAAGAAAATGCAGAAAAAAACCTAAGTAAGAAGAAACAGAGAAATAGAAGACAAGAAAGTCACAAAGAAAACCTAAGTTAAGGGAAACATATAAATAGAGGACAAGACAGTCCCTACATCATTGAGCCCAGCCTGAGGAAGGCGAAACAACGCCGAAACGTCGCGACGGGCTCAATCATAAACAGCTAGCAACTATAACCCAAGATGGGTAATTTTTTGATCAGGGGGCATCACTGCCCACTCCAGTCGAGTGAGCGTGCACCAACAGGGGACCAGCAATTGCTGGGACCCTGTTTCCTTTTCCACACCCTAACCAGCCAGGTCCCGGTGGAGTGGGTGATGCCCCTGCCCATATCTCCTACCCTAATCCTAACCTATCCCCCCTCCCTCCCCCCCACCCCCCAGAAAAACAGAAAAAAAGCCTAAAAAATGGAAAAATAGAAAAACAGAAAAAGAAGCCTAAATAGAGTGGTTACTAAAGATGGGGGTGCCAGAAATATAAAGATGAAAGAAAGAGTGGACTAAGGAATAGGGGGTGCCATGAATAAAAAGGAAATAGATGACAAGAGAGTCACAAAGGGTACACAGGGAAGAAAAATAGAGAAAAACTAAGAAAAAAGTACAGAGAAAGCTAAGAAGAAAGCACATAAAAGAAAAGCTCCCCAAGTAGGGTTGAGACAAACAGAAAAATAGAACTCCCCAAGCAGGGTTGAGAAAAACAGAAAAAAGCACAGAAAAAGCTAAGAAAATGCAGAAAAAAGCCTAAGTAAGAAGAAACAGAGAAATAGAAGACAAGAAAGTCACAAAGAAAACCTAAGTTAAGGGAAACATATAAATAGAGGACAAGACAGTCCCTACATCATTGAGCCCAGCCTGATGAAGGCGAAACAACGCCGAAACGTCGCGAAGGGCTCAATCACAAACAGCTAGCAACTATAACCCAAGATGGGTAATTTTTTGATCAGGGGGCATCAATGCCCACTCCAGTCGAGTGAGAGTGCACCAACAGGGGACCAGCAATTGCTGGGACCCTGTTTCCTTTTCCACACCCTAACCAGCCAGGTCCCGGTGGAGTGGGTGATGCCCCTGCCCATATCTCCTACCCTAATCCTAACCTATCCCCCCTCCCTCCCCCCCACCCCCCAGAAAAACAGAAAAAAAGCCTAAAAAATGGAAAAACAGAAAAACAGAAAAAGAAGCCTAAATAGAGTGGTTACTAAAGATGGGGGTGCCAGAAATATAAAGATGAAAGAAAGAGTGGACTAAGGAATAGGGGGTGCCATGAATAAAAACAAGAGAACAAAAAGGAACAATAGATGACAAGAGAGTCACAAAGGGTACACAGAGAAGAAGAATAGAGAAAAACTAAGAAAAAAGTACAGAGAAAGCTAAGAATAAAGCACATAAAAGAAAAGCTCCCCAAGTAGGGTTGAGACAAACAGAAAAATAGAACTCCCCAAGCAGGGTTGAGAAAAACAGAAAAAAGCACAGAAAAAGCTAAGAAAATGCAGAAAAAAACCTAAGTAAGAAGAAACAGAGAAATAGAAGACAAGAAAGTCACAAAGAAAACCTAAGTTAAGGGAAACATATAAATAGAGGACAAGACAGTCCCTACATCATTGAGCCCAGCCTGAGGAAGGCGAAACAACGCCGAAACGTCGCGACGGGCTCAATCATAAACAGCTAGCAACTATAACCCAAGATGGGTAATTTTTTGATCAGGGGGCATCACTGCCCACTCCAGTCGAGTGAGCGTGCACCAACAGGGGACCAGCAATTGCTGGGACCCTGTTTCCTTTTCCACACCCTAACCAGCCAGGTCCCGGTGGAGTGGGTGATGCCCCTGCCCATATCTCCTACCCTAATCCTAACCTATCCCCCCTCCCTCCCCCCCACCCCCCAGAAAAACAGAAAAAAAGCCTAAAAAATGGAAAAATAGAAAAACAGAAAAAGAAGCCTAAATAGAGTGGTTACTAAAGATGGGGGTGCCAGAAATATAAAGATGAAAGAAAGAGTGGACTAAGGAATAGGGGGTGCCATGAATAAAAAGGAAATAGATGACAAGAGAGTCACAAAGGGTACACAGGGAAGAAAAATAGAGAAAAACTAAGAAAAAAGTACAGAGAAAGCTAAGAAGAAAGCACATAAAAGAAAAGCTCCCCAAGTAGGGTTGAGACAAACAGAAAAATAGAACTCCCCAAGCAGGGTTGAGAAAAACAGAAAAAAGCACAGAAAAAGCTAAGAAAATGCAGAAAAAAGCCTAAGTAAGAAGAAACAGAGAAATAGAAGACAAGAAAGTCACAAAGAAAACCTAAGTTAAGGGAAACATATAAATAGAGGACAAGACAGTCCCTACATCATTGAGCCCAGCCTGATGAAGGCGAAACAACGCCGAAACGTCGCGAAGGGCTCAATCACAAACAGCTAGCAACTATAACCCAAGATGGGTAATTTTTTGATCAGGGGGCATCAATGCCCACTCCAGTCGAGTGAGAGTGCACCAACAGGGGACCAGCAATTGCTGGGACCCTGTTTCCTTTTCCACACCCTAACCAGCCAGGTCCCGGTGGAGTGGGTGATGCCCCTGCCCATATCTCCTACCCTAATCCTAACCTATCCCCCCTCCCTCCCCCCCACCCCCCAGAAAAACAGAAAAAAAGCCTAAAAAATGGAAAAACAGAAAAACAGAAAAAGAAGCCTAAATAGAGTGGTTACTAAAGATGGGGGTGCCAGAAATATAAAGATGAAAGAAAGAGTGGACTAAGGAATAGGGGGTGCCATGAATAAAAACAAGAGAACAAAAAGGAACAATAGATGACAAGAGAGTCACAAAGGGTACACAGAGAAGAAGAATAGAGAAAAACTAAGAAAAAAGTACAGAGAAAGCTAAGAATAAAGCACATAAAAGAAAAGCTCCCCAAGTAGGGTTGAGACAAACAGAAAAATAGAACTCCCCAAGCAGGGTTGAGAAAAACAGAAAAAAGCACAGAAAAAGCTAAGAAAATGCAGAAAAAAACCTAAGTAAGAAGAAACAGAGAAATAGAAGACAAGAAAGTCACAAAGAAAACCTAAGTTAAGGGAAACATATAAATAGAGGACAAGACAGTCCCTACATCATTGAGCCCAGCCTGAGGAAGGCGAAACAACGCCGAAACGTCGCGACGGGCTCAATCATAAACAGCTAGCAACTATAACCCAAGATGGGTAATTTTTTGATCAGGGGGCATCACTGCCCACTCCAGTCGAGTGAGCGTGCACCAACAGGGGACCAGCAATTGCTGGGACCCTGTTTCCTTTTCCACACCCTAACCAGCCAGGTCCCGGTGGAGTGGGTGATGCCCCTGCCCATATCTCCTACCCTAATCCTAACCTATCCCCCCTCCCTCCCCCCCACCCCCCAGAAAAACAGAAAAAAAGCCTAAAAAATGGAAAAATAGAAAAACAGAAAAAGAAGCCTAAATAGAGTGGTTACTAAAGATGGGGGTGCCAGAAATATAAAGATGAAAGAAAGAGTGGACTAAGGAATAGGGGGTGCCATGAATAAAAAGGAAATAGATGACAAGAGAGTCACAAAGGGTACACAGGGAAGAAAAATAGAGAAAAACTAAGAAAAAAGTACAGAGAAAGCTAAGAAGAAAGCACATAAAAGAAAAGCTCCCCAAGTAGGGTTGAGACAAACAGAAAAATAGAACTCCCCAAGCAGGGTTGAGAAAAACAGAAAAAAGCACAGAAAAAGCTAAGAAAATGCAGAAAAAAGCCTAAGTAAGAAGAAACAGAGAAATAGAAGACAAGAAAGTCACAAAGAAAACCTAAGTTAAGGGAAACATATAAATAGAGGACAAGACAGTCCCTACATCATTGAGCCCAGCCTGATGAAGGCGAAACAACGCCGAAACGTCGCGAAGGGCTCAATCACAAACAGCTAGCAACTATAACCCAAGATGGGTAATTTTTTGATCAGGGGGCATCAATGCCCACTCCAGTCGAGTGAGAGTGCACCAACAGGGGACCAGCAATTGCTGGGACCCTGTTTCCTTTTCCACACCCTAACCAGCCAGGTCCCGGTGGAGTGGGTGATGCCCCTGCCCATATCTCCTACCCTAATCCTAACCTATCCCCCCTCCCTCCCCCCCACCCCCCAGAAAAACAGAAAAAAAGCCTAAAAAATGGAAAAACAGAAAAACAGAAAAAGAAGCCTAAATAGAGTGGTTACTAAAGATGGGGGTGCCAGAAATATAAAGATGAAAGAAAGAGTGGACTAAGGAATAGGGGGTGCCATGAATAAAAACAAGAGAACAAAAAGGAACAATAGATGACAAGAGAGTCACAAAGGGTACACAGAGAAGAAGAATAGAGAAAAACTAAGAAAAAAGTACAGAGAAAGCTAAGAATAAAGCACATAAAAGAAAAGCTCCCCAAGTAGGGTTGAGACAAACAGAAAAATAGAACTCCCCAAGCAGGGTTGAGAAAAACAGAAAAAAGCACAGAAAAAGCTAAGAAAATGCAGAAAAAAACCTAAGTAAGAAGAAACAGAGAAATAGAAGACAAGAAAGTCACAAAGAAAACCTAAGTTAAGGGAAACATATAAATAGAGGACAAGACAGTCCCTACATCATTGAGCCCAGCCTGAGGAAGGCGAAACAACGCCGAAACGTCGCGACGGGCTCAATCATAAACAGCTAGCAACTATAACCCAAGATGGGTAATTTTTTGATCAGGGGGCATCACTGCCCACTCCAGTCGAGTGAGCGTGCACCAACAGGGGACCAGCAATTGCTGGGACCCTGTTTCCTTTTCCACACCCTAACCAGCCAGGTCCCGGTGGAGTGGGTGATGCCCCTGCCCATATCTCCTACCCTAATCCTAACCTATCCCCCCTCCCTCCCCCCCACCCCCCAGAAAAACAGAAAAAAAGCCTAAAAAATGGAAAAATAGAAAAACAGAAAAAGAAGCCTAAATAGAGTGGTTACTAAAGATGGGGGTGCCAGAAATATAAAGATGAAAGAAAGAGTGGACTAAGGAATAGGGGGTGCCATGAATAAAAAGGAAATAGATGACAAGAGAGTCACAAAGGGTACACAGGGAAGAAAAATAGAGAAAAACTAAGAAAAAAGTACAGAGAAAGCTAAGAAGAAAGCACATAAAAGAAAAGCTCCCCAAGTAGGGTTGAGACAAACAGAAAAATAGAACTCCCCAAGCAGGGTTGAGAAAAACAGAAAAAAGCACAGAAAAAGCTAAGAAAATGCAGAAAAAAGCCTAAGTAAGAAGAAACAGAGAAATAGAAGACAAGAAAGTCACAAAGAAAACCTAAGTTAAGGGAAACATATAAATAGAGGACAAGACAGTCCCTACATCATTGAGCCCAGCCTGATGAAGGCGAAACAACGCCGAAACGTCGCGAAGGGCTCAATCACAAACAGCTAGCAACTATAACCCAAGATGGGTAATTTTTTGATCAGGGGGCATCAATGCCCACTCCAGTCGAGTGAGAGTGCACCAACAGGGGACCAGCAATTGCTGGGACCCTGTTTCCTTTTCCACACCCTAACCAGCCAGGTCCCGGTGGAGTGGGTGATGCCCCTGCCCATATCTCCTACCCTAATCCTAACCTATCCCCCCTCCCTCCCCCCCACCCCCCAGAAAAACAGAAAAAAAGCCTAAAAAATGGAAAAACAGAAAAACAGAAAAAGAAGCCTAAATAGAGTGGTTACTAAAGATGGGGGTGCCAGAAATATAAAGATGAAAGAAAGAGTGGACTAAGGAATAGGGGGTGCCATGAATAAAAACAAGAGAACAAAAAGGAACAATAGATGACAAGAGAGTCACAAAGGGTACACAGAGAAGAAGAATAGAGAAAAACTAAGAAAAAAGTACAGAGAAAGCTAAGAATAAAGCACATAAAAGAAAAGCTCCCCAAGTAGGGTTGAGACAAACAGAAAAATAGAACTCCCCAAGCAGGGTTGAGAAAAACAGAAAAAAGCACAGAAAAAGCTAAGAAAATGCAGAAAAAAACCTAAGTAAGAAGAAACAGAGAAATAGAAGACAAGAAAGTCACAAAGAAAACCTAAGTTAAGGGAAACATATAAATAGAGGACAAGACAGTCCCTACATCATTGAGCCCAGCCTGAGGAAGGCGAAACAACGCCGAAACGTCGCGACGGGCTCAATCATAAACAGCTAGCAACTATAACCCAAGATGGGTAATTTTTTGATCAGGGGGCATCACTGCCCACTCCAGTCGAGTGAGCGTGCACCAACAGGGGACCAGCAATTGCTGGGACCCTGTTTCCTTTTCCACACCCTAACCAGCCAGGTCCCGGTGGAGTGGGTGATGCCCCTGCCCATATCTCCTACCCTAATCCTAACCTATCCCCCCTCCCTCCCCCCCACCCCCCAGAAAAACAGAAAAAAAGCCTAAAAAATGGAAAAATAGAAAAACAGAAAAAGAAGCCTAAATAGAGTGGTTACTAAAGATGGGGGTGCCAGAAATATAAAGATGAAAGAAAGAGTGGACTAAGGAATAGGGGGTGCCATGAATAAAAAGGAAATAGATGACAAGAGAGTCACAAAGGGTACACAGGGAAGAAAAATAGAGAAAAACTAAGAAAAAAGTACAGAGAAAGCTAAGAAGAAAGCACATAAAAGAAAAGCTCCCCAAGTAGGGTTGAGACAAACAGAAAAATAGAACTCCCCAAGCAGGGTTGAGAAAAACAGAAAAAAGCACAGAAAAAGCTAAGAAAATGCAGAAAAAAGCCTAAGTAAGAAGAAACAGAGAAATAGAAGACAAGAAAGTCACAAAGAAAACCTAAGTTAAGGGAAACATATAAATAGAGGACAAGACAGTCCCTACATCATTGAGCCCAGCCTGATGAAGGCGAAACAACGCCGAAACGTCGCGAAGGGCTCAATCACAAACAGCTAGCAACTATAACCCAAGATGGGTAATTTTTTGATCAGGGGGCATCAATGCCCACTCCAGTCGAGTGAGAGTGCACCAACAGGGGACCAGCAATTGCTGGGACCCTGTTTCCTTTTCCACACCCTAACCAGCCAGGTCCCGGTGGAGTGGGTGATGCCCCTGCCCATATCTCCTACCCTAATCCTAACCTATCCCCCCTCCCTCCCCCCCACCCCCCAGAAAAACAGAAAAAAAGCCTAAAAAATGGAAAAACAGAAAAACAGAAAAAGAAGCCTAAATAGAGTGGTTACTAAAGATGGGGGTGCCAGAAATATAAAGATGAAAGAAAGAGTGGACTAAGGAATAGGGGGTGCCATGAATAAAAACAAGAGAACAAAAAGGAACAATAGATGACAAGAGAGTCACAAAGGGTACACAGAGAAGAAGAATAGAGAAAAACTAAGAAAAAAGTACAGAGAAAGCTAAGAATAAAGCACATAAAAGAAAAGCTCCCCAAGTAGGGTTGAGACAAACAGAAAAATAGAACTCCCCAAGCAGGGTTGAGAAAAACAGAAAAAAGCACAGAAAAAGCTAAGAAAATGCAGAAAAAAACCTAAGTAAGAAGAAACAGAGAAATAGAAGACAAGAAAGTCACAAAGAAAACCTAAGTTAAGGGAAACATATAAATAGAGGACAAGACAGTCCCTACATCATTGAGCCCAGCCTGAGGAAGGCGAAACAACGCCGAAACGTCGCGACGGGCTCAATCATAAACAGCTAGCAACTATAACCCAAGATGGGTAATTTTTTGATCAGGGGGCATCACTGCCCACTCCAGTCGAGTGAGCGTGCACCAACAGGGGACCAGCAATTGCTGGGACCCTGTTTCCTTTTCCACACCCTAACCAGCCAGGTCCCGGTGGAGTGGGTGATGCCCCTGCCCATATCTCCTACCCTAATCCTAACCTATCCCCCCTCCCTCCCCCCCACCCCCCAGAAAAACAGAAAAAAAGCCTAAAAAATGGAAAAATAGAAAAACAGAAAAAGAAGCCTAAATAGAGTGGTTACTAAAGATGGGGGTGCCAGAAATATAAAGATGAAAGAAAGAGTGGACTAAGGAATAGGGGGTGCCATGAATAAAAAGGAAATAGATGACAAGAGAGTCACAAAGGGTACACAGGGAAGAAAAATAGAGAAAAACTAAGAAAAAAGTACAGAGAAAGCTAAGAAGAAAGCACATAAAAGAAAAGCTCCCCAAGTAGGGTTGAGACAAACAGAAAAATAGAACTCCCCAAGCAGGGTTGAGAAAAACAGAAAAAAGCACAGAAAAAGCTAAGAAAATGCAGAAAAAAGCCTAAGTAAGAAGAAACAGAGAAATAGAAGACAAGAAAGTCACAAAGAAAACCTAAGTTAAGGGAAACATATAAATAGAGGACAAGACAGTCCCTACATCATTGAGCCCAGCCTGATGAAGGCGAAACAACGCCGAAACGTCGCGAAGGGCTCAATCACAAACAGCTAGCAACTATAACCCAAGATGGGTAATTTTTTGATCAGGGGGCATCAATGCCCACTCCAGTCGAGTGAGAGTGCACCAACAGGGGACCAGCAATTGCTGGGACCCTGTTTCCTTTTCCACACCCTAACCAGCCAGGTCCCGGTGGAGTGGGTGATGCCCCTGCCCATATCTCCTACCCTAATCCTAACCTATCCCCCCTCCCTCCCCCCCACCCCCCAGAAAAACAGAAAAAAAGCCTAAAAAATGGAAAAACAGAAAAACAGAAAAAGAAGCCTAAATAGAGTGGTTACTAAAGATGGGGGTGCCAGAAATATAAAGATGAAAGAAAGAGTGGACTAAGGAATAGGGGGTGCCATGAATAAAAACAAGAGAACAAAAAGGAACAATAGATGACAAGAGAGTCACAAAGGGTACACAGAGAAGAAGAATAGAGAAAAACTAAGAAAAAAGTACAGAGAAAGCTAAGAATAAAGCACATAAAAGAAAAGCTCCCCAAGTAGGGTTGAGACAAACAGAAAAATAGAACTCCCCAAGCAGGGTTGAGAAAAACAGAAAAAAGCACAGAAAAAGCTAAGAAAATGCAGAAAAAAACCTAAGTAAGAAGAAACAGAGAAATAGAAGACAAGAAAGTCACAAAGAAAACCTAAGTTAAGGGAAACATATAAATAGAGGACAAGACAGTCCCTACATCATTGAGCCCAGCCTGAGGAAGGCGAAACAACGCCGAAACGTCGCGACGGGCTCAATCATAAACAGCTAGCAACTATAACCCAAGATGGGTAATTTTTTGATCAGGGGGCATCACTGCCCACTCCAGTCGAGTGAGCGTGCACCAACAGGGGACCAGCAATTGCTGGGACCCTGTTTCCTTTTCCACACCCTAACCAGCCAGGTCCCGGTGGAGTGGGTGATGCCCCTGCCCATATCTCCTACCCTAATCCTAACCTATCCCCCCTCCCTCCCCCCCACCCCCCAGAAAAACAGAAAAAAAGCCTAAAAAATGGAAAAATAGAAAAACAGAAAAAGAAGCCTAAATAGAGTGGTTACTAAAGATGGGGGTGCCAGAAATATAAAGATGAAAGAAAGAGTGGACTAAGGAATAGGGGGTGCCATGAATAAAAAGGAAATAGATGACAAGAGAGTCACAAAGGGTACACAGGGAAGAAAAATAGAGAAAAACTAAGAAAAAAGTACAGAGAAAGCTAAGAAGAAAGCACATAAAAGAAAAGCTCCCCAAGTAGGGTTGAGACAAACAGAAAAATAGAACTCCCCAAGCAGGGTTGAGAAAAACAGAAAAAAGCACAGAAAAAGCTAAGAAAATGCAGAAAAAAGCCTAAGTAAGAAGAAACAGAGAAATAGAAGACAAGAAAGTCACAAAGAAAACCTAAGTTAAGGGAAACATATAAATAGAGGACAAGACAGTCCCTACATCATTGAGCCCAGCCTGATGAAGGCGAAACAACGCCGAAACGTCGCGAAGGGCTCAATCACAAACAGCTAGCAACTATAACCCAAGATGGGTAATTTTTTGATCAGGGGGCATCAATGCCCACTCCAGTCGAGTGAGAGTGCACCAACAGGGGACCAGCAATTGCTGGGACCCTGTTTCCTTTTCCACACCCTAACCAGCCAGGTCCCGGTGGAGTGGGTGATGCCCCTGCCCATATCTCCTACCCTAATCCTAACCTATCCCCCCTCCCTCCCCCCCACCCCCCAGAAAAACAGAAAAAAAGCCTAAAAAATGGAAAAACAGAAAAACAGAAAAAGAAGCCTAAATAGAGTGGTTACTAAAGATGGGGGTGCCAGAAATATAAAGATGAAAGAAAGAGTGGACTAAGGAATAGGGGGTGCCATGAATAAAAACAAGAGAACAAAAAGGAACAATAGATGACAAGAGAGTCACAAAGGGTACACAGAGAAGAAGAATAGAGAAAAACTAAGAAAAAAGTACAGAGAAAGCTAAGAATAAAGCACATAAAAGAAAAGCTCCCCAAGTAGGGTTGAGACAAACAGAAAAATAGAACTCCCCAAGCAGGGTTGAGAAAAACAGAAAAAAGCACAGAAAAAGCTAAGAAAATGCAGAAAAAAACCTAAGTAAGAAGAAACAGAGAAATAGAAGACAAGAAAGTCACAAAGAAAACCTAAGTTAAGGGAAACATATAAATAGAGGACAAGACAGTCCCTACATCATTGAGCCCAGCCTGAGGAAGGCGAAACAACGCCGAAACGTCGCGACGGGCTCAATCATAAACAGCTAGCAACTATAACCCAAGATGGGTAATTTTTTGATCAGGGGGCATCACTGCCCACTCCAGTCGAGTGAGCGTGCACCAACAGGGGACCAGCAATTGCTGGGACCCTGTTTCCTTTTCCACACCCTAACCAGCCAGGTCCCGGTGGAGTGGGTGATGCCCCTGCCCATATCTCCTACCCTAATCCTAACCTATCCCCCCTCCCTCCCCCCCACCCCCCAGAAAAACAGAAAAAAAGCCTAAAAAATGGAAAAATAGAAAAACAGAAAAAGAAGCCTAAATAGAGTGGTTACTAAAGATGGGGGTGCCAGAAATATAAAGATGAAAGAAAGAGTGGACTAAGGAATAGGGGGTGCCATGAATAAAAAGGAAATAGATGACAAGAGAGTCACAAAGGGTACACAGGGAAGAAAAATAGAGAAAAACTAAGAAAAAAGTACAGAGAAAGCTAAGAAGAAAGCACATAAAAGAAAAGCTCCCCAAGTAGGGTTGAGACAAACAGAAAAATAGAACTCCCCAAGCAGGGTTGAGAAAAACAGAAAAAAGCACAGAAAAAGCTAAGAAAATGCAGAAAAAAGCCTAAGTAAGAAGAAACAGAGAAATAGAAGACAAGAAAGTCACAAAGAAAACCTAAGTTAAGGGAAACATATAAATAGAGGACAAGACAGTCCCTACATCATTGAGCCCAGCCTGATGAAGGCGAAACAACGCCGAAACGTCGCGAAGGGCTCAATCACAAACAGCTAGCAACTATAACCCAAGATGGGTAATTTTTTGATCAGGGGGCATCAATGCCCACTCCAGTCGAGTGAGAGTGCACCAACAGGGGACCAGCAATTGCTGGGACCCTGTTTCCTTTTCCACACCCTAACCAGCCAGGTCCCGGTGGAGTGGGTGATGCCCCTGCCCATATCTCCTACCCTAATCCTAACCTATCCCCCCTCCCTCCCCCCCACCCCCCAGAAAAACAGAAAAAAAGCCTAAAAAATGGAAAAACAGAAAAACAGAAAAAGAAGCCTAAATAGAGTGGTTACTAAAGATGGGGGTGCCAGAAATATAAAGATGAAAGAAAGAGTGGACTAAGGAATAGGGGGTGCCATGAATAAAAACAAGAGAACAAAAAGGAACAATAGATGACAAGAGAGTCACAAAGGGTACACAGAGAAGAAGAATAGAGAAAAACTAAGAAAAAAGTACAGAGAAAGCTAAGAATAAAGCACATAAAAGAAAAGCTCCCCAAGTAGGGTTGAGACAAACAGAAAAATAGAACTCCCCAAGCAGGGTTGAGAAAAACAGAAAAAAGCACAGAAAAAGCTAAGAAAATGCAGAAAAAAACCTAAGTAAGAAGAAACAGAGAAATAGAAGACAAGAAAGTCACAAAGAAAACCTAAGTTAAGGGAAACATATAAATAGAGGACAAGACAGTCCCTACATCATTGAGCCCAGCCTGAGGAAGGCGAAACAACGCCGAAACGTCGCGACGGGCTCAATCATAAACAGCTAGCAACTATAACCCAAGATGGGTAATTTTTTGATCAGGGGGCATCACTGCCCACTCCAGTCGAGTGAGCGTGCACCAACAGGGGACCAGCAATTGCTGGGACCCTGTTTCCTTTTCCACACCCTAACCAGCCAGGTCCCGGTGGAGTGGGTGATGCCCCTGCCCATATCTCCTACCCTAATCCTAACCTATCCCCCCTCCCTCCCCCCCACCCCCCAGAAAAACAGAAAAAAAGCCTAAAAAATGGAAAAATAGAAAAACAGAAAAAGAAGCCTAAATAGAGTGGTTACTAAAGATGGGGGTGCCAGAAATATAAAGATGAAAGAAAGAGTGGACTAAGGAATAGGGGGTGCCATGAATAAAAAGGAAATAGATGACAAGAGAGTCACAAAGGGTACACAGGGAAGAAAAATAGAGAAAAACTAAGAAAAAAGTACAGAGAAAGCTAAGAAGAAAGCACATAAAAGAAAAGCTCCCCAAGTAGGGTTGAGACAAACAGAAAAATAGAACTCCCCAAGCAGGGTTGAGAAAAACAGAAAAAAGCACAGAAAAAGCTAAGAAAATGCAGAAAAAAGCCTAAGTAAGAAGAAACAGAGAAATAGAAGACAAGAAAGTCACAAAGAAAACCTAAGTTAAGGGAAACATATAAATAGAGGACAAGACAGTCCCTACATCATTGAGCCCAGCCTGATGAAGGCGAAACAACGCCGAAACGTCGCGAAGGGCTCAATCACAAACAGCTAGCAACTATAACCCAAGATGGGTAATTTTTTGATCAGGGGGCATCAATGCCCACTCCAGTCGAGTGAGAGTGCACCAACAGGGGACCAGCAATTGCTGGGACCCTGTTTCCTTTTCCACACCCTAACCAGCCAGGTCCCGGTGGAGTGGGTGATGCCCCTGCCCATATCTCCTACCCTAATCCTAACCTATCCCCCCTCCCTCCCCCCCACCCCCCAGAAAAACAGAAAAAAAGCCTAAAAAATGGAAAAACAGAAAAACAGAAAAAGAAGCCTAAATAGAGTGGTTACTAAAGATGGGGGTGCCAGAAATATAAAGATGAAAGAAAGAGTGGACTAAGGAATAGGGGGTGCCATGAATAAAAACAAGAGAACAAAAAGGAACAATAGATGACAAGAGAGTCACAAAGGGTACACAGAGAAGAAGAATAGAGAAAAACTAAGAAAAAAGTACAGAGAAAGCTAAGAATAAAGCACATAAAAGAAAAGCTCCCCAAGTAGGGTTGAGACAAACAGAAAAATAGAACTCCCCAAGCAGGGTTGAGAAAAACAGAAAAAAGCACAGAAAAAGCTAAGAAAATGCAGAAAAAAACCTAAGTAAGAAGAAACAGAGAAATAGAAGACAAGAAAGTCACAAAGAAAACCTAAGTTAAGGGAAACATATAAATAGAGGACAAGACAGTCCCTACATCATTGAGCCCAGCCTGAGGAAGGCGAAACAACGCCGAAACGTCGCGACGGGCTCAATCATAAACAGCTAGCAACTATAACCCAAGATGGGTAATTTTTTGATCAGGGGGCATCACTGCCCACTCCAGTCGAGTGAGCGTGCACCAACAGGGGACCAGCAATTGCTGGGACCCTGTTTCCTTTTCCACACCCTAACCAGCCAGGTCCCGGTGGAGTGGGTGATGCCCCTGCCCATATCTCCTACCCTAATCCTAACCTATCCCCCCTCCCTCCCCCCCACCCCCCAGAAAAACAGAAAAAAAGCCTAAAAAATGGAAAAATAGAAAAACAGAAAAAGAAGCCTAAATAGAGTGGTTACTAAAGATGGGGGTGCCAGAAATATAAAGATGAAAGAAAGAGTGGACTAAGGAATAGGGGGTGCCATGAATAAAAAGGAAATAGATGACAAGAGAGTCACAAAGGGTACACAGGGAAGAAAAATAGAGAAAAACTAAGAAAAAAGTACAGAGAAAGCTAAGAAGAAAGCACATAAAAGAAAAGCTCCCCAAGTAGGGTTGAGACAAACAGAAAAATAGAACTCCCCAAGCAGGGTTGAGAAAAACAGAAAAAAGCACAGAAAAAGCTAAGAAAATGCAGAAAAAAGCCTAAGTAAGAAGAAACAGAGAAATAGAAGACAAGAAAGTCACAAAGAAAACCTAAGTTAAGGGAAACATATAAATAGAGGACAAGACAGTCCCTACATCATTGAGCCCAGCCTGATGAAGGCGAAACAACGCCGAAACGTCGCGAAGGGCTCAATCACAAACAGCTAGCAACTATAACCCAAGATGGGTAATTTTTTGATCAGGGGGCATCAATGCCCACTCCAGTCGAGTGAGAGTGCACCAACAGGGGACCAGCAATTGCTGGGACCCTGTTTCCTTTTCCACACCCTAACCAGCCAGGTCCCGGTGGAGTGGGTGATGCCCCTGCCCATATCTCCTACCCTAATCCTAACCTATCCCCCCTCCCTCCCCCCCACCCCCCAGAAAAACAGAAAAAAAGCCTAAAAAATGGAAAAACAGAAAAACAGAAAAAGAAGCCTAAATAGAGTGGTTACTAAAGATGGGGGTGCCAGAAATATAAAGATGAAAGAAAGAGTGGACTAAGGAATAGGGGGTGCCATGAATAAAAACAAGAGAACAAAAAGGAACAATAGATGACAAGAGAGTCACAAAGGGTACACAGAGAAGAAGAATAGAGAAAAACTAAGAAAAAAGTACAGAGAAAGCTAAGAATAAAGCACATAAAAGAAAAGCTCCCCAAGTAGGGTTGAGACAAACAGAAAAATAGAACTCCCCAAGCAGGGTTGAGAAAAACAGAAAAAAGCACAGAAAAAGCTAAGAAAATGCAGAAAAAAACCTAAGTAAGAAGAAACAGAGAAATAGAAGACAAGAAAGTCACAAAGAAAACCTAAGTTAAGGGAAACATATAAATAGAGGACAAGACAGTCCCTACATCATTGAGCCCAGCCTGAGGAAGGCGAAACAACGCCGAAACGTCGCGACGGGCTCAATCATAAACAGCTAGCAACTATAACCCAAGATGGGTAATTTTTTGATCAGGGGGCATCACTGCCCACTCCAGTCGAGTGAGCGTGCACCAACAGGGGACCAGCAATTGCTGGGACCCTGTTTCCTTTTCCACACCCTAACCAGCCAGGTCCCGGTGGAGTGGGTGATGCCCCTGCCCATATCTCCTACCCTAATCCTAACCTATCCCCCCTCCCTCCCCCCCACCCCCCAGAAAAACAGAAAAAAAGCCTAAAAAATGGAAAAATAGAAAAACAGAAAAAGAAGCCTAAATAGAGTGGTTACTAAAGATGGGGGTGCCAGAAATATAAAGATGAAAGAAAGAGTGGACTAAGGAATAGGGGGTGCCATGAATAAAAAGGAAATAGATGACAAGAGAGTCACAAAGGGTACACAGGGAAGAAAAATAGAGAAAAACTAAGAAAAAAGTACAGAGAAAGCTAAGAAGAAAGCACATAAAAGAAAAGCTCCCCAAGTAGGGTTGAGACAAACAGAAAAATAGAACTCCCCAAGCAGGGTTGAGAAAAACAGAAAAAAGCACAGAAAAAGCTAAGAAAATGCAGAAAAAAGCCTAAGTAAGAAGAAACAGAGAAATAGAAGACAAGAAAGTCACAAAGAAAACCTAAGTTAAGGGAAACATATAAATAGAGGACAAGACAGTCCCTACATCATTGAGCCCAGCCTGATGAAGGCGAAACAACGCCGAAACGTCGCGAAGGGCTCAATCACAAACAGCTAGCAACTATAACCCAAGATGGGTAATTTTTTGATCAGGGGGCATCAATGCCCACTCCAGTCGAGTGAGAGTGCACCAACAGGGGACCAGCAATTGCTGGGACCCTGTTTCCTTTTCCACACCCTAACCAGCCAGGTCCCGGTGGAGTGGGTGATGCCCCTGCCCATATCTCCTACCCTAATCCTAACCTATCCCCCCTCCCTCCCCCCCACCCCCCAGAAAAACAGAAAAAAAGCCTAAAAAATGGAAAAACAGAAAAACAGAAAAAGAAGCCTAAATAGAGTGGTTACTAAAGATGGGGGTGCCAGAAATATAAAGATGAAAGAAAGAGTGGACTAAGGAATAGGGGGTGCCATGAATAAAAACAAGAGAACAAAAAGGAACAATAGATGACAAGAGAGTCACAAAGGGTACACAGAGAAGAAGAATAGAGAAAAACTAAGAAAAAAGTACAGAGAAAGCTAAGAATAAAGCACATAAAAGAAAAGCTCCCCAAGTAGGGTTGAGACAAACAGAAAAATAGAACTCCCCAAGCAGGGTTGAGAAAAACAGAAAAAAGCACAGAAAAAGCTAAGAAAATGCAGAAAAAAACCTAAGTAAGAAGAAACAGAGAAATAGAAGACAAGAAAGTCACAAAGAAAACCTAAGTTAAGGGAAACATATAAATAGAGGACAAGACAGTCCCTACATCATTGAGCCCAGCCTGAGGAAGGCGAAACAACGCCGAAACGTCGCGACGGGCTCAATCATAAACAGCTAGCAACTATAACCCAAGATGGGTAATTTTTTGATCAGGGGGCATCACTGCCCACTCCAGTCGAGTGAGCGTGCACCAACAGGGGACCAGCAATTGCTGGGACCCTGTTTCCTTTTCCACACCCTAACCAGCCAGGTCCCGGTGGAGTGGGTGATGCCCCTGCCCATATCTCCTACCCTAATCCTAACCTATCCCCCCTCCCTCCCCCCCACCCCCCAGAAAAACAGAAAAAAAGCCTAAAAAATGGAAAAATAGAAAAACAGAAAAAGAAGCCTAAATAGAGTGGTTACTAAAGATGGGGGTGCCAGAAATATAAAGATGAAAGAAAGAGTGGACTAAGGAATAGGGGGTGCCATGAATAAAAAGGAAATAGATGACAAGAGAGTCACAAAGGGTACACAGGGAAGAAAAATAGAGAAAAACTAAGAAAAAAGTACAGAGAAAGCTAAGAAGAAAGCACATAAAAGAAAAGCTCCCCAAGTAGGGTTGAGACAAACAGAAAAATAGAACTCCCCAAGCAGGGTTGAGAAAAACAGAAAAAAGCACAGAAAAAGCTAAGAAAATGCAGAAAAAAGCCTAAGTAAGAAGAAACAGAGAAATAGAAGACAAGAAAGTCACAAAGAAAACCTAAGTTAAGGGAAACATATAAATAGAGGACAAGACAGTCCCTACATCATTGAGCCCAGCCTGATGAAGGCGAAACAACGCCGAAACGTCGCGAAGGGCTCAATCACAAACAGCTAGCAACTATAACCCAAGATGGGTAATTTTTTGATCAGGGGGCATCAATGCCCACTCCAGTCGAGTGAGAGTGCACCAACAGGGGACCAGCAATTGCTGGGACCCTGTTTCCTTTTCCACACCCTAACCAGCCAGGTCCCGGTGGAGTGGGTGATGCCCCTGCCCATATCTCCTACCCTAATCCTAACCTATCCCCCCTCCCTCCCCCCCACCCCCCAGAAAAACAGAAAAAAAGCCTAAAAAATGGAAAAACAGAAAAACAGAAAAAGAAGCCTAAATAGAGTGGTTACTAAAGATGGGGGTGCCAGAAATATAAAGATGAAAGAAAGAGTGGACTAAGGAATAGGGGGTGCCATGAATAAAAACAAGAGAACAAAAAGGAACAATAGATGACAAGAGAGTCACAAAGGGTACACAGAGAAGAAGAATAGAGAAAAACTAAGAAAAAAGTACAGAGAAAGCTAAGAATAAAGCACATAAAAGAAAAGCTCCCCAAGTAGGGTTGAGACAAACAGAAAAATAGAACTCCCCAAGCAGGGTTGAGAAAAACAGAAAAAAGCACAGAAAAAGCTAAGAAAATGCAGAAAAAAACCTAAGTAAGAAGAAACAGAGAAATAGAAGACAAGAAAGTCACAAAGAAAACCTAAGTTAAGGGAAACATATAAATAGAGGACAAGACAGTCCCTACATCATTGAGCCCAGCCTGAGGAAGGCGAAACAACGCCGAAACGTCGCGACGGGCTCAATCATAAACAGCTAGCAACTATAACCCAAGATGGGTAATTTTTTGATCAGGGGGCATCACTGCCCACTCCAGTCGAGTGAGCGTGCACCAACAGGGGACCAGCAATTGCTGGGACCCTGTTTCCTTTTCCACACCCTAACCAGCCAGGTCCCGGTGGAGTGGGTGATGCCCCTGCCCATATCTCCTACCCTAATCCTAACCTATCCCCCCTCCCTCCCCCCCACCCCCCAGAAAAACAGAAAAAAAGCCTAAAAAATGGAAAAATAGAAAAACAGAAAAAGAAGCCTAAATAGAGTGGTTACTAAAGATGGGGGTGCCAGAAATATAAAGATGAAAGAAAGAGTGGACTAAGGAATAGGGGGTGCCATGAATAAAAAGGAAATAGATGACAAGAGAGTCACAAAGGGTACACAGGGAAGAAAAATAGAGAAAAACTAAGAAAAAAGTACAGAGAAAGCTAAGAAGAAAGCACATAAAAGAAAAGCTCCCCAAGTAGGGTTGAGACAAACAGAAAAATAGAACTCCCCAAGCAGGGTTGAGAAAAACAGAAAAAAGCACAGAAAAAGCTAAGAAAATGCAGAAAAAAGCCTAAGTAAGAAGAAACAGAGAAATAGAAGACAAGAAAGTCACAAAGAAAACCTAAGTTAAGGGAAACATATAAATAGAGGACAAGACAGTCCCTACATCATTGAGCCCAGCCTGATGAAGGCGAAACAACGCCGAAACGTCGCGAAGGGCTCAATCACAAACAGCTAGCAACTATAACCCAAGATGGGTAATTTTTTGATCAGGGGGCATCAATGCCCACTCCAGTCGAGTGAGAGTGCACCAACAGGGGACCAGCAATTGCTGGGACCCTGTTTCCTTTTCCACACCCTAACCAGCCAGGTCCCGGTGGAGTGGGTGATGCCCCTGCCCATATCTCCTACCCTAATCCTAACCTATCCCCCCTCCCTCCCCCCCACCCCCCAGAAAAACAGAAAAAAAGCCTAAAAAATGGAAAAACAGAAAAACAGAAAAAGAAGCCTAAATAGAGTGGTTACTAAAGATGGGGGTGCCAGAAATATAAAGATGAAAGAAAGAGTGGACTAAGGAATAGGGGGTGCCATGAATAAAAACAAGAGAACAAAAAGGAACAATAGATGACAAGAGAGTCACAAAGGGTACACAGAGAAGAAGAATAGAGAAAAACTAAGAAAAAAGTACAGAGAAAGCTAAGAATAAAGCACATAAAAGAAAAGCTCCCCAAGTAGGGTTGAGACAAACAGAAAAATAGAACTCCCCAAGCAGGGTTGAGAAAAACAGAAAAAAGCACAGAAAAAGCTAAGAAAATGCAGAAAAAAACCTAAGTAAGAAGAAACAGAGAAATAGAAGACAAGAAAGTCACAAAGAAAACCTAAGTTAAGGGAAACATATAAATAGAGGACAAGACAGTCCCTACATCATTGAGCCCAGCCTGAGGAAGGCGAAACAACGCCGAAACGTCGCGACGGGCTCAATCATAAACAGCTAGCAACTATAACCCAAGATGGGTAATTTTTTGATCAGGGGGCATCACTGCCCACTCCAGTCGAGTGAGCGTGCACCAACAGGGGACCAGCAATTGCTGGGACCCTGTTTCCTTTTCCACACCCTAACCAGCCAGGTCCCGGTGGAGTGGGTGATGCCCCTGCCCATATCTCCTACCCTAATCCTAACCTATCCCCCCTCCCTCCCCCCCACCCCCCAGAAAAACAGAAAAAAAGCCTAAAAAATGGAAAAATAGAAAAACAGAAAAAGAAGCCTAAATAGAGTGGTTACTAAAGATGGGGGTGCCAGAAATATAAAGATGAAAGAAAGAGTGGACTAAGGAATAGGGGGTGCCATGAATAAAAAGGAAATAGATGACAAGAGAGTCACAAAGGGTACACAGGGAAGAAAAATAGAGAAAAACTAAGAAAAAAGTACAGAGAAAGCTAAGAAGAAAGCACATAAAAGAAAAGCTCCCCAAGTAGGGTTGAGACAAACAGAAAAATAGAACTCCCCAAGCAGGGTTGAGAAAAACAGAAAAAAGCACAGAAAAAGCTAAGAAAATGCAGAAAAAAGCCTAAGTAAGAAGAAACAGAGAAATAGAAGACAAGAAAGTCACAAAGAAAACCTAAGTTAAGGGAAACATATAAATAGAGGACAAGACAGTCCCTACATCATTGAGCCCAGCCTGATGAAGGCGAAACAACGCCGAAACGTCGCGAAGGGCTCAATCACAAACAGCTAGCAACTATAACCCAAGATGGGTAATTTTTTGATCAGGGGGCATCAATGCCCACTCCAGTCGAGTGAGAGTGCACCAACAGGGGACCAGCAATTGCTGGGACCCTGTTTCCTTTTCCACACCCTAACCAGCCAGGTCCCGGTGGAGTGGGTGATGCCCCTGCCCATATCTCCTACCCTAATCCTAACCTATCCCCCCTCCCTCCCCCCCACCCCCCAGAAAAACAGAAAAAAAGCCTAAAAAATGGAAAAACAGAAAAACAGAAAAAGAAGCCTAAATAGAGTGGTTACTAAAGATGGGGGTGCCAGAAATATAAAGATGAAAGAAAGAGTGGACTAAGGAATAGGGGGTGCCATGAATAAAAACAAGAGAACAAAAAGGAACAATAGATGACAAGAGAGTCACAAAGGGTACACAGAGAAGAAGAATAGAGAAAAACTAAGAAAAAAGTACAGAGAAAGCTAAGAATAAAGCACATAAAAGAAAAGCTCCCCAAGTAGGGTTGAGACAAACAGAAAAATAGAACTCCCCAAGCAGGGTTGAGAAAAACAGAAAAAAGCACAGAAAAAGCTAAGAAAATGCAGAAAAAAACCTAAGTAAGAAGAAACAGAGAAATAGAAGACAAGAAAGTCACAAAGAAAACCTAAGTTAAGGGAAACATATAAATAGAGGACAAGACAGTCCCTACATCATTGAGCCCAGCCTGAGGAAGGCGAAACAACGCCGAAACGTCGCGACGGGCTCAATCATAAACAGCTAGCAACTATAACCCAAGATGGGTAATTTTTTGATCAGGGGGCATCACTGCCCACTCCAGTCGAGTGAGCGTGCACCAACAGGGGACCAGCAATTGCTGGGACCCTGTTTCCTTTTCCACACCCTAACCAGCCAGGTCCCGGTGGAGTGGGTGATGCCCCTGCCCATATCTCCTACCCTAATCCTAACCTATCCCCCCTCCCTCCCCCCCACCCCCCAGAAAAACAGAAAAAAAGCCTAAAAAATGGAAAAATAGAAAAACAGAAAAAGAAGCCTAAATAGAGTGGTTACTAAAGATGGGGGTGCCAGAAATATAAAGATGAAAGAAAGAGTGGACTAAGGAATAGGGGGTGCCATGAATAAAAAGGAAATAGATGACAAGAGAGTCACAAAGGGTACACAGGGAAGAAAAATAGAGAAAAACTAAGAAAAAAGTACAGAGAAAGCTAAGAAGAAAGCACATAAAAGAAAAGCTCCCCAAGTAGGGTTGAGACAAACAGAAAAATAGAACTCCCCAAGCAGGGTTGAGAAAAACAGAAAAAAGCACAGAAAAAGCTAAGAAAATGCAGAAAAAAGCCTAAGTAAGAAGAAACAGAGAAATAGAAGACAAGAAAGTCACAAAGAAAACCTAAGTTAAGGGAAACATATAAATAGAGGACAAGACAGTCCCTACATCATTGAGCCCAGCCTGATGAAGGCGAAACAACGCCGAAACGTCGCGAAGGGCTCAATCACAAACAGCTAGCAACTATAACCCAAGATGGGTAATTTTTTGATCAGGGGGCATCAATGCCCACTCCAGTCGAGTGAGAGTGCACCAACAGGGGACCAGCAATTGCTGGGACCCTGTTTCCTTTTCCACACCCTAACCAGCCAGGTCCCGGTGGAGTGGGTGATGCCCCTGCCCATATCTCCTACCCTAATCCTAACCTATCCCCCCTCCCTCCCCCCCACCCCCCAGAAAAACAGAAAAAAAGCCTAAAAAATGGAAAAACAGAAAAACAGAAAAAGAAGCCTAAATAGAGTGGTTACTAAAGATGGGGGTGCCAGAAATATAAAGATGAAAGAAAGAGTGGACTAAGGAATAGGGGGTGCCATGAATAAAAACAAGAGAACAAAAAGGAACAATAGATGACAAGAGAGTCACAAAGGGTACACAGAGAAGAAGAATAGAGAAAAACTAAGAAAAAAGTACAGAGAAAGCTAAGAATAAAGCACATAAAAGAAAAGCTCCCCAAGTAGGGTTGAGACAAACAGAAAAATAGAACTCCCCAAGCAGGGTTGAGAAAAACAGAAAAAAGCACAGAAAAAGCTAAGAAAATGCAGAAAAAAACCTAAGTAAGAAGAAACAGAGAAATAGAAGACAAGAAAGTCACAAAGAAAACCTAAGTTAAGGGAAACATATAAATAGAGGACAAGACAGTCCCTACATCATTGAGCCCAGCCTGAGGAAGGCGAAACAACGCCGAAACGTCGCGACGGGCTCAATCATAAACAGCTAGCAACTATAACCCAAGATGGGTAATTTTTTGATCAGGGGGCATCACTGCCCACTCCAGTCGAGTGAGCGTGCACCAACAGGGGACCAGCAATTGCTGGGACCCTGTTTCCTTTTCCACACCCTAACCAGCCAGGTCCCGGTGGAGTGGGTGATGCCCCTGCCCATATCTCCTACCCTAATCCTAACCTATCCCCCCTCCCTCCCCCCCACCCCCCAGAAAAACAGAAAAAAAGCCTAAAAAATGGAAAAATAGAAAAACAGAAAAAGAAGCCTAAATAGAGTGGTTACTAAAGATGGGGGTGCCAGAAATATAAAGATGAAAGAAAGAGTGGACTAAGGAATAGGGGGTGCCATGAATAAAAAGGAAATAGATGACAAGAGAGTCACAAAGGGTACACAGGGAAGAAAAATAGAGAAAAACTAAGAAAAAAGTACAGAGAAAGCTAAGAAGAAAGCACATAAAAGAAAAGCTCCCCAAGTAGGGTTGAGACAAACAGAAAAATAGAACTCCCCAAGCAGGGTTGAGAAAAACAGAAAAAAGCACAGAAAAAGCTAAGAAAATGCAGAAAAAAGCCTAAGTAAGAAGAAACAGAGAAATAGAAGACAAGAAAGTCACAAAGAAAACCTAAGTTAAGGGAAACATATAAATAGAGGACAAGACAGTCCCTACATCATTGAGCCCAGCCTGATGAAGGCGAAACAACGCCGAAACGTCGCGAAGGGCTCAATCACAAACAGCTAGCAACTATAACCCAAGATGGGTAATTTTTTGATCAGGGGGCATCAATGCCCACTCCAGTCGAGTGAGAGTGCACCAACAGGGGACCAGCAATTGCTGGGACCCTGTTTCCTTTTCCACACCCTAACCAGCCAGGTCCCGGTGGAGTGGGTGATGCCCCTGCCCATATCTCCTACCCTAATCCTAACCTATCCCCCCTCCCTCCCCCCCACCCCCCAGAAAAACAGAAAAAAAGCCTAAAAAATGGAAAAACAGAAAAACAGAAAAAGAAGCCTAAATAGAGTGGTTACTAAAGATGGGGGTGCCAGAAATATAAAGATGAAAGAAAGAGTGGACTAAGGAATAGGGGGTGCCATGAATAAAAACAAGAGAACAAAAAGGAACAATAGATGACAAGAGAGTCACAAAGGGTACACAGAGAAGAAGAATAGAGAAAAACTAAGAAAAAAGTACAGAGAAAGCTAAGAATAAAGCACATAAAAGAAAAGCTCCCCAAGTAGGGTTGAGACAAACAGAAAAATAGAACTCCCCAAGCAGGGTTGAGAAAAACAGAAAAAAGCACAGAAAAAGCTAAGAAAATGCAGAAAAAAACCTAAGTAAGAAGAAACAGAGAAATAGAAGACAAGAAAGTCACAAAGAAAACCTAAGTTAAGGGAAACATATAAATAGAGGACAAGACAGTCCCTACATCATTGAGCCCAGCCTGAGGAAGGCGAAACAACGCCGAAACGTCGCGACGGGCTCAATCATAAACAGCTAGCAACTATAACCCAAGATGGGTAATTTTTTGATCAGGGGGCATCACTGCCCACTCCAGTCGAGTGAGCGTGCACCAACAGGGGACCAGCAATTGCTGGGACCCTGTTTCCTTTTCCACACCCTAACCAGCCAGGTCCCGGTGGAGTGGGTGATGCCCCTGCCCATATCTCCTACCCTAATCCTAACCTATCCCCCCTCCCTCCCCCCCACCCCCCAGAAAAACAGAAAAAAAGCCTAAAAAATGGAAAAATAGAAAAACAGAAAAAGAAGCCTAAATAGAGTGGTTACTAAAGATGGGGGTGCCAGAAATATAAAGATGAAAGAAAGAGTGGACTAAGGAATAGGGGGTGCCATGAATAAAAAGGAAATAGATGACAAGAGAGTCACAAAGGGTACACAGGGAAGAAAAATAGAGAAAAACTAAGAAAAAAGTACAGAGAAAGCTAAGAAGAAAGCACATAAAAGAAAAGCTCCCCAAGTAGGGTTGAGACAAACAGAAAAATAGAACTCCCCAAGCAGGGTTGAGAAAAACAGAAAAAAGCACAGAAAAAGCTAAGAAAATGCAGAAAAAAGCCTAAGTAAGAAGAAACAGAGAAATAGAAGACAAGAAAGTCACAAAGAAAACCTAAGTTAAGGGAAACATATAAATAGAGGACAAGACAGTCCCTACATCATTGAGCCCAGCCTGATGAAGGCGAAACAACGCCGAAACGTCGCGAAGGGCTCAATCACAAACAGCTAGCAACTATAACCCAAGATGGGTAATTTTTTGATCAGGGGGCATCAATGCCCACTCCAGTCGAGTGAGAGTGCACCAACAGGGGACCAGCAATTGCTGGGACCCTGTTTCCTTTTCCACACCCTAACCAGCCAGGTCCCGGTGGAGTGGGTGATGCCCCTGCCCATATCTCCTACCCTAATCCTAACCTATCCCCCCTCCCTCCCCCCCACCCCCCAGAAAAACAGAAAAAAAGCCTAAAAAATGGAAAAACAGAAAAACAGAAAAAGAAGCCTAAATAGAGTGGTTACTAAAGATGGGGGTGCCAGAAATATAAAGATGAAAGAAAGAGTGGACTAAGGAATAGGGGGTGCCATGAATAAAAACAAGAGAACAAAAAGGAACAATAGATGACAAGAGAGTCACAAAGGGTACACAGAGAAGAAGAATAGAGAAAAACTAAGAAAAAAGTACAGAGAAAGCTAAGAATAAAGCACATAAAAGAAAAGCTCCCCAAGTAGGGTTGAGACAAACAGAAAAATAGAACTCCCCAAGCAGGGTTGAGAAAAACAGAAAAAAGCACAGAAAAAGCTAAGAAAATGCAGAAAAAAACCTAAGTAAGAAGAAACAGAGAAATAGAAGACAAGAAAGTCACAAAGAAAACCTAAGTTAAGGGAAACATATAAATAGAGGACAAGACAGTCCCTACATCATTGAGCCCAGCCTGAGGAAGGCGAAACAACGCCGAAACGTCGCGACGGGCTCAATCATAAACAGCTAGCAACTATAACCCAAGATGGGTAATTTTTTGATCAGGGGGCATCACTGCCCACTCCAGTCGAGTGAGCGTGCACCAACAGGGGACCAGCAATTGCTGGGACCCTGTTTCCTTTTCCACACCCTAACCAGCCAGGTCCCGGTGGAGTGGGTGATGCCCCTGCCCATATCTCCTACCCTAATCCTAACCTATCCCCCCTCCCTCCCCCCCACCCCCCAGAAAAACAGAAAAAAAGCCTAAAAAATGGAAAAATAGAAAAACAGAAAAAGAAGCCTAAATAGAGTGGTTACTAAAGATGGGGGTGCCAGAAATATAAAGATGAAAGAAAGAGTGGACTAAGGAATAGGGGGTGCCATGAATAAAAAGGAAATAGATGACAAGAGAGTCACAAAGGGTACACAGGGAAGAAAAATAGAGAAAAACTAAGAAAAAAGTACAGAGAAAGCTAAGAAGAAAGCACATAAAAGAAAAGCTCCCCAAGTAGGGTTGAGACAAACAGAAAAATAGAACTCCCCAAGCAGGGTTGAGAAAAACAGAAAAAAGCACAGAAAAAGCTAAGAAAATGCAGAAAAAAGCCTAAGTAAGAAGAAACAGAGAAATAGAAGACAAGAAAGTCACAAAGAAAACCTAAGTTAAGGGAAACATATAAATAGAGGACAAGACAGTCCCTACATCATTGAGCCCAGCCTGAGGAAGGCGAAACAACGCCGAAACGTCGCGAAGGGCTCAATCACAAACAGCTAGCAACTATAACCCAAGATGGGTAATTTTTTGATCAGGGGGCATCAATGCCCACTCCAGTCGAGTGAGAGTGCACCAACAGGGGACCAGCAATTGCTGGGACCCTGTTTCCTTTTCCACACCCTAACCAGCCAGGTCCCGGTGGAGTGGGTGATGCCCCTGCCCATATCTCCTACCCTAATCCTAACCTATCCCCCCTCCCTCCCCCCCACCCCCCAGAAAAACAGAAAAAAAGCCTAAAAAATGGAAAAACAGAAAAACAGAAAAAGAAGCCTAAATAGAGTGGTTACTAAAGATGGGGGTGCCAGAAATATAAAGATGAAAGAAAGAGTGGACTAAGGAATAGGGGGTGCCATGAATAAAAACAAGAGAACAAAAAGGAAAAATAGATGACAAGAGAGTCACAAAGGGTACACAGAGAAGAAGAATAGAGAAAAACTAAGAAAAAAGTACAGAGAAAGCTAAGAATAAAGCACATAAAAGAAAAGCTCCCCAAGTAGGGTTGAGACAAACAGAAAAATAGAACTCCCCAAGCAGGGTTGAGAAAAACAGAAAAAAGCACAGAAAAAGCTAAGAAAATGCAGAAAAAAACCTAAGTAAGAAGAAACAGAGAAATAGAAGACAAGATAGTCACAAAGAAAACCTAAGTTAAGGGAAACATATAAATAGAGGACAAGACAGTCCCTACATCATTGAGCCCAGCCTGAGGAAGGCGAAACAACGCCGAAACGTCGCGAAGGGCTCAATCACAAACAGCTAGCAACTATAACCCAAGATGGGTAATTTTTTGATCAGGGGGCATCAATGCCCACTCCAGTCGAGTGAGAGTGCACCAACAGGGGACCAGCAATTGCTGGGACCCTGTTTCCTTTTCCACACCCTAACCAGCCAGGTCCCGGTGGAGTGGGTGATGCCCCTGCCCATATCTCCTACCCTAATCCTAACCTATCCCCCCTCCCTCCCCCCCACCCCCCAGAAAAACAGAAAAAAAGCCTAAAAAATGGAAAAACAGAAAAACAGAAAAAGAAGCCTAAATAGAGTGGTTACTAAAGATGGGGGTGCCAGAAATATAAAGATGAAAGAAAGAGTGGACTAAGGAATAGGGGGTGCCATGAATAAAAACAAGAGAACAAAAAGGAAAAATAGATGACAAGAGAGTCACAAAGGGTACACAGAGAAGAAGAATAGAGAAAAACTAAGAAAAAAGTACAGAGAAAGCTAAGAATAAAGCACATAAAAGAAAAGCTCCCCAAGTAGGGTTGAGACAAACAGAAAAATAGAACTCCCCAAGCAGGGTTGAGAAAAACAGAAAAAAGCACAGAAAAAGCTAAGAAAATGCAGAAAAAAACCTAAGTAAGAAGAAACAGAGAAATAGAAGACAAGAAAGTCACAAAGAAAACCTAAGTTAAGGGAAACATATAAATAGAGGACAAGACAGTCCCTACATCATTGAGCCCAGCCTGAGGAAGGCGAAACAACGCCGAAACGTCGCGAAGGGCTCAATCACAAACAGCTAGCAACTATAACCCAAGATGGGTAATTTTTTGATCAGGGGGCATCAATGCCCACTCCAGTCGAGTGAGAGTGCACCAACAGGGGACCAGCAATTGCTGGGACCCTGTTTCCTTTTCCACACCCTAACCAGCCAGGTCCCGGTGGAGTGGGTGATGCCCCTGCCCATATCTCCTACCCTAATCCTAACCTATCCCCCCTCCCTCCCCCCCACCCCCCAGAAAAACAGAAAAAAAGCCTAAAAAATGGAAAAACAGAAAAACAGAAAAAGAAGCCTAAATAGAGTGGTTACTAAAGATGGGGGTGCCAGAAATATAAAGATGAAAGAAAGAGTGGACTAAGGAATAGGGGGTGCCATGAATAAAAACAAGAGAACAAAAAGGAAAAATAGATGACAAGAGAGTCACAAAGGGTACACAGAGAAGAAGAATAGAGAAAAACTAAGAAAAAAGTACAGAGAAAGCTAAGAATAAAGCACATAAAAGAAAAGCTCCCCAAGTAGGGTTGAGACAAACAGAAAAATAGAACTCCCCAAGCAGGGTTGAGAAAAACAGAAAAAAGCACAGAAAAAGCTAAGAAAATGCAGAAAAAAACCTAAGTAAGAAGAAACAGAGAAATAGAAGACAAGAAAGTCACAAAGAAAACCTAAGTTAAGGGAAACATATAAATAGAGGACAAGACAGTCCCTACATCATTGAGCCCAGCCTGAGGAAGGCGAAACAACGCCGAAACGTCGCGAAGGGCTCAATCACAAACAGCTAGCAACTATAACCCAAGATGGGTAATTTTTTGATCAGGGGGCATCAATGCCCACTCCAGTCGAGTGAGAGTGCACCAACAGGGGACCAGCAATTGCTGGGACCCTGTTTCCTTTTCCACACCCTAACCAGCCAGGTCCCGGTGGAGTGGGTGATGCCCCTGCCCATATCTCCTACCCTAATCCTAACCTATCCCCCCTCCCTCCCCCCCACCCCCCAGAAAAACAGAAAAAAAGCCTAAAAAATGGAAAAACAGAAAAACAGAAAAAGAAGCCTAAATAGAGTGGTTACTAAAGATGGGGGTGCCAGAAATATAAAGATGAAAGAAAGAGTGGACTAAGGAATAGGGGGTGCCATGAATAAAAACAAGAGAACAAAAAGGAAAAATAGATGACAAGAGAGTCACAAAGGGTACACAGAGAAGAAGAATAGAGAAAAACTAAGAAAAAAGTACAGAGAAAGCTAAGAATAAAGCACATAAAAGAAAAGCTCCCCAAGTAGGGTTGAGACAAACAGAAAAATAGAACTCCCCAAGCAGGGTTGAGAAAAACAGAAAAAAGCACAGAAAAAGCTAAGAAAATGCAGAAAAAAACCTAAGTAAGAAGAAACAGAGAAATAGAAGACAAGAAAGTCACAAAGAAAACCTAAGTTAAGGGAAACATATAAATAGAGGACAAGACAGTCCCTACATCATTGAGCCCAGCCTGAGGAAGGCGAAACAACGCCGAAACGTCGCGAAGGGCTCAATCACAAACAGCTAGCAACTATAACCCAAGATGGGTAATTTTTTGATCAGGGGGCATCAATGCCCACTCCAGTCGAGTGAGAGTGCACCAACAGGGGACCAGCAATTGCTGGGACCCTGTTTCCTTTTCCACACCCTAACCAGCCAGGTCCCGGTGGAGTGGGTGATGCCCCTGCCCATATCTCCTACCCTAATCCTAACCTATCCCCCCTCCCTCCCCCCCACCCCCCAGAAAAACAGAAAAAAAGCCTAAAAAATGGAAAAACAGAAAAACAGAAAAAGAAGCCTAAATAGAGTGGTTACTAAAGATGGGGGTGCCAGAAATATAAAGATGAAAGAAAGAGTGGACTAAGGAATAGGGGGTGCCATGAATAAAAACAAGAGAACAAAAAGGAAAAATAGATGACAAGAGAGTCACAAAGGGTACACAGAGAAGAAGAATAGAGAAAAACTAAGAAAAAAGTACAGAGAAAGCTAAGAATAAAGCACATAAAAGAAAAGCTCCCCAAGTAGGGTTGAGACAAACAGAAAAATAGAACTCCCCAAGCAGGGTTGAGAAAAACAGAAAAAAGCACAGAAAAAGCTAAGAAAATGCAGAAAAAAACCTAAGTAAGAAGAAACAGAGAAATAGAAGACAAGAAAGTCACAAAGAAAACCTAAGTTAAGGGAAACATATAAATAGAGGACAAGACAGTCCCTACATCATTGAGCCCAGCCTGAGGAAGGCGAAACAACGCCGAAACGTCGCGAAGGGCTCAATCACAAACAGCTAGCAACTATAACCCAAGATGGGTAATTTTTTGATCAGGGGGCATCAATGCCCACTCCAGTCGAGTGAGAGTGCACCAACAGGGGACCAGCAATTGCTGGGACCCTGTTTCCTTTTCCACACCCTAACCAGCCAGGTCCCGGTGGAGTGGGTGATGCCCCTGCCCATATCTCCTACCCTAATCCTAACCTATCCCCCCTCCCTCCCCCCCACCCCCCAGAAAAACAGAAAAAAAGCCTAAAAAATGGAAAAACAGAAAAACAGAAAAAGAAGCCTAAATAGAGTGGTTACTAAAGATGGGGGTGCCAGAAATATAAAGATGAAAGAAAGAGTGGACTAAGGAATAGGGGGTGCCATGAATAAAAACAAGAGAACAAAAAGGAAAAATAGATGACAAGAGAGTCACAAAGGGTACACAGAGAAGAAGAATAGAGAAAAACTAAGAAAAAAGTACAGAGAAAGCTAAGAATAAAGCACATAAAAGAAAAGCTCCCCAAGTAGGGTTGAGACAAACAGAAAAATAGAACTCCCCAAGCAGGGTTGAGAAAAACAGAAAAAAGCACAGAAAAAGCTAAGAAAATGCAGAAAAAAACCTAAGTAAGAAGAAACAGAGAAATAGAAGACAAGAAAGTCACAAAGAAAACCTAAGTTAAGGGAAACATATAAATAGAGGACAAGACAGTCCCTACATCATTGAGCCCAGCCTGAGGAAGGCGAAACAACGCCGAAACGTCGCGAAGGGCTCAATCACAAACAGCTAGCAACTATAACCCAAGATGGGTAATTTTTTGATCAGGGGGCATCAATGCCCACTCCAGTCGAGTGAGAGTGCACCAACAGGGGACCAGCAATTGCTGGGACCCTGTTTCCTTTTCCACACCCTAACCAGCCAGGTCCCGGTGGAGTGGGTGATGCCCCTGCCCATATCTCCTACCCTAATCCTAACCTATCCCCCCTCCCTCCCCCCCACCCCCCAGAAAAACAGAAAAAAAGCCTAAAAAATGGAAAAACAGAAAAACAGAAAAAGAAGCCTAAATAGAGTGGTTACTAAAGATGGGGGTGCCAGAAATATAAAGATGAAAGAAAGAGTGGACTAAGGAATAGGGGGTGCCATGAATAAAAACAAGAGAACAAAAAGGAAAAATAGATGACAAGAGAGTCACAAAGGGTACACAGAGAAGAAGAATAGAGAAAAACTAAGAAAAAAGTACAGAGAAAGCTAAGAATAAAGCACATAAAAGAAAAGCTCCCCAAGTAGGGTTGAGACAAACAGAAAAATAGAACTCCCCAAGCAGGGTTGAGAAAAACAGAAAAAAGCACAGAAAAAGCTAAGAAAATGCAGAAAAAAACCTAAGTAAGAAGAAACAGAGAAATAGAAGACAAGAAAGTCACAAAGAAAACCTAAGTTAAGGGAAACATATAAATAGAGGACAAGACAGTCCCTACATCATTGAGCCCAGCCTGAGGAAGGCGAAACAACGCCGAAACGTCGCGAAGGGCTCAATCACAAACAGCTAGCAACTATAACCCAAGATGGGTAATTTTTTGATCAGGGGGCATCAATGCCCACTCCAGTCGAGTGAGAGTGCACCAACAGGGGACCAGCAATTGCTGGGACCCTGTTTCCTTTTCCACACCCTAACCAGCCAGGTCCCGGTGGAGTGGGTGATGCCCCTGCCCATATCTCCTACCCTAATCCTAACCTATCCCCCCTCCCTCCCCCCCACCCCCCAGAAAAACAGAAAAAAAGCCTAAAAAATGGAAAAACAGAAAAACAGAAAAAGAAGCCTAAATAGAGTGGTTACTAAAGATGGGGGTGCCAGAAATATAAAGATGAAAGAAAGAGTGGACTAAGGAATAGGGGGTGCCATGAATAAAAACAAGAGAACAAAAAGGAAAAATAGATGACAAGAGAGTCACAAAGGGTACACAGAGAAGAAGAATAGAGAAAAACTAAGAAAAAAGTACAGAGAAAGCTAAGAATAAAGCACATAAAAGAAAAGCTCCCCAAGTAGGGTTGAGACAAACAGAAAAATAGAACTCCCCAAGCAGGGTTGAGAAAAACAGAAAAAAGCACAGAAAAAGCTAAGAAAATGCAGAAAAAAACCTAAGTAAGAAGAAACAGAGAAATAGAAGACAAGAAAGTCACAAAGAAAACCTAAGTTAAGGGAAACATATAAATAGAGGACAAGACAGTCCCTACATCATTGAGCCCAGCCTGAGGAAGGCGAAACAACGCCGAAACGTCGCGAAGGGCTCAATCACAAACAGCTAGCAACTATAACCCAAGATGGGTAATTTTTTGATCAGGGGGCATCAATGCCCACTCCAGTCGAGTGAGAGTGCACCAACAGGGGACCAGCAATTGCTGGGACCCTGTTTCCTTTTCCACACCCTACCCTAACCCCCTAACCCTAACCCTAACCCCTAACCCCCTAACCCTAACCCTAACCCTAACCCCTAACCCTAACCCCCTAACCCTAACCCTAACCCCCTAACCCTAACCCCCTAACCCTAACCCTAACCCCTAACCCTTCCTACGGGACTGCTTCAAAACCTTTAGGGAATCGAAGGCGTTGGATGATCGGAATATCATACCACTAATTACGTCTTATTCGAGCACTTCCAAGATTCTAAATGGGAAGTTTAAGACTAATTTCGATACGGTTCCGGATGTCCAGCAATTTCTTCCGTCATCTAAGGTTATCTCAGCCTATAGACGGAATAAGAACTTGCGGGATTATTTGGTTAAAGCCAGGTTACCCTCTCTAACCGTACGGAAACCACAGCTATTGGAATCCCAATTTGTCAGGCTTAAGTTTGTTAAGAGCGCTGATAAGAAAGTTTTTCGGGTTGAGCAAGGGTTCAGCACCGACTCAAAAAATTGTATATATGTTATCTTTTGTTCAAAGTGTGGTGTTCAGTATGTTGGAGAAACCAAGAACACATTGTCCACACGTATGATGCAACATCGATACAATGTGAAGAGAAAGAAGTCAACGGACACTCTTTTGGTTCAACATTTTTTAATTCATGGCGAAGAAGCGATGAGAATGGCTGGCCTGCAACGGAATGTAAGCTGGACGGATTGGGAACGTAAAAAGAAGGAAAAGTACTGGATTTATTTATTAGGTACTAAAGACCCATCTGGCCTAAATATGCAAATTTAGTTTAATTTCCAATTTGACCCAACTCCGGATCCCAGTTCTTTGTCCAACCCTAATTGAAATGTGCCCTGGTCTGGTCCAAATTTCTATTATCCCATCCCCTTATCCCCAATCCGGATCCTTTTCCTAACCCTAACCACTCCCCCTCTTCCCCTTTACCTCCTATCCCCTCCCACTACCTTTCCCTGACCCCAACCCCTTCCCTTCCCCTAACCCTAACCCCACCCATGTTCCCTTTCCCTAACCCTAACCTTTCCCCTTCCCCTAATAACCCCAATTGGCTTTATGTCCAACCCTAATATCAGGTGGGAATATTTGAATATTTTAATCTTCTGAAAAGGGGTTGAATTAATGACAGTAAATTCATTATTGTACTGTCAAAGTATAAATATACAATTATACACTCAAATATTAAAAAGGCACTCACGCTAATAAATAAATAAATAAATAAGTTAATTTAAATAGTGTATAATTTCAATTCATGTTGTGTAATTCATTTTAGTGTAATGTCAAGCCCTAATTTTAAAAGGACACAGGGAAACTGGAAAAACATTTAAAACGAACGGTTTAAATCGCACAACAGACCAGAGGATATAAAAGGAGCGCAGGCAGGAGAGAGAGCTCATTCTGCTTTCGACAGCCAAACAGTGCACATCTCCAGCAGCCAGCCATTGTTTGGAGCGCTTGGATTTTTGTTGGTTTTATTTTCTTTCGTGCCTCACAGGCCTGAGGAAGACCTTTTAGGGTCGAAACGTTGCCTGAGGCACGTTTGATTTTTTTCAACCGGAAAACACGGTTTTTTTGTTTTTAGGGATTTTCAAGCCCCGGTGCTCTCTTTTAGTTGTTTGCAGAATTTTTTATTTTTGTTTATACTAAACAACCGATTACACGGTTTTCTTTTAAGGGATTTTTAAGCCTTCGGGCTCTCTTTTCGTTGTTTGGGACCGAATTTACGGTATTTTAGTTTAAGGGATTTTTAAGCCTTTGGGCTCTCTTTTAGTTGTTTGGAACCGAATTTACGGTGTTTTATTTTAAGGGTTTTTGAAGCCTTTGGGCTCTCTTTTAGTTGTTTAAAAACAAGTTTGTTTTATTTCATTTATATTTACATTAGTAAATTAAAAACCACTCGTCATGGCGGACGAGTGGCAAGTAGTCCGCTACGGACGGCGACGCCATCGTCCCTTCCTTGAGAACCCAGACAGGGATCGGGGGTTCTCCCGTGGGATGGCCCGTGCACCTTCCTTCTACCCTCGTAGGAGGAATCAATTCCCCTACCCTAGCCGGCCAGCGCCTCCCATAGGGAACTTCCGGTACAGGAACGCCCAGTCCCGCTCTTTTGCGGATGTGGTACGCCAAGCTTACCCAAGACCTCCCCGAAGAGGTCCTTCTCCACGGGGCTTAGGCAATGAGGTTAGGCGGCAACCAGCTGACCCTCAGTTTGGGAGACTGGTTCGAAAAATGCATGGGGTGATCAAAATGGTTCACCACTTGCAGAATGTGGCTCTGAAGCCTGGACAGACTACAGAGCCGAGAATGATTTCCAGAATGGTGGAGGTTCTGTCTGGAATGATTAAACCGGCCGCTCCAACGGAGCACACTTTGAGCCTGATTCAGGCCAATGCGAAGAACTGGGGTTATACCACTTGCCAGATTCTTATGGAGCACTATGAAGCTGGTCTGACGGATCTTTTGGAAGGGTTGTCCACCGTTCTGGTTCCTGATTGGAAACCTGCATTTGAAGTAGCAGTGCGTTGGGCGAAGCGGAACCTGTCGCGTATCACCCACACTGTTCTTGAGCATGCTGAAGCCCTGATTACGTCCATTGCTGAGGAGGGACAGCAAGGACAGGCTCAGGTCCCCCAGCAAACGGAAACCCCGGCTCAGCCCGAGGCTCCACAAACCCGTGGAACTTCCACAGCTACGATGACCGCTCCTAGGGTTTCAACCTTAACTGCTACTTCAACTGAACGTAGAGATTCGGGTAGACAGCAAGGTCCCCGGAGGAGGCCCAAGGTCATGGTTTCGGCTGGAACCATGACTGATTTACGGGTTCAAGATGAGGATTGGCCTCAGGTTGGAAGTCACGCGGAACCTCCGAAAGAGCGTCGGAGAGTCAGACAACGCCGTGACCAGGAGGCCTTCCTGGAAGTTATCGCTGAAAGCGCGGAGGACCAGGAGGAGTCTGAGGCGCCAGTTTATCGTTCAGAGCACCCCGAATTGGAGGCTCTGTTTGATGAAATGCAGAGAGAGGAGGAAGCGGCTGAAGCAGCGGCGGCTGCCCTGCACTCTTCTGCACAAAGTGAAGACCTGGAGCACGCCGACATGCAGATGTCACCTGTGTCACAGATATCTCAGGTTGAGGTCCACCGAGAAGAAGACTCTGCACACAGTGAGGATCTGTTTGAGGACTCCTTCGATCACTTCACTTCTCCAGAACCGCCGCGGTTTAGGGTGAAGCACCATCCAAACACTCAGCGGAAGCTCACAGATTGGTCGTTGGAGGTTGAGAAAAAGTGGCTCATTATGGGCGATTCGAACGTTTGTCGGTTTCCAGACTTCCTCACTAGCAACCTACAGGTGGATAGTTTTCCGGGTGCTCATTTTCGACACGCACAGGCATTAATGGAAAAAACTACACCACCTCCAGATTTAGTGGTGGAAAAGATCATTTTGTCCTTTGGCATTAACAGTAGGGCGAATAAGTCTAAGGAAACCACAGTGAAGAATCTGCAGGGGGCACTTCGTTCTGCGAAGAGGAAGTTCCCCTATGCGGAGATATGGGTACCACTGATCAACTTTTCGCCAAACCTCCCAACAGAGGAAAAGGAAAACCTCCAGACCTTGAATGAGCATCTGATCAGGAACATGCCCTACATCCCCCTCTTACCGGAGGAGGATTTTGAGACCGAGCTGGATGATGTACACTGGACCAGTGACACTGCAAGGGCAATGTTTGAACATTGGATGGTGACGCTAAACTCTGCTGCCCCTTGAGCCTGGAACGAGAGGGGGCGGAAGGCTCGCAGTCCGTTCAGGCTCAGGAAGTAGTAGTTTTGGCAAAAAATTTCAAACTTACTGACTCACAACGTAGGTTGCTCAGTAAGGGGTTGACATATGTCCCAACCCTCGACATAGGCAAGGATGGCAGGGACCAATTTCAGTTAGATATGCAAAACTATCATAGGAAGCTCAAATTGGCAACCCATTATAGGAACTCTAAAAAGCGAGACATACTTCCTTTCATTGGCCCTTCCATTTGGGAACCTTCATGGAATCTGATACCAACCCCAGTCCAAAATTTAATTGATACGGATAGAGACGTTTTTAGAACACATTATAAATCTCAGAATGAGAAACCCAATATTTCATGGCAGGAAGTAAAAGCGCTACGGGAGCTAATTAAAACCAAACATATGGTAATCAAGCCAGCTGACAAAGGATCAGCTGTTGTCATAATGAGTAGGGAACAATACATGTTTGAGGTGGAAAGACAACTTAATGATCCGGTGTATTATAAAAAATTGGAAAAACCTATGTACATGGACACAGTTCCCATGGTAATTGACATATTGGACACACTAAAAAAGAAGAAATTCATAAATGCGAAGCAAAGACAATACTTGATTGGCAAATTTGAGCCCAGGGTGAGGAGATTTTATATTTTACCCAAAATTCATAAGGAGCCGCATAAGTGGACAGTCCCATTTGAAATTCCTCCCGGCAGACCGATAGTTTCGGACTGTGGGAGTGAGACATATTTGATAGCGGAATACTTAGACTATTATCTTAATCCCTTGTCCATTACTCACCCTGCCTATGTCAGAGATACTTATCATTTTATTGAGATTGTAAAGAGTTTAACCCTCACATCTGATTCCGCCTTCTTCAGTATGGATGTGGATAACCTGTACACCAATATTCCCATTGAGGCTGGAATCAATTGTGTTAGGAAGGTGTTTGAAAGGAATCCAGACCCCAAAAGACCAGATCAGGAACTTTTAAAATTACTAGAAATTAGTTTAACTAGAAACGATTTTGTCTTTAATGAAAAATATTATCTTCAGGTGAAGGGCACGGCAATGGGCAAAAGATTTGCACCGGCCTATGCCAACATCTTTATGGCCAATTGGGAACAAGAAGTTTTAGCCAAGTGTGAGACGAAGCCGAAATGTTATCTTAGGTATTTAGATGACATTTGGGGTGTCTGGACGAAGTCGCGTGAGGAATTTGATAACTTTGTGCAAATCCTCAATACACACGATCCCTCAATTACATTAAAAAAGGAATTTGATGAATATTCAATTGATTTCCTAGATACCACGGTCTTTAAGGGACCGGATTTCTTACAGACACATAAGTTAGACATTAAGGTGCATTTTAAAACAACGGATACACACGCATTACTCCACAGGAGGAGCTTTCATCCGACACACTGTTTCAGAGGGATTGTGAAAGCACAGCTCTTACGGTTTGCTCGGATTTGCACAAGAAGAGCGGAGTTTCTTGAAGCAGTGAGGACACTCTTTAAGGCCTTGAGGAACAGAGGTTATCCCAGGTCATTCCTACGGGACTGCTTCAAAACCTTTAGGGAATCGAAGGCGTTGGATGATCGGAATATCATACCACTAATTACGTCTTATTCGAGCACTTCCAAGATTCTAAATGGGAAGTTTAAGACTAATTTCGATACGGTTCCGGATGTCCAGCAATTTCTTCCGTCATCTAAGGTTATCTCAGCCTATAGACGGAATAAGAACTTGCGGGATTATTTGGTTAAAGCCAGGTTACCCTCTCTAACCGTACGGAAACCACAGCTATTGGAATCCCAATTTGTCAGGCTTAAGTTTGTTAAGAGCGCTGATAAGAAAGTTTTTCGGGTTGAGCAAGGGTTCAGCACCGACTCAAAAAATTGTATATATGTTATCTTTTGTTCAAAGTGTGGTGTTCAGTATGTTGGAGAAACCAAGAACACATTGTCCACACGTATGATGCAACATCGATACAATGTGAAGAGAAAGAAGTCAACGGACACTCTTTTGGTTCAACATTTTTTAATTCATGGCGAAGAAGCGATGAGAATGGCTGGCCTGCAACGGAATGTAAGCTGGACGGATTGGGAACGTAAAAAGAAGGAAAAGTACTGGATTTATTTATTAGGTACTAAAGACCCATCTGGCCTAAATATGCAAATTTAGTTTAATTTCCAATTTGACCCAACTCCGGATCCCAGTTCTTTGTCCAACCCTAATTGAAATGTGCCCTGGTCTGGTCCAAATTTCTATTATCCCATCCCCTTATCCCCAATCCGGATCCTTTTCCTAACCCTAACCACTCCCCCTCTTCCCCTTTACCTCCTATCCCCTCCCACTACCTTTCCCTGACCCCAACCCCTTCCCTTCCCCTAACCCTAACCCCACCCATGTTCCCTTTCCCTAACCCTAACCTTTCCCCTTCCCCTAATAACCCCAATTGGCTTTATGTCCAACCCTAATATCAGGTGGGAATATTTGAATATTTTAATCTTCTGAAAAGGGGTTGAATTAATGACAGTAAATTCATTATTGTACTGTCAAAGTATAAATATACAATTATACACTCAAATATTAAAAAGGCACTCACGCTAATAAATAAATAAATAAATAAGTTAATTTAAATAGTGTATAATTTCAATTCATGTTGTGTAATTCATTTTAGTGTAATGTCAAGCCCTAATTTTAAAAGGACACAGGGAAACTGGAAAAACATTTAAAACGAACGGTTTAAATCGCACAACAGACCAGAGGATATAAAAGGAGCGCAGGCAGGAGAGAGAGCTCATTCTGCTTTCGACAGCCAAACAGTGCACATCTCCAGCAGCCAGCCATTGTTTGGAGCGCTTGGATTTTTGTTGGTTTTATTTTCTTTCGTGCCTCACAGGCCTGAGGAAGACCTTTTAGGGTCGAAACGTTGCCTGAGGCACGTTTGATTTTTTTCAACCGGAAAACACGGTTTTTTTGTTTTTAGGGATTTTCAAGCCCCGGTGCTCTCTTTTAGTTGTTTGCAGAATTTTTTATTTTTGTTTATACTAAACAACCGATTACACGGTTTTCTTTTAAGGGATTTTTAAGCCTTCGGGCTCTCTTTTCGTTGTTTGGGACCGAATTTACGGTATTTTAGTTTAAGGGATTTTTAAGCCTTTGGGCTCTCTTTTAGTTGTTTGGAACCGAATTTACGGTGTTTTATTTTAAGGGTTTTTGAAGCCTTTGGGCTCTCTTTTAGTTGTTTAAAAACAAGTTTGTTTTATTTCATTTATATTTACATTAGTAAATTAAAAACCACTCGTCATGGCGGACGAGTGGCAAGTAGTCCGCTACGGACGGCGACGCCATCGTCCCTTCCTTGAGAACCCAGACAGGGATCGGGGGTTCTCCCGTGGGATGGCCCGTGCACCTTCCTTCTACCCTCGTAGGAGGAATCAATTCCCCTACCCTAGCCGGCCAGCGCCTCCCATAGGGAACTTCCGGTACAGGAACGCCCAGTCCCGCTCTTTTGCGGATGTGGTACGCCAAGCTTACCCAAGACCTCCCCGAAGAGGTCCTTCTCCACGGGGCTTAGGCAATGAGGTTAGGCGGCAACCAGCTGACCCTCAGTTTGGGAGACTGGTTCGAAAAATGCATGGGGTGATCAAAATGGTTCACCACTTGCAGAATGTGGCTCTGAAGCCTGGACAGACTACAGAGCCGAGAATGATTTCCAGAATGGTGGAGGTTCTGTCTGGAATGATTAAACCGGCCGCTCCAACGGAGCACACTTTGAGCCTGATTCAGGCCAATGCGAAGAACTGGGGTTATACCACTTGCCAGATTCTTATGGAGCACTATGAAGCTGGTCTGACGGATCTTTTGGAAGGGTTGTCCACCGTTCTGGTTCCTGATTGGAAACCTGCATTTGAAGTAGCAGTGCGTTGGGCGAAGCGGAACCTGTCGCGTATCACCCACACTGTTCTTGAGCATGCTGAAGCCCTGATTACGTCCATTGCTGAGGAGGGACAGCAAGGACAGGCTCAGGTCCCCCAGCAAACGGAAACCCCGGCTCAGCCCGAGGCTCCACAAACCCGTGGAACTTCCACAGCTACGATGACCGCTCCTAGGGTTTCAACCTTAACTGCTACTTCAACTGAACGTAGAGATTCGGGTAGACAGCAAGGTCCCCGGAGGAGGCCCAAGGTCATGGTTTCGGCTGGAACCATGACTGATTTACGGGTTCAAGATGAGGATTGGCCTCAGGTTGGAAGTCACGCGGAACCTCCGAAAGAGCGTCGGAGAGTCAGACAACGCCGTGACCAGGAGGCCTTCCTGGAAGTTATCGCTGAAAGCGCGGAGGACCAGGAGGAGTCTGAGGCGCCAGTTTATCGTTCAGAGCACCCCGAATTGGAGGCTCTGTTTGATGAAATGCAGAGAGAGGAGGAAGCGGCTGAAGCAGCGGCGGCTGCCCTGCACTCTTCTGCACAAAGTGAAGACCTGGAGCACGCCGACATGCAGATGTCACCTGTGTCACAGATATCTCAGGTTGAGGTCCACCGAGAAGAAGACTCTGCACACAGTGAGGATCTGTTTGAGGACTCCTTCGATCACTTCACTTCTCCAGAACCGCCGCGGTTTAGGGTGAAGCACCATCCAAACACTCAGCGGAAGCTCACAGATTGGTCGTTGGAGGTTGAGAAAAAGTGGCTCATTATGGGCGATTCGAACGTTTGTCGGTTTCCAGACTTCCTCACTAGCAACCTACAGGTGGATAGTTTTCCGGGTGCTCATTTTCGACACGCACAGGCATTAATGGAAAAAACTACACCACCTCCAGATTTAGTGGTGGAAAAGATCATTTTGTCCTTTGGCATTAACAGTAGGGCGAATAAGTCTAAGGAAACCACAGTGAAGAATCTGCAGGGGGCACTTCGTTCTGCGAAGAGGAAGTTCCCCTATGCGGAGATATGGGTACCACTGATCAACTTTTCGCCAAACCTCCCAACAGAGGAAAAGGAAAACCTCCAGACCTTGAATGAGCATCTGATCAGGAACATGCCCTACATCCCCCTCTTACCGGAGGAGGATTTTGAGACCGAGCTGGATGATGTACACTGGACCAGTGACACTGCAAGGGCAATGTTTGAACATTGGATGGTGACGCTAAACTCTGCTGCCCCTTGAGCCTGGAACGAGAGGGGGCGGAAGGCTCGCAGTCCGTTCAGGCTCAGGAAGTAGTAGTTTTGGCAAAAAATTTCAAACTTACTGACTCACAACGTAGGTTGCTCAGTAAGGGGTTGACATATGTCCCAACCCTCGACATAGGCAAGGATGGCAGGGACCAATTTCAGTTAGATATGCAAAACTATCATAGGAAGCTCAAATTGGCAACCCATTATAGGAACTCTAAAAAGCGAGACATACTTCCTTTCATTGGCCCTTCCATTTGGGAACCTTCATGGAATCTGATACCAACCCCAGTCCAAAATTTAATTGATACGGATAGAGACGTTTTTAGAACACATTATAAATCTCAGAATGAGAAACCCAATATTTCATGGCAGGAAGTAAAAGCGCTACGGGAGCTAATTAAAACCAAACATATGGTAATCAAGCCAGCTGACAAAGGATCAGCTGTTGTCATAATGAGTAGGGAACAATACATGTTTGAGGTGGAAAGACAACTTAATGATCCGGTGTATTATAAAAAATTGGAAAAACCTATGTACATGGACACAGTTCCCATGGTAATTGACATATTGGACACACTAAAAAAGAAGAAATTCATAAATGCGAAGCAAAGACAATACTTGATTGGCAAATTTGAGCCCAGGGTGAGGAGATTTTATATTTTACCCAAAATTCATAAGGAGCCGCATAAGTGGACAGTCCCATTTGAAATTCCTCCCGGCAGACCGATAGTTTCGGACTGTGGGAGTGAGACATATTTGATAGCGGAATACTTAGACTATTATCTTAATCCCTTGTCCATTACTCACCCTGCCTATGTCAGAGATACTTATCATTTTATTGAGATTGTAAAGAGTTTAACCCTCACATCTGATTCCGCCTTCTTCAGTATGGATGTGGATAACCTGTACACCAATATTCCCATTGAGGCTGGAATCAATTGTGTTAGGAAGGTGTTTGAAAGGAATCCAGACCCCAAAAGACCAGATCAGGAACTTTTAAAATTACTAGAAATTAGTTTAACTAGAAACGATTTTGTCTTTAATGAAAAATATTATCTTCAGGTGAAGGGCACGGCAATGGGCAAAAGATTTGCACCGGCCTATGCCAACATCTTTATGGCCAATTGGGAACAAGAAGTTTTAGCCAAGTGTGAGACGAAGCCGAAATGTTATCTTAGGTATTTAGATGACATTTGGGGTGTCTGGACGAAGTCGCGTGAGGAATTTGATAACTTTGTGCAAATCCTCAATACACACGATCCCTCAATTACATTAAAAAAGGAATTTGATGAATATTCAATTGATTTCCTAGATACCACGGTCTTTAAGGGACCGGATTTCTTACAGACACATAAGTTAGACATTAAGGTGCATTTTAAAACAACGGATACACACGCATTACTCCACAGGAGGAGCTTTCATCCGACACACTGTTTCAGAGGGATTGTGAAAGCACAGCTCTTACGGTTTGCTCGGATTTGCACAAGAAGAGCGGAGTTTCTTGAAGCAGTGAGGACACTCTTTAAGGCCTTGAGGAACAGAGGTTATCCCAGGTCATTCCTACGGGACTGCTTCAAAACCTTTAGGGAATCGAAGGCGTTGGATGATCGGAATATCATACCACTAATTACGTCTTATTCGAGCACTTCCAAGATTCTAAATGGGAAGTTTAAGACTAATTTCGATACGGTTCCGGATGTCCAGCAATTTCTTCCGTCATCTAAGGTTATCTCAGCCTATAGACGGAATAAGAACTTGCGGGATTATTTGGTTAAAGCCAGGTTACCCTCTCTAACCGTACGGAAACCACAGCTATTGGAATCCCAATTTGTCAGGCTTAAGTTTGTTAAGAGCGCTGATAAGAAAGTTTTTCGGGTTGAGCAAGGGTTCAGCACCGACTCAAAAAATTGTATATATGTTATCTTTTGTTCAAAGTGTGGTGTTCAGTATGTTGGAGAAACCAAGAACACATTGTCCACACGTATGATGCAACATCGATACAATGTGAAGAGAAAGAAGTCAACGGACACTCTTTTGGTTCAACATTTTTTAATTCATGGCGAAGAAGCGATGAGAATGGCTGGCCTGCAACGGAATGTAAGCTGGACGGATTGGGAACGTAAAAAGAAGGAAAAGTACTGGATTTATTTATTAGGTACTAAAGACCCATCTGGCCTAAATATGCAAATTTAGTTTAATTTCCAATTTGACCCAACTCCGGATCCCAGTTCTTTGTCCAACCCTAATTGAAATGTGCCCTGGTCTGGTCCAAATTTCTATTATCCCATCCCCTTATCCCCAATCCGGATCCTTTTCCTAACCCTAACCACTCCCCCTCTTCCCCTTTACCTCCTATCCCCTCCCACTACCTTTCCCTGACCCCAACCCCTTCCCTTCCCCTAACCCTAACCCCACCCATGTTCCCTTTCCCTAACCCTAACCTTTCCCCTTCCCCTAATAACCCCAATTGGCTTTATGTCCAACCCTAATATCAGGTGGGAATATTTGAATATTTTAATCTTCTGAAAAGGGGTTGAATTAATGACAGTAAATTCATTATTGTACTGTCAAAGTATAAATATACAATTATACACTCAAATATTAAAAAGGCACTCACGCTAATAAATAAATAAATAAATAAGTTAATTTAAATAGTGTATAATTTCAATTCATGTTGTGTAATTCATTTTAGTGTAATGTCAAGCCCTAATTTTAAAAGGACACAGGGAAACTGGAAAAACATTTAAAACGAACGGTTTAAATCGCACAACAGACCAGAGGATATAAAAGGAGCGCAGGCAGGAGAGAGAGCTCATTCTGCTTTCGACAGCCAAACAGTGCACATCTCCAGCAGCCAGCCATTGTTTGGAGCGCTTGGATTTTTGTTGGTTTTATTTTCTTTCGTGCCTCACAGGCCTGAGGAAGACCTTTTAGGGTCGAAACGTTGCCTGAGGCACGTTTGATTTTTTTCAACCGGAAAACACGGTTTTTTTGTTTTTAGGGATTTTCAAGCCCCGGTGCTCTCTTTTAGTTGTTTGCAGAATTTTTTATTTTTGTTTATACTAAACAACCGATTACACGGTTTTCTTTTAAGGGATTTTTAAGCCTTCGGGCTCTCTTTTCGTTGTTTGGGACCGAATTTACGGTATTTTAGTTTAAGGGATTTTTAAGCCTTTGGGCTCTCTTTTAGTTGTTTGGAACCGAATTTACGGTGTTTTATTTTAAGGGTTTTTGAAGCCTTTGGGCTCTCTTTTAGTTGTTTAAAAACAAGTTTGTTTTATTTCATTTATATTTACATTAGTAAATTAAAAACCACTCGTCATGGCGGACGAGTGGCAAGTAGTCCGCTACGGACGGCGACGCCATCGTCCCTTCCTTGAGAACCCAGACAGGGATCGGGGGTTCTCCCGTGGGATGGCCCGTGCACCTTCCTTCTACCCTCGTAGGAGGAATCAATTCCCCTACCCTAGCCGGCCAGCGCCTCCCATAGGGAACTTCCGGTACAGGAACGCCCAGTCCCGCTCTTTTGCGGATGTGGTACGCCAAGCTTACCCAAGACCTCCCCGAAGAGGTCCTTCTCCACGGGGCTTAGGCAATGAGGTTAGGCGGCAACCAGCTGACCCTCAGTTTGGGAGACTGGTTCGAAAAATGCATGGGGTGATCAAAATGGTTCACCACTTGCAGAATGTGGCTCTGAAGCCTGGACAGACTACAGAGCCGAGAATGATTTCCAGAATGGTGGAGGTTCTGTCTGGAATGATTAAACCGGCCGCTCCAACGGAGCACACTTTGAGCCTGATTCAGGCCAATGCGAAGAACTGGGGTTATACCACTTGCCAGATTCTTATGGAGCACTATGAAGCTGGTCTGACGGATCTTTTGGAAGGGTTGTCCACCGTTCTGGTTCCTGATTGGAAACCTGCATTTGAAGTAGCAGTGCGTTGGGCGAAGCGGAACCTGTCGCGTATCACCCACACTGTTCTTGAGCATGCTGAAGCCCTGATTACGTCCATTGCTGAGGAGGGACAGCAAGGACAGGCTCAGGTCCCCCAGCAAACGGAAACCCCGGCTCAGCCCGAGGCTCCACAAACCCGTGGAACTTCCACAGCTACGATGACCGCTCCTAGGGTTTCAACCTTAACTGCTACTTCAACTGAACGTAGAGATTCGGGTAGACAGCAAGGTCCCCGGAGGAGGCCCAAGGTCATGGTTTCGGCTGGAACCATGACTGATTTACGGGTTCAAGATGAGGATTGGCCTCAGGTTGGAAGTCACGCGGAACCTCCGAAAGAGCGTCGGAGAGTCAGACAACGCCGTGACCAGGAGGCCTTCCTGGAAGTTATCGCTGAAAGCGCGGAGGACCAGGAGGAGTCTGAGGCGCCAGTTTATCGTTCAGAGCACCCCGAATTGGAGGCTCTGTTTGATGAAATGCAGAGAGAGGAGGAAGCGGCTGAAGCAGCGGCGGCTGCCCTGCACTCTTCTGCACAAAGTGAAGACCTGGAGCACGCCGACATGCAGATGTCACCTGTGTCACAGATATCTCAGGTTGAGGTCCACCGAGAAGAAGACTCTGCACACAGTGAGGATCTGTTTGAGGACTCCTTCGATCACTTCACTTCTCCAGAACCGCCGCGGTTTAGGGTGAAGCACCATCCAAACACTCAGCGGAAGCTCACAGATTGGTCGTTGGAGGTTGAGAAAAAGTGGCTCATTATGGGCGATTCGAACGTTTGTCGGTTTCCAGACTTCCTCACTAGCAACCTACAGGTGGATAGTTTTCCGGGTGCTCATTTTCGACACGCACAGGCATTAATGGAAAAAACTACACCACCTCCAGATTTAGTGGTGGAAAAGATCATTTTGTCCTTTGGCATTAACAGTAGGGCGAATAAGTCTAAGGAAACCACAGTGAAGAATCTGCAGGGGGCACTTCGTTCTGCGAAGAGGAAGTTCCCCTATGCGGAGATATGGGTACCACTGATCAACTTTTCGCCAAACCTCCCAACAGAGGAAAAGGAAAACCTCCAGACCTTGAATGAGCATCTGATCAGGAACATGCCCTACATCCCCCTCTTACCGGAGGAGGATTTTGAGACCGAGCTGGATGATGTACACTGGACCAGTGACACTGCAAGGGCAATGTTTGAACATTGGATGGTGACGCTAAACTCTGCTGCCCCTTGAGCCTGGAACGAGAGGGGGCGGAAGGCTCGCAGTCCGTTCAGGCTCAGGAAGTAGTAGTTTTGGCAAAAAATTTCAAACTTACTGACTCACAACGTAGGTTGCTCAGTAAGGGGTTGACATATGTCCCAACCCTCGACATAGGCAAGGATGGCAGGGACCAATTTCAGTTAGATATGCAAAACTATCATAGGAAGCTCAAATTGGCAACCCATTATAGGAACTCTAAAAAGCGAGACATACTTCCTTTCATTGGCCCTTCCATTTGGGAACCTTCATGGAATCTGATACCAACCCCAGTCCAAAATTTAATTGATACGGATAGAGACGTTTTTAGAACACATTATAAATCTCAGAATGAGAAACCCAATATTTCATGGCAGGAAGTAAAAGCGCTACGGGAGCTAATTAAAACCAAACATATGGTAATCAAGCCAGCTGACAAAGGATCAGCTGTTGTCATAATGAGTAGGGAACAATACATGTTTGAGGTGGAAAGACAACTTAATGATCCGGTGTATTATAAAAAATTGGAAAAACCTATGTACATGGACACAGTTCCCATGGTAATTGACATATTGGACACACTAAAAAAGAAGAAATTCATAAATGCGAAGCAAAGACAATACTTGATTGGCAAATTTGAGCCCAGGGTGAGGAGATTTTATATTTTACCCAAAATTCATAAGGAGCCGCATAAGTGGACAGTCCCATTTGAAATTCCTCCCGGCAGACCGATAGTTTCGGACTGTGGGAGTGAGACATATTTGATAGCGGAATACTTAGACTATTATCTTAATCCCTTGTCCATTACTCACCCTGCCTATGTCAGAGATACTTATCATTTTATTGAGATTGTAAAGAGTTTAACCCTCACATCTGATTCCGCCTTCTTCAGTATGGATGTGGATAACCTGTACACCAATATTCCCATTGAGGCTGGAATCAATTGTGTTAGGAAGGTGTTTGAAAGGAATCCAGACCCCAAAAGACCAGATCAGGAACTTTTAAAATTACTAGAAATTAGTTTAACTAGAAACGATTTTGTCTTTAATGAAAAATATTATCTTCAGGTGAAGGGCACGGCAATGGGCAAAAGATTTGCACCGGCCTATGCCAACATCTTTATGGCCAATTGGGAACAAGAAGTTTTAGCCAAGTGTGAGACGAAGCCGAAATGTTATCTTAGGTATTTAGATGACATTTGGGGTGTCTGGACGAAGTCGCGTGAGGAATTTGATAACTTTGTGCAAATCCTCAATACACACGATCCCTCAATTACATTAAAAAAGGAATTTGATGAATATTCAATTGATTTCCTAGATACCACGGTCTTTAAGGGACCGGATTTCTTACAGACACATAAGTTAGACATTAAGGTGCATTTTAAAACAACGGATACACACGCATTACTCCACAGGAGGAGCTTTCATCCGACACACTGTTTCAGAGGGATTGTGAAAGCACAGCTCTTACGGTTTGCTCGGATTTGCACAAGAAGAGCGGAGTTTCTTGAAGCAGTGAGGACACTCTTTAAGGCCTTGAGGAACAGAGGTTATCCCAGGTCATTCCTACGGGACTGCTTCAAAACCTTTAGGGAATCGAAGGCGTTGGATGATCGGAATATCATACCACTAATTACGTCTTATTCGAGCACTTCCAAGATTCTAAATGGGAAGTTTAAGACTAATTTCGATACGGTTCCGGATGTCCAGCAATTTCTTCCGTCATCTAAGGTTATCTCAGCCTATAGACGGAATAAGAACTTGCGGGATTATTTGGTTAAAGCCAGGTTACCCTCTCTAACCGTACGGAAACCACAGCTATTGGAATCCCAATTTGTCAGGCTTAAGTTTGTTAAGAGCGCTGATAAGAAAGTTTTTCGGGTTGAGCAAGGGTTCAGCACCGACTCAAAAAATTGTATATATGTTATCTTTTGTTCAAAGTGTGGTGTTCAGTATGTTGGAGAAACCAAGAACACATTGTCCACACGTATGATGCAACATCGATACAATGTGAAGAGAAAGAAGTCAACGGACACTCTTTTGGTTCAACATTTTTTAATTCATGGCGAAGAAGCGATGAGAATGGCTGGCCTGCAACGGAATGTAAGCTGGACGGATTGGGAACGTAAAAAGAAGGAAAAGTACTGGATTTATTTATTAGGTACTAAAGACCCATCTGGCCTAAATATGCAAATTTAGTTTAATTTCCAATTTGACCCAACTCCGGATCCCAGTTCTTTGTCCAACCCTAATTGAAATGTGCCCTGGTCTGGTCCAAATTTCTATTATCCCATCCCCTTATCCCCAATCCGGATCCTTTTCCTAACCCTAACCACTCCCCCTCTTCCCCTTTACCTCCTATCCCCTCCCACTACCTTTCCCTGACCCCAACCCCTTCCCTTCCCCTAACCCTAACCCCACCCATGTTCCCTTTCCCTAACCCTAACCTTTCCCCTTCCCCTAATAACCCCAATTGGCTTTATGTCCAACCCTAATATCAGGTGGGAATATTTGAATATTTTAATCTTCTGAAAAGGGGTTGAATTAATGACAGTAAATTCATTATTGTACTGTCAAAGTATAAATATACAATTATACACTCAAATATTAAAAAGGCACTCACGCTAATAAATAAATAAATAAATAAGTTAATTTAAATAGTGTATAATTTCAATTCATGTTGTGTAATTCATTTTAGTGTAATGTCAAGCCCTAATTTTAAAAGGACACAGGGAAACTGGAAAAACATTTAAAACGAACGGTTTAAATCGCACAACAGACCAGAGGATATAAAAGGAGCGCAGGCAGGAGAGAGAGCTCATTCTGCTTTCGACAGCCAAACAGTGCACATCTCCAGCAGCCAGCCATTGTTTGGAGCGCTTGGATTTTTGTTGGTTTTATTTTCTTTCGTGCCTCACAGGCCTGAGGAAGACCTTTTAGGGTCGAAACGTTGCCTGAGGCACGTTTGATTTTTTTCAACCGGAAAACACGGTTTTTTTGTTTTTAGGGATTTTCAAGCCCCGGTGCTCTCTTTTAGTTGTTTGCAGAATTTTTTATTTTTGTTTATACTAAACAACCGATTACACGGTTTTCTTTTAAGGGATTTTTAAGCCTTCGGGCTCTCTTTTCGTTGTTTGGGACCGAATTTACGGTATTTTAGTTTAAGGGATTTTTAAGCCTTTGGGCTCTCTTTTAGTTGTTTGGAACCGAATTTACGGTGTTTTATTTTAAGGGTTTTTGAAGCCTTTGGGCTCTCTTTTAGTTGTTTAAAAACAAGTTTGTTTTATTTCATTTATATTTACATTAGTAAATTAAAAACCACTCGTCATGGCGGACGAGTGGCAAGTAGTCCGCTACGGACGGCGACGCCATCGTCCCTTCCTTGAGAACCCAGACAGGGATCGGGGGTTCTCCCGTGGGATGGCCCGTGCACCTTCCTTCTACCCTCGTAGGAGGAATCAATTCCCCTACCCTAGCCGGCCAGCGCCTCCCATAGGGAACTTCCGGTACAGGAACGCCCAGTCCCGCTCTTTTGCGGATGTGGTACGCCAAGCTTACCCAAGACCTCCCCGAAGAGGTCCTTCTCCACGGGGCTTAGGCAATGAGGTTAGGCGGCAACCAGCTGACCCTCAGTTTGGGAGACTGGTTCGAAAAATGCATGGGGTGATCAAAATGGTTCACCACTTGCAGAATGTGGCTCTGAAGCCTGGACAGACTACAGAGCCGAGAATGATTTCCAGAATGGTGGAGGTTCTGTCTGGAATGATTAAACCGGCCGCTCCAACGGAGCACACTTTGAGCCTGATTCAGGCCAATGCGAAGAACTGGGGTTATACCACTTGCCAGATTCTTATGGAGCACTATGAAGCTGGTCTGACGGATCTTTTGGAAGGGTTGTCCACCGTTCTGGTTCCTGATTGGAAACCTGCATTTGAAGTAGCAGTGCGTTGGGCGAAGCGGAACCTGTCGCGTATCACCCACACTGTTCTTGAGCATGCTGAAGCCCTGATTACGTCCATTGCTGAGGAGGGACAGCAAGGACAGGCTCAGGTCCCCCAGCAAACGGAAACCCCGGCTCAGCCCGAGGCTCCACAAACCCGTGGAACTTCCACAGCTACGATGACCGCTCCTAGGGTTTCAACCTTAACTGCTACTTCAACTGAACGTAGAGATTCGGGTAGACAGCAAGGTCCCCGGAGGAGGCCCAAGGTCATGGTTTCGGCTGGAACCATGACTGATTTACGGGTTCAAGATGAGGATTGGCCTCAGGTTGGAAGTCACGCGGAACCTCCGAAAGAGCGTCGGAGAGTCAGACAACGCCGTGACCAGGAGGCCTTCCTGGAAGTTATCGCTGAAAGCGCGGAGGACCAGGAGGAGTCTGAGGCGCCAGTTTATCGTTCAGAGCACCCCGAATTGGAGGCTCTGTTTGATGAAATGCAGAGAGAGGAGGAAGCGGCTGAAGCAGCGGCGGCTGCCCTGCACTCTTCTGCACAAAGTGAAGACCTGGAGCACGCCGACATGCAGATGTCACCTGTGTCACAGATATCTCAGGTTGAGGTCCACCGAGAAGAAGACTCTGCACACAGTGAGGATCTGTTTGAGGACTCCTTCGATCACTTCACTTCTCCAGAACCGCCGCGGTTTAGGGTGAAGCACCATCCAAACACTCAGCGGAAGCTCACAGATTGGTCGTTGGAGGTTGAGAAAAAGTGGCTCATTATGGGCGATTCGAACGTTTGTCGGTTTCCAGACTTCCTCACTAGCAACCTACAGGTGGATAGTTTTCCGGGTGCTCATTTTCGACACGCACAGGCATTAATGGAAAAAACTACACCACCTCCAGATTTAGTGGTGGAAAAGATCATTTTGTCCTTTGGCATTAACAGTAGGGCGAATAAGTCTAAGGAAACCACAGTGAAGAATCTGCAGGGGGCACTTCGTTCTGCGAAGAGGAAGTTCCCCTATGCGGAGATATGGGTACCACTGATCAACTTTTCGCCAAACCTCCCAACAGAGGAAAAGGAAAACCTCCAGACCTTGAATGAGCATCTGATCAGGAACATGCCCTACATCCCCCTCTTACCGGAGGAGGATTTTGAGACCGAGCTGGATGATGTACACTGGACCAGTGACACTGCAAGGGCAATGTTTGAACATTGGATGGTGACGCTAAACTCTGCTGCCCCTTGAGCCTGGAACGAGAGGGGGCGGAAGGCTCGCAGTCCGTTCAGGCTCAGGAAGTAGTAGTTTTGGCAAAAAATTTCAAACTTACTGACTCACAACGTAGGTTGCTCAGTAAGGGGTTGACATATGTCCCAACCCTCGACATAGGCAAGGATGGCAGGGACCAATTTCAGTTAGATATGCAAAACTATCATAGGAAGCTCAAATTGGCAACCCATTATAGGAACTCTAAAAAGCGAGACATACTTCCTTTCATTGGCCCTTCCATTTGGGAACCTTCATGGAATCTGATACCAACCCCAGTCCAAAATTTAATTGATACGGATAGAGACGTTTTTAGAACACATTATAAATCTCAGAATGAGAAACCCAATATTTCATGGCAGGAAGTAAAAGCGCTACGGGAGCTAATTAAAACCAAACATATGGTAATCAAGCCAGCTGACAAAGGATCAGCTGTTGTCATAATGAGTAGGGAACAATACATGTTTGAGGTGGAAAGACAACTTAATGATCCGGTGTATTATAAAAAATTGGAAAAACCTATGTACATGGACACAGTTCCCATGGTAATTGACATATTGGACACACTAAAAAAGAAGAAATTCATAAATGCGAAGCAAAGACAATACTTGATTGGCAAATTTGAGCCCAGGGTGAGGAGATTTTATATTTTACCCAAAATTCATAAGGAGCCGCATAAGTGGACAGTCCCATTTGAAATTCCTCCCGGCAGACCGATAGTTTCGGACTGTGGGAGTGAGACATATTTGATAGCGGAATACTTAGACTATTATCTTAATCCCTTGTCCATTACTCACCCTGCCTATGTCAGAGATACTTATCATTTTATTGAGATTGTAAAGAGTTTAACCCTCACATCTGATTCCGCCTTCTTCAGTATGGATGTGGATAACCTGTACACCAATATTCCCATTGAGGCTGGAATCAATTGTGTTAGGAAGGTGTTTGAAAGGAATCCAGACCCCAAAAGACCAGATCAGGAACTTTTAAAATTACTAGAAATTAGTTTAACTAGAAACGATTTTGTCTTTAATGAAAAATATTATCTTCAGGTGAAGGGCACGGCAATGGGCAAAAGATTTGCACCGGCCTATGCCAACATCTTTATGGCCAATTGGGAACAAGAAGTTTTAGCCAAGTGTGAGACGAAGCCGAAATGTTATCTTAGGTATTTAGATGACATTTGGGGTGTCTGGACGAAGTCGCGTGAGGAATTTGATAACTTTGTGCAAATCCTCAATACACACGATCCCTCAATTACATTAAAAAAGGAATTTGATGAATATTCAATTGATTTCCTAGATACCACGGTCTTTAAGGGACCGGATTTCTTACAGACACATAAGTTAGACATTAAGGTGCATTTTAAAACAACGGATACACACGCATTACTCCACAGGAGGAGCTTTCATCCGACACACTGTTTCAGAGGGATTGTGAAAGCACAGCTCTTACGGTTTGCTCGGATTTGCACAAGAAGAGCGGAGTTTCTTGAAGCAGTGAGGACACTCTTTAAGGCCTTGAGGAACAGAGGTTATCCCAGGTCATTCCTACGGGACTGCTTCAAAACCTTTAGGGAATCGAAGGCGTTGGATGATCGGAATATCATACCACTAATTACGTCTTATTCGAGCACTTCCAAGATTCTAAATGGGAAGTTTAAGACTAATTTCGATACGGTTCCGGATGTCCAGCAATTTCTTCCGTCATCTAAGGTTATCTCAGCCTATAGACGGAATAAGAACTTGCGGGATTATTTGGTTAAAGCCAGGTTACCCTCTCTAACCGTACGGAAACCACAGCTATTGGAATCCCAATTTGTCAGGCTTAAGTTTGTTAAGAGCGCTGATAAGAAAGTTTTTCGGGTTGAGCAAGGGTTCAGCACCGACTCAAAAAATTGTATATATGTTATCTTTTGTTCAAAGTGTGGTGTTCAGTATGTTGGAGAAACCAAGAACACATTGTCCACACGTATGATGCAACATCGATACAATGTGAAGAGAAAGAAGTCAACGGACACTCTTTTGGTTCAACATTTTTTAATTCATGGCGAAGAAGCGATGAGAATGGCTGGCCTGCAACGGAATGTAAGCTGGACGGATTGGGAACGTAAAAAGAAGGAAAAGTACTGGATTTATTTATTAGGTACTAAAGACCCATCTGGCCTAAATATGCAAATTTAGTTTAATTTCCAATTTGACCCAACTCCGGATCCCAGTTCTTTGTCCAACCCTAATTGAAATGTGCCCTGGTCTGGTCCAAATTTCTATTATCCCATCCCCTTATCCCCAATCCGGATCCTTTTCCTAACCCTAACCACTCCCCCTCTTCCCCTTTACCTCCTATCCCCTCCCACTACCTTTCCCTGACCCCAACCCCTTCCCTTCCCCTAACCCTAACCCCACCCATGTTCCCTTTCCCTAACCCTAACCTTTCCCCTTCCCCTAATAACCCCAATTGGCTTTATGTCCAACCCTAATATCAGGTGGGAATATTTGAATATTTTAATCTTCTGAAAAGGGGTTGAATTAATGACAGTAAATTCATTATTGTACTGTCAAAGTATAAATATACAATTATACACTCAAATATTAAAAAGGCACTCACGCTAATAAATAAATAAATAAATAAGTTAATTTAAATAGTGTATAATTTCAATTCATGTTGTGTAATTCATTTTAGTGTAATGTCAAGCCCTAATTTTAAAAGGACACAGGGAAACTGGAAAAACATTTAAAACGAACGGTTTAAATCGCACAACAGACCAGAGGATATAAAAGGAGCGCAGGCAGGAGAGAGAGCTCATTCTGCTTTCGACAGCCAAACAGTGCACATCTCCAGCAGCCAGCCATTGTTTGGAGCGCTTGGATTTTTGTTGGTTTTATTTTCTTTCGTGCCTCACAGGCCTGAGGAAGACCTTTTAGGGTCGAAACGTTGCCTGAGGCACGTTTGATTTTTTTCAACCGGAAAACACGGTTTTTTTGTTTTTAGGGATTTTCAAGCCCCGGTGCTCTCTTTTAGTTGTTTGCAGAATTTTTTATTTTTGTTTATACTAAACAACCGATTACACGGTTTTCTTTTAAGGGATTTTTAAGCCTTCGGGCTCTCTTTTCGTTGTTTGGGACCGAATTTACGGTATTTTAGTTTAAGGGATTTTTAAGCCTTTGGGCTCTCTTTTAGTTGTTTGGAACCGAATTTACGGTGTTTTATTTTAAGGGTTTTTGAAGCCTTTGGGCTCTCTTTTAGTTGTTTAAAAACAAGTTTGTTTTATTTCATTTATATTTACATTAGTAAATTAAAAACCACTCGTCATGGCGGACGAGTGGCAAGTAGTCCGCTACGGACGGCGACGCCATCGTCCCTTCCTTGAGAACCCAGACAGGGATCGGGGGTTCTCCCGTGGGATGGCCCGTGCACCTTCCTTCTACCCTCGTAGGAGGAATCAATTCCCCTACCCTAGCCGGCCAGCGCCTCCCATAGGGAACTTCCGGTACAGGAACGCCCAGTCCCGCTCTTTTGCGGATGTGGTACGCCAAGCTTACCCAAGACCTCCCCGAAGAGGTCCTTCTCCACGGGGCTTAGGCAATGAGGTTAGGCGGCAACCAGCTGACCCTCAGTTTGGGAGACTGGTTCGAAAAATGCATGGGGTGATCAAAATGGTTCACCACTTGCAGAATGTGGCTCTGAAGCCTGGACAGACTACAGAGCCGAGAATGATTTCCAGAATGGTGGAGGTTCTGTCTGGAATGATTAAACCGGCCGCTCCAACGGAGCACACTTTGAGCCTGATTCAGGCCAATGCGAAGAACTGGGGTTATACCACTTGCCAGATTCTTATGGAGCACTATGAAGCTGGTCTGACGGATCTTTTGGAAGGGTTGTCCACCGTTCTGGTTCCTGATTGGAAACCTGCATTTGAAGTAGCAGTGCGTTGGGCGAAGCGGAACCTGTCGCGTATCACCCACACTGTTCTTGAGCATGCTGAAGCCCTGATTACGTCCATTGCTGAGGAGGGACAGCAAGGACAGGCTCAGGTCCCCCAGCAAACGGAAACCCCGGCTCAGCCCGAGGCTCCACAAACCCGTGGAACTTCCACAGCTACGATGACCGCTCCTAGGGTTTCAACCTTAACTGCTACTTCAACTGAACGTAGAGATTCGGGTAGACAGCAAGGTCCCCGGAGGAGGCCCAAGGTCATGGTTTCGGCTGGAACCATGACTGATTTACGGGTTCAAGATGAGGATTGGCCTCAGGTTGGAAGTCACGCGGAACCTCCGAAAGAGCGTCGGAGAGTCAGACAACGCCGTGACCAGGAGGCCTTCCTGGAAGTTATCGCTGAAAGCGCGGAGGACCAGGAGGAGTCTGAGGCGCCAGTTTATCGTTCAGAGCACCCCGAATTGGAGGCTCTGTTTGATGAAATGCAGAGAGAGGAGGAAGCGGCTGAAGCAGCGGCGGCTGCCCTGCACTCTTCTGCACAAAGTGAAGACCTGGAGCACGCCGACATGCAGATGTCACCTGTGTCACAGATATCTCAGGTTGAGGTCCACCGAGAAGAAGACTCTGCACACAGTGAGGATCTGTTTGAGGACTCCTTCGATCACTTCACTTCTCCAGAACCGCCGCGGTTTAGGGTGAAGCACCATCCAAACACTCAGCGGAAGCTCACAGATTGGTCGTTGGAGGTTGAGAAAAAGTGGCTCATTATGGGCGATTCGAACGTTTGTCGGTTTCCAGACTTCCTCACTAGCAACCTACAGGTGGATAGTTTTCCGGGTGCTCATTTTCGACACGCACAGGCATTAATGGAAAAAACTACACCACCTCCAGATTTAGTGGTGGAAAAGATCATTTTGTCCTTTGGCATTAACAGTAGGGCGAATAAGTCTAAGGAAACCACAGTGAAGAATCTGCAGGGGGCACTTCGTTCTGCGAAGAGGAAGTTCCCCTATGCGGAGATATGGGTACCACTGATCAACTTTTCGCCAAACCTCCCAACAGAGGAAAAGGAAAACCTCCAGACCTTGAATGAGCATCTGATCAGGAACATGCCCTACATCCCCCTCTTACCGGAGGAGGATTTTGAGACCGAGCTGGATGATGTACACTGGACCAGTGACACTGCAAGGGCAATGTTTGAACATTGGATGGTGACGCTAAACTCTGCTGCCCCTTGAGCCTGGAACGAGAGGGGGCGGAAGGCTCGCAGTCCGTTCAGGCTCAGGAAGTAGTAGTTTTGGCAAAAAATTTCAAACTTACTGACTCACAACGTAGGTTGCTCAGTAAGGGGTTGACATATGTCCCAACCCTCGACATAGGCAAGGATGGCAGGGACCAATTTCAGTTAGATATGCAAAACTATCATAGGAAGCTCAAATTGGCAACCCATTATAGGAACTCTAAAAAGCGAGACATACTTCCTTTCATTGGCCCTTCCATTTGGGAACCTTCATGGAATCTGATACCAACCCCAGTCCAAAATTTAATTGATACGGATAGAGACGTTTTTAGAACACATTATAAATCTCAGAATGAGAAACCCAATATTTCATGGCAGGAAGTAAAAGCGCTACGGGAGCTAATTAAAACCAAACATATGGTAATCAAGCCAGCTGACAAAGGATCAGCTGTTGTCATAATGAGTAGGGAACAATACATGTTTGAGGTGGAAAGACAACTTAATGATCCGGTGTATTATAAAAAATTGGAAAAACCTATGTACATGGACACAGTTCCCATGGTAATTGACATATTGGACACACTAAAAAAGAAGAAATTCATAAATGCGAAGCAAAGACAATACTTGATTGGCAAATTTGAGCCCAGGGTGAGGAGATTTTATATTTTACCCAAAATTCATAAGGAGCCGCATAAGTGGACAGTCCCATTTGAAATTCCTCCCGGCAGACCGATAGTTTCGGACTGTGGGAGTGAGACATATTTGATAGCGGAATACTTAGACTATTATCTTAATCCCTTGTCCATTACTCACCCTGCCTATGTCAGAGATACTTATCATTTTATTGAGATTGTAAAGAGTTTAACCCTCACATCTGATTCCGCCTTCTTCAGTATGGATGTGGATAACCTGTACACCAATATTCCCATTGAGGCTGGAATCAATTGTGTTAGGAAGGTGTTTGAAAGGAATCCAGACCCCAAAAGACCAGATCAGGAACTTTTAAAATTACTAGAAATTAGTTTAACTAGAAACGATTTTGTCTTTAATGAAAAATATTATCTTCAGGTGAAGGGCACGGCAATGGGCAAAAGATTTGCACCGGCCTATGCCAACATCTTTATGGCCAATTGGGAACAAGAAGTTTTAGCCAAGTGTGAGACGAAGCCGAAATGTTATCTTAGGTATTTAGATGACATTTGGGGTGTCTGGACGAAGTCGCGTGAGGAATTTGATAACTTTGTGCAAATCCTCAATACACACGATCCCTCAATTACATTAAAAAAGGAATTTGATGAATATTCAATTGATTTCCTAGATACCACGGTCTTTAAGGGACCGGATTTCTTACAGACACATAAGTTAGACATTAAGGTGCATTTTAAAACAACGGATACACACGCATTACTCCACAGGAGGAGCTTTCATCCGACACACTGTTTCAGAGGGATTGTGAAAGCACAGCTCTTACGGTTTGCTCGGATTTGCACAAGAAGAGCGGAGTTTCTTGAAGCAGTGAGGACACTCTTTAAGGCCTTGAGGAACAGAGGTTATCCCAGGTCATTCCTACGGGACTGCTTCAAAACCTTTAGGGAATCGAAGGCGTTGGATGATCGGAATATCATACCACTAATTACGTCTTATTCGAGCACTTCCAAGATTCTAAATGGGAAGTTTAAGACTAATTTCGATACGGTTCCGGATGTCCAGCAATTTCTTCCGTCATCTAAGGTTATCTCAGCCTATAGACGGAATAAGAACTTGCGGGATTATTTGGTTAAAGCCAGGTTACCCTCTCTAACCGTACGGAAACCACAGCTATTGGAATCCCAATTTGTCAGGCTTAAGTTTGTTAAGAGCGCTGATAAGAAAGTTTTTCGGGTTGAGCAAGGGTTCAGCACCGACTCAAAAAATTGTATATATGTTATCTTTTGTTCAAAGTGTGGTGTTCAGTATGTTGGAGAAACCAAGAACACATTGTCCACACGTATGATGCAACATCGATACAATGTGAAGAGAAAGAAGTCAACGGACACTCTTTTGGTTCAACATTTTTTAATTCATGGCGAAGAAGCGATGAGAATGGCTGGCCTGCAACGGAATGTAAGCTGGACGGATTGGGAACGTAAAAAGAAGGAAAAGTACTGGATTTATTTATTAGGTACTAAAGACCCATCTGGCCTAAATATGCAAATTTAGTTTAATTTCCAATTTGACCCAACTCCGGATCCCAGTTCTTTGTCCAACCCTAATTGAAATGTGCCCTGGTCTGGTCCAAATTTCTATTATCCCATCCCCTTATCCCCAATCCGGATCCTTTTCCTAACCCTAACCACTCCCCCTCTTCCCCTTTACCTCCTATCCCCTCCCACTACCTTTCCCTGACCCCAACCCCTTCCCTTCCCCTAACCCTAACCCCACCCATGTTCCCTTTCCCTAACCCTAACCTTTCCCCTTCCCCTAATAACCCCAATTGGCTTTATGTCCAACCCTAATATCAGGTGGGAATATTTGAATATTTTAATCTTCTGAAAAGGGGTTGAATTAATGACAGTAAATTCATTATTGTACTGTCAAAGTATAAATATACAATTATACACTCAAATATTAAAAAGGCACTCACGCTAATAAATAAATAAATAAATAAGTTAATTTAAATAGTGTATAATTTCAATTCATGTTGTGTAATTCATTTTAGTGTAATGTCAAGCCCTAATTTTAAAAGGACACAGGGAAACTGGAAAAACATTTAAAACGAACGGTTTAAATCGCACAACAGACCAGAGGATATAAAAGGAGCGCAGGCAGGAGAGAGAGCTCATTCTGCTTTCGACAGCCAAACAGTGCACATCTCCAGCAGCCAGCCATTGTTTGGAGCGCTTGGATTTTTGTTGGTTTTATTTTCTTTCGTGCCTCACAGGCCTGAGGAAGACCTTTTAGGGTCGAAACGTTGCCTGAGGCACGTTTGATTTTTTTCAACCGGAAAACACGGTTTTTTTGTTTTTAGGGATTTTCAAGCCCCGGTGCTCTCTTTTAGTTGTTTGCAGAATTTTTTATTTTTGTTTATACTAAACAACCGATTACACGGTTTTCTTTTAAGGGATTTTTAAGCCTTCGGGCTCTCTTTTCGTTGTTTGGGACCGAATTTACGGTATTTTAGTTTAAGGGATTTTTAAGCCTTTGGGCTCTCTTTTAGTTGTTTGGAACCGAATTTACGGTGTTTTATTTTAAGGGTTTTTGAAGCCTTTGGGCTCTCTTTTAGTTGTTTAAAAACAAGTTTGTTTTATTTCATTTATATTTACATTAGTAAATTAAAAACCACTCGTCATGGCGGACGAGTGGCAAGTAGTCCGCTACGGACGGCGACGCCATCGTCCCTTCCTTGAGAACCCAGACAGGGATCGGGGGTTCTCCCGTGGGATGGCCCGTGCACCTTCCTTCTACCCTCGTAGGAGGAATCAATTCCCCTACCCTAGCCGGCCAGCGCCTCCCATAGGGAACTTCCGGTACAGGAACGCCCAGTCCCGCTCTTTTGCGGATGTGGTACGCCAAGCTTACCCAAGACCTCCCCGAAGAGGTCCTTCTCCACGGGGCTTAGGCAATGAGGTTAGGCGGCAACCAGCTGACCCTCAGTTTGGGAGACTGGTTCGAAAAATGCATGGGGTGATCAAAATGGTTCACCACTTGCAGAATGTGGCTCTGAAGCCTGGACAGACTACAGAGCCGAGAATGATTTCCAGAATGGTGGAGGTTCTGTCTGGAATGATTAAACCGGCCGCTCCAACGGAGCACACTTTGAGCCTGATTCAGGCCAATGCGAAGAACTGGGGTTATACCACTTGCCAGATTCTTATGGAGCACTATGAAGCTGGTCTGACGGATCTTTTGGAAGGGTTGTCCACCGTTCTGGTTCCTGATTGGAAACCTGCATTTGAAGTAGCAGTGCGTTGGGCGAAGCGGAACCTGTCGCGTATCACCCACACTGTTCTTGAGCATGCTGAAGCCCTGATTACGTCCATTGCTGAGGAGGGACAGCAAGGACAGGCTCAGGTCCCCCAGCAAACGGAAACCCCGGCTCAGCCCGAGGCTCCACAAACCCGTGGAACTTCCACAGCTACGATGACCGCTCCTAGGGTTTCAACCTTAACTGCTACTTCAACTGAACGTAGAGATTCGGGTAGACAGCAAGGTCCCCGGAGGAGGCCCAAGGTCATGGTTTCGGCTGGAACCATGACTGATTTACGGGTTCAAGATGAGGATTGGCCTCAGGTTGGAAGTCACGCGGAACCTCCGAAAGAGCGTCGGAGAGTCAGACAACGCCGTGACCAGGAGGCCTTCCTGGAAGTTATCGCTGAAAGCGCGGAGGACCAGGAGGAGTCTGAGGCGCCAGTTTATCGTTCAGAGCACCCCGAATTGGAGGCTCTGTTTGATGAAATGCAGAGAGAGGAGGAAGCGGCTGAAGCAGCGGCGGCTGCCCTGCACTCTTCTGCACAAAGTGAAGACCTGGAGCACGCCGACATGCAGATGTCACCTGTGTCACAGATATCTCAGGTTGAGGTCCACCGAGAAGAAGACTCTGCACACAGTGAGGATCTGTTTGAGGACTCCTTCGATCACTTCACTTCTCCAGAACCGCCGCGGTTTAGGGTGAAGCACCATCCAAACACTCAGCGGAAGCTCACAGATTGGTCGTTGGAGGTTGAGAAAAAGTGGCTCATTATGGGCGATTCGAACGTTTGTCGGTTTCCAGACTTCCTCACTAGCAACCTACAGGTGGATAGTTTTCCGGGTGCTCATTTTCGACACGCACAGGCATTAATGGAAAAAACTACACCACCTCCAGATTTAGTGGTGGAAAAGATCATTTTGTCCTTTGGCATTAACAGTAGGGCGAATAAGTCTAAGGAAACCACAGTGAAGAATCTGCAGGGGGCACTTCGTTCTGCGAAGAGGAAGTTCCCCTATGCGGAGATATGGGTACCACTGATCAACTTTTCGCCAAACCTCCCAACAGAGGAAAAGGAAAACCTCCAGACCTTGAATGAGCATCTGATCAGGAACATGCCCTACATCCCCCTCTTACCGGAGGAGGATTTTGAGACCGAGCTGGATGATGTACACTGGACCAGTGACACTGCAAGGGCAATGTTTGAACATTGGATGGTGACGCTAAACTCTGCTGCCCCTTGAGCCTGGAACGAGAGGGGGCGGAAGGCTCGCAGTCCGTTCAGGCTCAGGAAGTAGTAGTTTTGGCAAAAAATTTCAAACTTACTGACTCACAACGTAGGTTGCTCAGTAAGGGGTTGACATATGTCCCAACCCTCGACATAGGCAAGGATGGCAGGGACCAATTTCAGTTAGATATGCAAAACTATCATAGGAAGCTCAAATTGGCAACCCATTATAGGAACTCTAAAAAGCGAGACATACTTCCTTTCATTGGCCCTTCCATTTGGGAACCTTCATGGAATCTGATACCAACCCCAGTCCAAAATTTAATTGATACGGATAGAGACGTTTTTAGAACACATTATAAATCTCAGAATGAGAAACCCAATATTTCATGGCAGGAAGTAAAAGCGCTACGGGAGCTAATTAAAACCAAACATATGGTAATCAAGCCAGCTGACAAAGGATCAGCTGTTGTCATAATGAGTAGGGAACAATACATGTTTGAGGTGGAAAGACAACTTAATGATCCGGTGTATTATAAAAAATTGGAAAAACCTATGTACATGGACACAGTTCCCATGGTAATTGACATATTGGACACACTAAAAAAGAAGAAATTCATAAATGCGAAGCAAAGACAATACTTGATTGGCAAATTTGAGCCCAGGGTGAGGAGATTTTATATTTTACCCAAAATTCATAAGGAGCCGCATAAGTGGACAGTCCCATTTGAAATTCCTCCCGGCAGACCGATAGTTTCGGACTGTGGGAGTGAGACATATTTGATAGCGGAATACTTAGACTATTATCTTAATCCCTTGTCCATTACTCACCCTGCCTATGTCAGAGATACTTATCATTTTATTGAGATTGTAAAGAGTTTAACCCTCACATCTGATTCCGCCTTCTTCAGTATGGATGTGGATAACCTGTACACCAATATTCCCATTGAGGCTGGAATCAATTGTGTTAGGAAGGTGTTTGAAAGGAATCCAGACCCCAAAAGACCAGATCAGGAACTTTTAAAATTACTAGAAATTAGTTTAACTAGAAACGATTTTGTCTTTAATGAAAAATATTATCTTCAGGTGAAGGGCACGGCAATGGGCAAAAGATTTGCACCGGCCTATGCCAACATCTTTATGGCCAATTGGGAACAAGAAGTTTTAGCCAAGTGTGAGACGAAGCCGAAATGTTATCTTAGGTATTTAGATGACATTTGGGGTGTCTGGACGAAGTCGCGTGAGGAATTTGATAACTTTGTGCAAATCCTCAATACACACGATCCCTCAATTACATTAAAAAAGGAGTTTGATGAATATTCAATTGATTTCCTAGATACCACGGTCTTTAAGGGACCGGATTTCTTACAGACACATAAGTTAGACATTAAGGTGCATTTTAAAACAACGGATACACACGCATTACTCCACAGGAGGAGCTTTCATCCGACACACTGTTTCAGAGGGATTGTGAAAGCACAGCTCTTACGGTTTGCTCGGATTTGCACAAGAAGAGCGGAGTTTCTTGAAGCAGTGAGGACACTCTTTAAGGCCTTGAGGAACAGAGGTTATCCCAGGTCATTCCTACGGGACTGCTTCAAAACCTTTAGGGAATCGAAGGCGTTGGATGATCGGAATATCATACCACTAATTACGTCTTATTCGAGCACTTCCAAGATTCTAAATGGGAAGTTTAAGACTAATTTCGATACGGTTCCGGATGTCCAGCAATTTCTTCCGTCATCTAAGGTTATCTCAGCCTATAGACGGAATAAGAACTTGCGGGATTATTTGGTTAAAGCCAGGTTACCCTCTCTAACCGTACGGAAACCACAGCTATTGGAATCCCAATTTGTCAGGCTTAAGTTTGTTAAGAGCGCTGATAAGAAAGTTTTTCGGGTTGAGCAAGGGTTCAGCACCGACTCAAAAAATTGTATATATGTTATCTTTTGTTCAAAGTGTGGTGTTCAGTATGTTGGAGAAACCAAGAACACATTGTCCACACGTATGATGCAACATCGATACAATGTGAAGAGAAAGAAGTCAACGGACACTCTTTTGGTTCAACATTTTTTAATTCATGGCGAAGAAGCGATGAGAATGGCTGGCCTGCAACGGAATGTAAGCTGGACGGATTGGGAACGTAAAAAGAAGGAAAAGTACTGGATTTATTTATTAGGTACTAAAGACCCATCTGGCCTAAATATGCAAATTTAGTTTAATTTCCAATTTGACCCAACTCCGGATCCCAGTTCTTTGTCCAACCCTAATTGAAATGTGCCCTGGTCTGGTCCAAATTTCTATTATCCCATCCCCTTATCCCCAATCCGGATCCTTTTCCTAACCCTAACCACTCCCCCTCTTCCCCTTTACCTCCTATCCCCTCCCACTACCTTTCCCTGACCCCAACCCCTTCCCTTCCCCTAACCCTAACCCCACCCATGTTCCCTTTCCCTAACCCTAACCTTTCCCCTTCCCCTAATAACCCCAATTGGCTTTATGTCCAACCCTAATATCAGGTGGGAATATTTGAATATTTTAATCTTCTGAAAAGGGGTTGAATTAATGACAGTAAATTCATTATTGTACTGTCAAAGTATAAATATACAATTATACACTCAAATATTAAAAAGGCACTCACGCTAATAAATAAATAAATAAATAAGTTAATTTAAATAGTGTATAATTTCAATTCATGTTGTGTAATTCATTTTAGTGTAATGTCAAGCCCTAATTTTAAAAGGACACAGGGAAACTGGAAAAACATTTAAAACGAACGGTTTAAATCGCACAACAGACCAGAGGATATAAAAGGAGCGCAGGCAGGAGAGAGAGCTCATTCTGCTTTCGACAGCCAAACAGTGCACATCTCCAGCAGCCAGCCATTGTTTGGAGCGCTTGGATTTTTGTTGGTTTTATTTTCTTTCGTGCCTCACAGGCCTGAGGAAGACCTTTTAGGGTCGAAACGTTGCCTGAGGCACGTTTGATTTTTTTCAACCGGAAAACACGGTTTTTTTGTTTTTAGGGATTTTCAAGCCCCGGTGCTCTCTTTTAGTTGTTTGCAGAATTTTTTATTTTTGTTTATACTAAACAACCGATTACACGGTTTTCTTTTAAGGGATTTTTAAGCCTTCGGGCTCTCTTTTCGTTGTTTGGGACCGAATTTACGGTATTTTAGTTTAAGGGATTTTTAAGCCTTTGGGCTCTCTTTTAGTTGTTTGGAACCGAATTTACGGTGTTTTATTTTAAGGGTTTTTGAAGCCTTTGGGCTCTCTTTTAGTTGTTTAAAAACAAGTTTGTTTTATTTCATTTATATTTACATTAGTAAATTAAAAACCACTCGTCATGGCGGACGAGTGGCAAGTAGTCCGCTACGGACGGCGACGCCATCGTCCCTTCCTTGAGAACCCAGACAGGGATCGGGGGTTCTCCCGTGGGATGGCCCGTGCACCTTCCTTCTACCCTCGTAGGAGGAATCAATTCCCCTACCCTAACCCTAACCCTAACCCTAACCCTAACCCTAACCCTAACCCTTTCTTTTGATGTTTTTTCATTTATGCATTGATTTACTGGCCTAAAAAATTAAAAACCTAATATATGGACTATCATAAATTTATAACCTAAAAATTGGATAATTTATGGATAAAAACAGTTTAAAAGCCTAAGAATTGGAAATAAAAACGACACAGAGACTAAATTCATTGAGCAAAGACCAATTTTATTAAAAAACAGTTAAAAACCTAAAGAACAGGACAAATAAAACACAAATTCGGCAAAATTAAATATAATTTGGTACTTACCTGAACCTAAAAAAGAAAAGGACGGTACTTACCTGAATTCGGACCTGGGGACTGCCGGATACGGTAGATGGGGTGGCGACAACGTAACGGGTCTCGGGAAGGGTCATGGTGCGGAGCGTGCACCAACTCCTGCCCTCCTCGTGCAGGGAGGAGTTTCAATTTCCCCTAACCACACCCTAACCAGCCTGTGCCTCCTGGGATTGGTGGTGCCCCTGCCCATTGCCTCTCTCCCTCATTGTGGGGAGCCCCCCACCCACTACCCTGTCCTTACCCTAACCCCATTGCCCCCCTCCCCCCTCCCCTTCTAGCCCTAACTAAGGGAGCCCTAAAAGCCTAAGCTCAGAGAAAAAAAGACAAGAAAGGTCAGAAAAAAAGACAAAGTACAAAAGGAAAGGATTTACAGGAAGGGGGTGCCATATAAAGAAAAATACAGAACAGGACGGGATGTCTAAAAAGAAGGGGGTGCCATTTAAAGAAATATGAGAAGGAATAAAGAAAAGAACACAAGAGAAATAAAGGGAAATGATAAAGAACAACAGAGAGAATAAAGAACAACAGAAAAATAAAGAGAAAGATAAAGAATCACAGAAAGAATAAAGAACAAGAATAAAGAAAAACAGAAATACAAAGAGAAAGATAAAGAAAAAGAGAAAGAACAAAGAACAACAGACAAAGATAGAAAAAGGGAGAGCTAAAGCAGAAAAAACTGAGAATAAGAAAAAATAAGAAACAGAAAAAGTTAAGAAAAACAGAAATGAAAAGCAAGAGTATAAAAGGCCCAGAGTGGCGAAATTGAACACAAGAAGCGGGTGGGCCAAGCCTGAAGAAGGCTCAGAGAAGCCGAAACGTCGCGAATGGCCCAACCCCAGTGCACTACACCCGCTTAGGGTAATTTTTTGATCAGGGGGCACCAATACCAGTCCCATGGATGGACCGTGCACCTAGGTTCCGGCATAGCCGGGCCTATTCTTTCCCCACACCCTAACCAGCCTGTGCCTCCTGGGATTGGTGGTGCCCCTGCCCATTGCCTCTCTCCCTCATTGTGGGGAGCCCCCCACCCACTACCCTGTCCTTACCCTAACCCCATTGCCCCCCTCCCCCCTCCCCTTCTAGCCCTAACTAAGGGAGCCCTAAAAGCCTAAGCTCAGAGAAAAAAAGACAAGAAAGGTCAGAAAAAAAGACAAAGTACAAAAGGAAAGGATTTACAGGAAGGGGGTGCCATATAAAGAAAAATACAGAACAGGACGGGATGTCTAAAAAGAAGGGGGTGCCATTTAAAGAAATATGAGAAGGAATAAAGAAAAGAACACAAGAGAAATAAAGGGAAATGATAAAGAACAACAGAGAGAATAAAGAACAACAGAAAAATAAAGAGAAAGATAAAGAATCACAGAAAGAATAAAGAACAAGAATAAAGAAAAACAGAAATACAAAGAGAAAGATAAAGAAAAAGAGAAAGAACAAAGAACAACAGACAAAGATAGAAAAAGGGAGAGCTAAAGCAGAAAAAACTGAGAATAAGAAAAAATAAGAAACAGAAAAAGTTAAGAAAAACAGAAATGAAAAGCAAGAGTATAAAAGGCCCAGAGTGGCGAAATTGAACACAAGAAGCGGGTGGGCCAAGCCTGAAGAAGGCTCAGAGAAGCCGAAACGTCGCGAATGGCCCAACCCCAGTGCACTACACCCGCTTAGGGTAATTTTTTGATCAGGGGGCACCAATACCAGTCCCATGGATGGACCGTGCACCTAGGTTCCGGCATAGCCGGGCCTATTCTTTCCCCACACCCTAACCAGCCTGTGCCTCCTGGGATTGGTGGTGCCCCTGCCCATTGCCTCTCTCCCTCATTGTGGGGAGCCCCCCACCCACTACCCTGTCCTTACCCTAACCCCATTGCCCCCCTCCCCCCTCCCCTTCTAGCCCTAACTAAGGGAGCCCTAAAAGCCTAAGCTCAGAGAAAAAAAGACAAGAAAGGTCAGAAAAAAAGACAAAGTACAAAAGGAAAGGATTTACAGGAAGGGGGTGCCATATAAAGAAAAATACAGAACAGGACGGGATGTCTAAAAAGAAGGGGGTGCCATTTAAAGAAATATGAGAAGGAATAAAGAAAAGAACACAAGAGAAATAAAGGGAAATGATAAAGAACAACAGAGAGAATAAAGAACAACAGAAAAATAAAGAGAAAGATAAAGAATCACAGAAAGAATAAAGAACAAGAATAAAGAAAAACAGAAATACAAAGAGAAAGATAAAGAAAAAGAGAAAGAACAAAGAACAACAGACAAAGATAGAAAAAGGGAGAGCTAAAGCAGAAAAAACTGAGAATAAGAAAAAATAAGAAACAGAAAAAGTTAAGAAAAACAGAAATGAAAAGCAAGAGTATAAAAGGCCCAGAGTGGCGAAATTGAACACAAGAAGCGGGTGGGCCAAGCCTGAAGAAGGCTCAGAGAAGCCGAAACGTCGCGAATGGCCCAACCCCAGTGCACTACACCCGCTTAGGGTAATTTTTTGATCAGGGGGCACCAATACCAGTCCCATGGATGGACCGTGCACCTAGGTTCCGGCATAGCCGGGCCTATTCTTTCCCCACACCCTAACCAGCCTGTGCCTCCTGGGATTGGTGGTGCCCCTGCCCATTGCCTCTCTCCCTCATTGTGGGGAGCCCCCCACCCACTACCCTGTCCTTACCCTAACCCCATTGCCCCCCTCCCCCCTCCCCTTCTAGCCCTAACTAAGGGAGCCCTAAAAGCCTAAGCTCAGAGAAAAAAAGACAAGAAAGGTCAGAAAAAAAGACAAAGTACAAAAGGAAAGGATTTACAGGAAGGGGGTGCCATATAAAGAAAAATACAGAACAGGACGGGATGTCTAAAAAGAAGGGGGTGCCATTTAAAGAAATATGAGAAGGAATAAAGAAAAGAACACAAGAGAAATAAAGGGAAATGATAAAGAACAACAGAGAGAATAAAGAACAACAGAAAAATAAAGAGAAAGATAAAGAATCACAGAAAGAATAAAGAACAAGAATAAAGAAAAACAGAAATACAAAGAGAAAGATAAAGAAAAAGAGAAAGAACAAAGAACAACAGACAAAGATAGAAAAAGGGAGAGCTAAAGCAGAAAAAACTGAGAATAAGAAAAAATAAGAAACAGAAAAAGTTAAGAAAAACAGAAATGAAAAGCAAGAGTATAAAAGGCCCAGAGTGGCGAAATTGAACACAAGAAGCGGGTGGGCCAAGCCTGAAGAAGGCTCAGAGAAGCCGAAACGTCGCGAATGGCCCAACCCCAGTGCACTACACCCGCTTAGGGTAATTTTTTGATCAGGGGGCACCAATACCAGTCCCATGGATGGACCGTGCACCTAGGTTCCGGCATAGCCGGGCCTATTCTTTCCCCACACCCTAACCAGCCTGTGCCTCCTGGGATTGGTGGTGCCCCTGCCCATTGCCTCTCTCCCTCATTGTGGGGAGCCCCCCACCCACTACCCTGTCCTTACCCTAACCCCATTGCCCCCCTCCCCCCTCCCCTTCTAGCCCTAACTAAGGGAGCCCTAAAAGCCTAAGCTCAGAGAAAAAAAGACAAGAAAGGTCAGAAAAAAAGACAAAGTACAAAAGGAAAGGATTTACAGGAAGGGGGTGCCATATAAAGAAAAATACAGAACAGGACGGGATGTCTAAAAAGAAGGGGGTGCCATTTAAAGAAATATGAGAAGGAATAAAGAAAAGAACACAAGAGAAATAAAGGGAAATGATAAAGAACAACAGAGAGAATAAAGAACAACAGAAAAATAAAGAGAAAGATAAAGAATCACAGAAAGAATAAAGAACAAGAATAAAGAAAAACAGAAATACAAAGAGAAAGATAAAGAAAAAGAGAAAGAACAAAGAACAACAGACAAAGATAGAAAAAGGGAGAGCTAAAGCAGAAAAAACTGAGAATAAGAAAAAATAAGAAACAGAAAAAGTTAAGAAAAACAGAAATGAAAAGCAAGAGTATAAAAGGCCCAGAGTGGCGAAATTGAACACAAGAAGCGGGTGGGCCAAGCCTGAAGAAGGCTCAGAGAAGCCGAAACGTCGCGAATGGCCCAACCCCAGTGCACTACACCCGCTTAGGGTAATTTTTTGATCAGGGGGCACCAATACCAGTCCCATGGATGGACCGTGCACCTAGGTTCCGGCATAGCCGGGCCTATTCTTTCCCCACACCCTAACCAGCCTGTGCCTCCTGGGATTGGTGGTGCCCCTGCCCATTGCCTCTCTCCCTCATTGTGGGGAGCCCCCCACCCACTACCCTGTCCTTACCCTAACCCCATTGCCCCCCTCCCCCCTCCCCTTCTAGCCCTAACTAAGGGAGCCCTAAAAGCCTAAGCTCAGAGAAAAAAAGACAAGAAAGGTCAGAAAAAAAGACAAAGTACAAAAGGAAAGGATTTACAGGAAGGGGGTGCCATATAAAGAAAAATACAGAACAGGACGGGATGTCTAAAAAGAAGGGGGTGCCATTTAAAGAAATATGAGAAGGAATAAAGAAAAGAACACAAGAGAAATAAAGGGAAATGATAAAGAACAACAGAGAGAATAAAGAACAACAGAAAAATAAAGAGAAAGATAAAGAATCACAGAAAGAATAAAGAACAAGAATAAAGAAAAACAGAAATACAAAGAGAAAGATAAAGAAAAAGAGAAAGAACAAAGAACAACAGACAAAGATAGAAAAAGGGAGAGCTAAAGCAGAAAAAACTGAGAATAAGAAAAAATAAGAAACAGAAAAAGTTAAGAAAAACAGAAATGAAAAGCAAGAGTATAAAAGGCCCAGAGTGGCGAAATTGAACACAAGAAGCGGGTGGGCCAAGCCTGAAGAAGGCTCAGAGAAGCCGAAACGTCGCGAATGGCCCAACCCCAGTGCACTACACCCGCTTAGGGTAATTTTTTGATCAGGGGGCACCAATACCAGTCCCATGGATGGACCGTGCACCTAGGTTCCGGCATAGCCGGGCCTATTCTTTCCCCACACCCTAACCAGCCTGTGCCTCCTGGGATTGGTGGTGCCCCTGCCCATTGCCTCTCTCCCTCATTGTGGGGAGCCCCCCACCCACTACCCTGTCCTTACCCTAACCCCATTGCCCCCCTCCCCCCTCCCCTTCTAGCCCTAACTAAGGGAGCCCTAAAAGCCTAAGCTCAGAGAAAAAAAGACAAGAAAGGTCAGAAAAAAAGACAAAGTACAAAAGGAAAGGATTTACAGGAAGGGGGTGCCATATAAAGAAAAATACAGAACAGGACGGGATGTCTAAAAAGAAGGGGGTGCCATTTAAAGAAATATGAGAAGGAATAAAGAAAAGAACACAAGAGAAATAAAGGGAAATGATAAAGAACAACAGAGAGAATAAAGAACAACAGAAAAATAAAGAGAAAGATAAAGAATCACAGAAAGAATAAAGAACAAGAATAAAGAAAAACAGAAATACAAAGAGAAAGATAAAGAAAAAGAGAAAGAACAAAGAACAACAGACAAAGATAGAAAAAGGGAGAGCTAAAGCAGAAAAAACTGAGAATAAGAAAAAATAAGAAACAGAAAAAGTTAAGAAAAACAGAAATGAAAAGCAAGAGTATAAAAGGCCCAGAGTGGCGAAATTGAACACAAGAAGCGGGTGGGCCAAGCCTGAAGAAGGCTCAGAGAAGCCGAAACGTCGCGAATGGCCCAACCCCAGTGCACTACACCCGCTTAGGGTAATTTTTTGATCAGGGGGCACCAATACCAGTCCCATGGATGGACCGTGCACCTAGGTTCCGGCATAGCCGGGCCTATTCTTTCCCCACACCCTAACCAGCCTGTGCCTCCTGGGATTGGTGGTGCCCCTGCCCATTGCCTCTCTCCCTCATTGTGGGGAGCCCCCCACCCACTACCCTGTCCTTACCCTAACCCCATTGCCCCCCTCCCCCCTCCCCTTCTAGCCCTAACTAAGGGAGCCCTAAAAGCCTAAGCTCAGAGAAAAAAAGACAAGAAAGGTCAGAAAAAAAGACAAAGTACAAAAGGAAAGGATTTACAGGAAGGGGGTGCCATATAAAGAAAAATACAGAACAGGACGGGATGTCTAAAAAGAAGGGGGTGCCATTTAAAGAAATATGAGAAGGAATAAAGAAAAGAACACAAGAGAAATAAAGGGAAATGATAAAGAACAACAGAGAGAATAAAGAACAACAGAAAAATAAAGAGAAAGATAAAGAATCACAGAAAGAATAAAGAACAAGAATAAAGAAAAACAGAAATACAAAGAGAAAGATAAAGAAAAAGAGAAAGAACAAAGAACAACAGACAAAGATAGAAAAAGGGAGAGCTAAAGCAGAAAAAACTGAGAATAAGAAAAAATAAGAAACAGAAAAAGTTAAGAAAAACAGAAATGAAAAGCAAGAGTATAAAAGGCCCAGAGTGGCGAAATTGAACACAAGAAGCGGGTGGGCCAAGCCTGAAGAAGGCTCAGAGAAGCCGAAACGTCGCGAATGGCCCAACCCCAGTGCACTACACCCGCTTAGGGTAATTTTTTGATCAGGGGGCACCAATACCAGTCCCATGGATGGACCGTGCACCTAGGTTCCGGCATAGCCGGGCCTATTCTTTCCCCACACCCTAACCAGCCTGTGCCTCCTGGGATTGGTGGTGCCCCTGCCCATTGCCTCTCTCCCTCATTGTGGGGAGCCCCCCACCCACTACCCTGTCCTTACCCTAACCCCATTGCCCCCCTCCCCCCTCCCCTTCTAGCCCTAACTAAGGGAGCCCTAAAAGCCTAAGCTCAGAGAAAAAAAGACAAGAAAGGTCAGAAAAAAAGACAAAGTACAAAAGGAAAGGATTTACAGGAAGGGGGTGCCATATAAAGAAAAATACAGAACAGGACGGGATGTCTAAAAAGAAGGGGGTGCCATTTAAAGAAATATGAGAAGGAATAAAGAAAAGAACACAAGAGAAATAAAGGGAAATGATAAAGAACAACAGAGAGAATAAAGAACAACAGAAAAATAAAGAGAAAGATAAAGAATCACAGAAAGAATAAAGAACAAGAATAAAGAAAAACAGAAATACAAAGAGAAAGATAAAGAAAAAGAGAAAGAACAAAGAACAACAGACAAAGATAGAAAAAGGGAGAGCTAAAGCAGAAAAAACTGAGAATAAGAAAAAATAAGAAACAGAAAAAGTTAAGAAAAACAGAAATGAAAAGCAAGAGTATAAAAGGCCCAGAGTGGCGAAATTGAACACAAGAAGCGGGTGGGCCAAGCCTGAAGAAGGCTCAGAGAAGCCGAAACGTCGCGAATGGCCCAACCCCAGTGCACTACACCCGCTTAGGGTAATTTTTTGATCAGGGGGCACCAATACCAGTCCCATGGATGGACCGTGCACCTAGGTTCCGGCATAGCCGGGCCTATTCTTTCCCCACACCCTAACCAGCCTGTGCCTCCTGGGATTGGTGGTGCCCCTGCCCATTGCCTCTCTCCCTCATTGTGGGGAGCCCCCCACCCACTACCCTGTCCTTACCCTAACCCCATTGCCCCCCTCCCCCCTCCCCTTCTAGCCCTAACTAAGGGAGCCCTAAAAGCCTAAGCTCAGAGAAAAAAAGACAAGAAAGGTCAGAAAAAAAGACAAAGTACAAAAGGAAAGGATTTACAGGAAGGGGGTGCCATATAAAGAAAAATACAGAACAGGACGGGATGTCTAAAAAGAAGGGGGTGCCATTTAAAGAAATATGAGAAGGAATAAAGAAAAGAACACAAGAGAAATAAAGGGAAATGATAAAGAACAACAGAGAGAATAAAGAACAACAGAAAAATAAAGAGAAAGATAAAGAATCACAGAAAGAATAAAGAACAAGAATAAAGAAAAACAGAAATACAAAGAGAAAGATAAAGAAAAAGAGAAAGAACAAAGAACAACAGACAAAGATAGAAAAAGGGAGAGCTAAAGCAGAAAAAACTGAGAATAAGAAAAAATAAGAAACAGAAAAAGTTAAGAAAAACAGAAATGAAAAGCAAGAGTATAAAAGGCCCAGAGTGGCGAAATTGAACACAAGAAGCGGGTGGGCCAAGCCTGAAGAAGGCTCAGAGAAGCCGAAACGTCGCGAATGGCCCAACCCCAGTGCACTACACCCGCTTAGGGTAATTTTTTGATCAGGGGGCACCAATACCAGTCCCATGGATGGACCGTGCACCTAGGTTCCGGCATAGCCGGGCCTATTCTTTCCCCACACCCTAACCAGCCTGTGCCTCCTGGGATTGGTGGTGCCCCTGCCCATTGCCTCTCTCCCTCATTGTGGGGAGCCCCCCACCCACTACCCTGTCCTTACCCTAACCCCATTGCCCCCCTCCCCCCTCCCCTTCTAGCCCTAACTAAGGGAGCCCTAAAAGCCTAAGCTCAGAGAAAAAAAGACAAGAAAGGTCAGAAAAAAAGACAAAGTACAAAAGGAAAGGATTTACAGGAAGGGGGTGCCATATAAAGAAAAATACAGAACAGGACGGGATGTCTAAAAAGAAGGGGGTGCCATTTAAAGAAATATGAGAAGGAATAAAGAAAAGAACACAAGAGAAATAAAGGGAAATGATAAAGAACAACAGAGAGAATAAAGAACAACAGAAAAATAAAGAGAAAGATAAAGAATCACAGAAAGAATAAAGAACAAGAATAAAGAAAAACAGAAATACAAAGAGAAAGATAAAGAAAAAGAGAAAGAACAAAGAACAACAGACAAAGATAGAAAAAGGGAGAGCTAAAGCAGAAAAAACTGAGAATAAGAAAAAATAAGAAACAGAAAAAGTTAAGAAAAACAGAAATGAAAAGCAAGAGTATAAAAGGCCCAGAGTGGCGAAATTGAACACAAGAAGCGGGTGGGCCAAGCCTGAAGAAGGCTCAGAGAAGCCGAAACGTCGCGAATGGCCCAACCCCAGTGCACTACACCCGCTTAGGGTAATTTTTTGATCAGGGGGCACCAATACCAGTCCCATGGATGGACCGTGCACCTAGGTTCCGGCATAGCCGGGCCTATTCTTTCCCCACACCCTAACCAGCCTGTGCCTCCTGGGATTGGTGGTGCCCCTGCCCATTGCCTCTCTCCCTCATTGTGGGGAGCCCCCCACCCACTACCCTGTCCTTACCCTAACCCCATTGCCCCCCTCCCCCCTCCCCTTCTAGCCCTAACTAAGGGAGCCCTAAAAGCCTAAGCTCAGAGAAAAAAAGACAAGAAAGGTCAGAAAAAAAGACAAAGTACAAAAGGAAAGGATTTACAGGAAGGGGGTGCCATATAAAGAAAAATACAGAACAGGACGGGATGTCTAAAAAGAAGGGGGTGCCATTTAAAGAAATATGAGAAGGAATAAAGAAAAGAACACAAGAGAAATAAAGGGAAATGATAAAGAACAACAGAGAGAATAAAGAACAACAGAAAAATAAAGAGAAAGATAAAGAATCACAGAAAGAATAAAGAACAAGAATAAAGAAAAACAGAAATACAAAGAGAAAGATAAAGAAAAAGAGAAAGAACAAAGAACAACAGACAAAGATAGAAAAAGGGAGAGCTAAAGCAGAAAAAACTGAGAATAAGAAAAAATAAGAAACAGAAAAAGTTAAGAAAAACAGAAATGAAAAGCAAGAGTATAAAAGGCCCAGAGTGGCGAAATTGAACACAAGAAGCGGGTGGGCCAAGCCTGAAGAAGGCTCAGAGAAGCCGAAACGTCGCGAATGGCCCAACCCCAGTGCACTACACCCGCTTAGGGTAATTTTTTGATCAGGGGGCACCAATACCAGTCCCATGGATGGACCGTGCACCTAGGTTCCGGCATAGCCGGGCCTATTCTTTCCCCACACCCTAACCCTAACCCCTAACCCTAACCCTACCCTAACCCAGCTTGCTGGTGGCCTGTTCCTTACTCAACACCTAGCCCTACCCATATCTTTCTATGACAGCCCAACCCTGACAACTGGCCCTAACCTTAACCCCACCCTTATATCTGGCCCTAACCCTAACCACACCCCCCACACCCAGCCCGAACCCTAACCATATCCCCCATACCCCATTTCACTCCCCGCCCCCCATACTAACCCTTATTGGGAAGATGGGAGGAGGACGGGGTTCAATGTTTACAATGGGTCATTGTAATCATACAAATTAATGGGGGAATTGCAACCCTTCATAATTTAATTTTGATAATTTGAATAATTTGGGGTATTATTGGATTTAAAATTTCATATTTGTAGTTCACGTGCAAGGGGCATGCAGAATTTGGGGGTCTAAAAATTTACAAGTAAAAAATTCATAGGTAATAACATTTGACATAAATTTTGGGATTAAAAATTATTATTAGACATTTCATGTTAAATTGGACTTTTAATATTGGGTTTAAAAATGATTTGGGCCTACATTAATTAAGTACATGCTGGGAATTATCATAATTCATGGAGTAAGCATTTTTAAAAACTAATGGGAAAGGGCTATTTAAATAAAACGGCAATTGGGATAAAAAAGACGAATGAAAAATCTAACTGGAGCAGAGGGTATAAAAGGAGCTGCTACACACAGAAAGGGCATTTCGCCTTGAGACACAGAAGGAGCAACATCACAGAGACTAGACAAACACACAGAAGTTTGTTTTGCTTGTTTTTTGTGCCATAGCCTGAAGAAGGCCCTTTTCAGGGCCGAAACGTCGCGGCGGCACATATTGCAATTTGCTTTTATTTAATTTAATTTGATTCACTTTATTTTTAATTCATAAATACAAAACTAATACGTAACAAAAGAACTAAAAAATTTTTTTATTTCATTTTATCTTATTTCCTTCATTACCATTCTTACTTTTTGATTACTTAGATACCAAAGGCGACATTATTACTATATAACAAAGGCGATACCACAATAATAAAAATCAACACATTTCATAAATTGCCAAAAACAACAAGACATTAAAAAGCCCATCGGGCTCGATGGCTTTTTTTGATGATGAGGATGGGTGGACGGTGGTCCGTCGCAGGAGGCGCCAGGGGCGTCCTGGGCGGTCCAACTTCCAGCAGCAACGGGTCACCTGGGGGATGGACCGTGCACGTCCTCCTGCCTTCGAAAGAGGGGGGAGGAGTCAGTCTTCATTCCCTAACCCCTAACCCTAACCCTTCCCCTAACCCTTTTTGGGGGAGGTTTATTTAAATTTTATTCATTTTCATGTTTATTGAGGGCCTAAAAAACTAATTTAAAAACCTAAGATTGGGAATTCATAAAAACAACACGGAGACAACAATAATTGGGAAAATAGAAAATTTATTACAAACACAGTAAAAACAGTTAAAAACAATTGGAAACCTGAAAGAAAAATGTAAATTAGAACAATTTGGTTAAAAAACAATTAAAATATGGTACTTACCTGGGAAGCCTAATTAAGGAAGGTACTTACCTGAATTTGGACCTGGAGAGTGACGGACACGGAAGACGGGGTGGCGATAACGTGGTGGGCCGCGGGAAGGGTCACGGTATGGCCCGTGCACCACTCCTGCCCTCCTCGTGCAGGGAGGAGTTTCATTCCCCCCCTAACCCTAACCCTCCCAACTTTGATTTCCCCTAACCAGCCACAATCCTGGCCCTAATTCCTAGCCCCATCCATGGTGCACCCCTACCTTAACCTCAATAAACAGAACCCCAAGTAAAATTAAGGCCATAACAGAAAGAAATAAACAAAGACGGCCATGTATGAAATTAGGAAAGGAGGGTATGTAAACCAAAGGAAAGGAAGCAGGAATTAAGAGTAAAAGGAAACAGAAGGCAAAGCAAGGGTAGGAAAGGAGAAAGGAAAGGAAATGGATAGTGTTAAGCAAAAGAAAGCAGTGGAAAAAAGGAAAAACGGCAAGTCACGTATATCCGACACTTTGGATGCTCTGCAGTGGGGAGGAGCCAAAAACTATAAAAGGAGGGGGCAGAGAGGAGTCTCCTTTATTTGAATTTGGCCACCGATGCATGAGCACAGCCTGAAGAAGGCACAACACCGCCGAAAGCTAGCGCAAGCCATGCATCACTAATAAAAATGTTTTGTTTGTTATTTTAGTTTGTTATTTTTGGGGGAGATTTATTTAAATTTTATTCATTTTCATGTTTACTTATGGCCTAAAAAACTAATTTGAAACCTAAAATTTGGAATTCATGAAAAACAACACGGAGACTGAAATTCATTGGAAAAATATAAATTATATTAAAAGCACAATTAAAAACCAGTTGATTGAAAACTAAAAGCAAGGTAAAGACAATTTAAAAACCTGTAAGAAAAGCATATTAATACAATTGGATTAAAAACAACAATAATAAAAATACGGTACTTACCTGGAAGCCTAAATTAGGAAGGTACTTACCTGATTCGGAACCGGGGAGTAACGGACACGGAAGACGGAGTGGCAGACGTAGTGGGTCTTGGGAAGGGTCAGTAAAGTATGGCCCGTGCACTGCTCCTGCCCTCCTCGTGCTCCTCGAGCTTCATTTTCCCTAACAATTGGACATAATACAAAGGTCAATAAGACAAACACGTAATTAGGACAAAACAATAAAAGGAGGACTTGGAGGACACAAAACAATTGGACACAATACAAAAATCAATAAAGACATACATATAATTAGGACAAAAAAATAAAATAAAAGGAGGATTTGGAGGATACAAAACAATTGGACATAACACTAAAAGCCAAGACAAGAAACACGTAATTGGGACAGAAAAATCAAAGGAGGACTTGGAGGACACAAAACAATTGGGCATCACACAAAAGGTTACAGAGGAGAACATAACAAGGACAAAGGAAGGTGGGACAGGATGGTTACAAAGAAAGGAATAAAATCATAAAGTCACGTAAAAACCAAAGGAAAGGACAAATAGGAAGGGGGTGCCATAAAAATATATCAAAAAAACGTAAGACAAATACTGGAAAGGAAACTAAAGAAGGGGGTGCCATTACAATAATAAAAACAAAGAAAGCCAAAGAAAAGACAGGACAAAACATTAAGAATATTAAACAGAAAAATAATGAAACGGAAAACCCAAGAGTGGGAGGAGACAGCACACTATAAAAGCCAAGTGAGGCACACAAAAAACACACACAGACACGTTGGGCCAGCCTGAGGAAGGCCTATAACCGGCCGAAACGTCGCGACGGCCCAATGACACAGAAACACATCATTAAAACACAAAACAAAAAAATAATAATAATTATAATAATAACCTACTTACGGGTAATTTTTGGAAACGGGATAGGGACATCATACCAATCCGTTGGACGATCACAGCCTCTTGGGGCATGCTATGGGGGACCTTGACGCCCGGGATGGGAACAGGTATGGACAGTGCATTGGAGCCCGGCCCCCTTCGGGGACCGGACTCCCAACTTGATTTCCCCTAACCCTTTTGCCAAATCATAGTATTTCTGCTAAATCATAGTATTTTTGCAAAAATCATGGTATTTGTGCAAAATCATGGTTTTGGGGCCAAATCATAATATTTCTGTTATTTTATAATATATGTGCTGAATATATTATATGTGCCAAATCATAGTATTTATCACAAATTATAGTATTTATGCCAAATTACAGTATTTCTGCTAAAACGCAGAAATAGTACCTTTTAGCAGGAATTTCTACCAAAAGATAGTACTTCTGCTAAATCAGAGTATTTCTGCTAAACCAGAGTATTCCTGCCAAATCATAGTATTTGTACTGAAACATAGTACTTCTGCCCAATCATAGTATTTGTACTAAATGATAGTACTTCTGCCAAATCATAGTATTTCTGCCAAAGCATCGTATTTGTATGGAGTCATAGTATTTCTTCTAAATCATAGTATTTCAAGCAAATCTCAGTAGTTGTTGTTGAAACGCAGTATTATTGCCAAATCATAGTATTTGTACCCAATCATAGTATTTCTGCTAAATCATAACATTTGTGCCAAATCATGGTATTTGTGCAAAAACATAGTATGTCTGCAAAACCATAGTATATCTCTTATGTTATAGTATTACTACTAAGGCATAGTATTTCTGCCAAATCATAGTATTTGTACTAAATCATAGTACTTGTGCCAAATCATAGTATTTGTTGCACATCATAGTATTGGAACCAAAACATAGTATTTGTCCCAAAGCATCGTATTTGTATGGAGTAATAGTATTTCTTCTAAATCATAGTATTTCAATCAAATCTCAGTAGTTGTGTTAAAATGCAGTATTATTGCCAAATCATAGTATTTGTGCCCAATTAATAATTCTGTTATGTTATAGTATTACTACTAAGTCGTAGAATATCTGTTATGTTATAGTCTATCTGCGGAATATAGTATGTGTGCCAAATCGTAGTATTTATACCAAATCACAGTATTTGTGCTAAAACATAGTATTTCTGCCATATTGTGGTATTTGTGCAAGAACATTGAACTGTTATGTTATAGTATTACTACTAAGTCATAGTATTTCTGCGTTGTTATAGTATTTGTGCTAAAACGTAGTATCTCTGCCAAGTCATAGAATTACTGCAATTTCATATTTTTTTTAGGAAATCTGTTATGTTATAGTATTACTACTAAGTCATAGTATTTCTGCCAAATCATAGTCAGTAAGGGGCTGACTGTTTACTAATCGCATCAGTGTAAATAGGTCATCTCTTGTGTTGGAGTGCCCTCTTGTGGCGCCTTCTGGGTAGTGACTTAGTAAACGTGAACCCTGTAAGAAGTGGTATCAGACTGATTTGTAGTGGAGGAATTTGTTGCCAGTTTTCTTAATCTTTAATCTGTATGCATGTTGTAATGCATACCCTGTTCTTAATCATAGAAACCACACCATATCACCTCTCCACATCCTGTACCATCCATCTGACCGCCAATAAACTCCACCTGTGGTAATCTAATCCCTGGATGTCAGCCGAGGATAGTTACTATTGCAGCACCACCCAGCATTAAACTGACGTACACCATTCTGTACAATAGTATTTGTGCTAAAAAGTAGTATTTCTGCCAAATCATAGTATTACTGCTATTTCATACTATTTTTAAGCGAAATTACAGTGTTTCTGCAAAAACATGTTTGAGGGGTGGAAATATGTCCTCTCATTTTTCAAACTCTGAAAATGAAGCCGTTTCTTCTCTCGTCATATCTCCGCGACGGAGGTACAAAGAGCTATGTAAATCGCAGTCAAAGTACACCAAAGTCCACTGATTCACCCAGTGCAAGAATTATGCTTCTATCCCACCTAGTTTTTGAGTTACACGACGCTTTGTAACTCCAAAAAACGGCGTTTTTCACCTCTCACCGCGATCAAATTCTGACTGCTGATCACGCTGCTTTTTAAGACGCCCCGCCCCCTTTCCGGGTGGCACGATTGGTAATGACACGGCTCTTCAGACCAAAGGTCGTGGGTTCGATTCCACCTTGGCCCACATGTTTTTTTTAACTACAAATTTATACACTATCACAGACCGGTAATTCATATTGATAATTTATTATAATTCTGCAAAGTTTTATGATTTTAGCAGCTTTTCTAATATGGACCTTAGATTCTTGTTAACAGTCTATGGCAGAAATACATACAAGTACACAGCCTGATGAAGCAGACAGAAGCACTACATCTTATTGGTTCAGCATTTTCACCTCTTATCAGCACAAATCTCAGCCTCTTCTGCTGTTTTCATTGGAATTTTAAGCTTTTCCACCTTTTTTCAGTTACGTGAGAACCAGTTTGGCTCAATGAGTAGCTGAAAAATATCAGCCTCTTCTGCTGTTTTAGCAGGATTTCAGAGTTCAGCTTTTTCACTTGTTTTAAGCACAAATTTCAGTTTCTTTATCTCATTTCACAACAAAGTTCTTCCTCTTCACCTCTTTTCTGCTAATTTGAGCTTCTGCTCCACAGTGCACATTTTCCCTCTCATCATATCTTTGCTTGTGACCAGAACTCATTTGGCTCAGAGGGTAGGGCAGCTGCCGTGAGACCCGGTGGCAGAGGTTCGAATCCTACATCCTACACATGTTCCCTGCTTGCATGCGCTCTGCTTTCTTGACACTCTCCAGTGTGTCATTACACATACAGCCATCTTCAGCAAGCACTTCTGCTTATACACTTCTTTTCAGCTCATCTTTTTGCTTCTTTAACTCTTTTCAGCAGAAATTCTTCTGATTCACCTCTTTTCTGCCAAATATTTAGCCTTTTCACCTCTTATCAGCACAATTCTAAGCAGCTTCTGCTAATTTCACCAGAATTGTTAGTCTCTCCACCTCTTCTTTGTGCGAATGAGTTTGGTGCAATGAAAATTGAGCAAGTAGCAAGAAGTTGTTCAGACATGAAGAGAAGACTGCAAAACCTTCAGTGGCACACTGGAAGCCAAGTGCATAGCAACCATAACAACGCATGTATTTTGTGAAAAATCACAATTTTGCAACTGAAAACTTTAAAAGGCATAAAAGTAAAACGGTAAAAGATTTGAAAAAGCTGATTTATACCTGAATAGCCCAATAATTTGAGAACATTTTAAAGTTTGAATGGTTGTTCTACGTGAAAATATGAGGAAGTAGTTAAGTTTCAAAAACAAGCAAATTTTGGCAGAATTGCAGAAGTTTCCCATTCATTTCAATGGGACAAATCAAGCTTAATATTTTAAAAAGTATAATAGTGAAAAATACCAAAAGACATAGCCATCATGAGCAGAAATAGCAGAATAGTTTAAAATTTGAACGGTGAAAATCGGCTGAAAATTGTGGAAGTAGTTAAGTGCCAAAAAGTGTACGGAAGTCCCAAGAGGAACTCAATAGTGTGGATGCTTAAAGCATCCACACAATAAAGAGAAACAGGATCTCAATAGTGTGGATGCCCTTGAGGGAAGTTGTTCTGTGTCCTGTGTCCAGGAAAAGTATTGTAGACCTGCACCAGACTGGGAAGAGTGAATCTACAATAGGCAAGCAGCTTGGTGTGAAAAAAATCAACTGTGGGAGCAATCATCAGAAAATGGAAGACATACAAGACCACTGATAATCTCCCTCGATCTGGGGCTCCACGCAAGATCTCATCACGTGGGATCAAAATGATCATGAGAACGGTGAGCAAAGATCCCAGAACCACACGGGGGGACCTGGTGAATGACCTGCAGAGAGCTGGGACCAAAGTAACAAAGGTCACCATCAGTAACACACTACAACGGCAGGGAATCAAATCCCGCAGTGCCAGACGTGTTCCGCTGCTGAAGCCAGTGCATGTCCAGGCCCGTCTGAAGTTTGCCAGAGAGCACATGAATGATACAGCAGAGGATTGGGAGAATGTCATGTGGTCAGATGAAACCAAAGTAGAACTTTTTGGTATAAACTCAACTCGTCGTGTTTGGAGGAAGAAGAATACTGAGTTGCATCCCAAGAACACCATACCTACTGTGAAGCATGGGGGTGGAAACATCATGCTATGGGGCTGTTTTTCTGCCAAGGGGACAGGACGACTGATCCGTGTTAAGGACAGAATGAATGGGGCCATGTATCGTGAGATTTTGAGCCAAAACCTCCTTCCATCAGTGAGCACTTTGAAGATGAAACGAGGCTGGGTCTTCCAACATGACAATGATCCAAAACACACCGCCTGGGCAACAAAGGAGTGGCTCCGTAAGAAGCATTTGAAAGTCCTGGAGTGGCCTAGCCAGTCTCCAGACCTCAACCCCATAGAAAATCTGTGGCGGGAGTTGAAAGTCCGTGTTGCTCGGCGACAGCCCCAAAACATCACTGCTCTCGAGAAGATCTGCATGGAGGAATGGGCCAAAATACCAGCTACTGTGTGTGCAAACCTGGTAAAGACCTATAGTAAACGTTTGACCTCTGTTATTGCCAACAAAGGTTATGTTACAAAGTATTGAGTTGTATTTTTGTTATTGACCAAATACTTATTTTCCACCCTGATTTACGAATAAATTCTTTACAAATCCTACCATGTGGATTCATGCATTTTGTTTTTTTCACATTCTGTCTCTCACAGTTGAAGTGTACCTCTGGTGCAAATTACTGACCTCTGTCATCATTTTAAGTGGGGGAACTTGCACAATCGGTGGCTGACTAAATACTTTTTTGCCCCACTGTATGTGTCAGTGGATCTCCAACTTCCTAACTGGCAGACCACGGGCAGTAACGATGGGCGGACATGTCTCAGCCTCCACCACTCTCAGCACTGGAGCCCCCCAGGGTGTGTTCTGAGCCCCCTGCTGTACTCTCTGTACACATATGACTGTGTGGCCACTACCAGCTCCACCACCATCATCAAGTTTGCTGACGACACCGTCGTGGTGGGCCTGATCTCTGATAACAATGAGACGGCCTACCTGAAGGAGATTAGGAATCTGGAGAACTGGTGCCAGAGGAACAACCTCCTTCTAAACGTCAGTAAGACAAAGGAGCTGATAGTGGACTTCAGCACTAAGCAGGAGAGGAACTACCAGACCCCTGTCATCAACGAGTGCCCAGTGGAGAGAGTGGACAGCTTCAAATACCTCGGAATTCACATCACGCAGGACCTGTCATGGTCCTGTCACATCAACACCGTGGTGAAAAAGGCCCGTCAGCGTCTCTACCACCTCAGACGCTTGAGAGACTTCCAACTGCCCTCCAAGGTGCTCAGGAACTTTTACTCGTGCACCATAGAGAGCATCCTGACGGGAAACATCTTAACCTGGTTCGGGAACAGCACCATGCAAGACAGATGAGCTCTACAGAGGGTTGTGCGGTCAGCTGAGCGCACCATCCGCTCCGAGCTCCCTGACCTGCACTCAATCTACAGCAGGCGGTGCTGGACCAAGGCCAGGAAGATCGTGAAGGACCTCAGCCATCCCAACAACAGACTGTTCTCTCTGTTGAGGTCAGGAAAGCGATTCCGCTCCCTGAAGACCAACACAGAGAGACTGAGGAGGAGCTTCTTCCCGCAGGCGATACGGTCTCTCAATCACACCACCACACAGTACTGACCCACACATATAGTTCTTACACACACACTGGACATTCTGGACATTGTTTTCACTTCATCACTAAAATCACTTTAAGCATATTTGCACTGCACAAGACATAATGTGGATTGCACAACACTGGACATTATATTCTTCATTTCCAGTTAATACTTGTACAGCTGCTGTTATTGTGTATATATTTATTTATTTATTTATTTATATTTCTTCATACTTCTTATATAGTTCTATACTGTGTATTGTGTATTTTGTTGTACAGTTATTTTATTTTCAACTTTAATTTATATATTTTATCTTATTCTTTCCCAGTTAAATTTACCCTTCATTCTAATTTGTGTTGTTCAGTTATTTCATTTTTAACCTTAATTTTTTATATTTTATTCCTTCCTAGTTAAATTTACACTTTTTAATTTTTTAAAATTTATTTCCTATCTTATTCATAGCCTTTTCCTTTTTTGTCTTTAGGTCACAAGCAGTTGTCTAAGCATTTCACTGCATATCGTACTGTGTATGACTGTGTACGTGACAAATAAAAATTTGAATTTTGAATTTGAATTTGATATTGGTCTGATTTAGTCATCATTTATTAATAATGAAGCAGCAGCTGAGGTACAAACACGTAAACCGAAAAGTGCAGCGCTCACCCTGACAGTGCTGCAGGGAGCACTGCAAGTTTGCTGAATGAAACAGACGAAGAAGAGTGACTTTACTTCCTTGTTCACCCCACTCTCATCTCTCTCTTTCTGCAGCAAATCTGGACCAATGGGCAGTGAGCAGAGCTGCATCATATGACCTGTGCCTGGGTTACTCTGAAAAAGCGGAGCAGTGATGCAGCGGCTCTGCAGTGAAACAGAGACAGCTGGAGAAACACATCTGTGGCTGGATTAGGTTAATACCTGTAATGCTGCGTGAGATGAGCCCCAGTTCACGCAGTAAACCTGAGCATAACCATGGACTACCGGGCACACTGGACGGATTACTCACACTGGGACCTCTTTTTTTAAAAAAAAGAGTTTATGCCAGGCTGTGTTCACATGACTGCTGGGATCATGTGACCTGTGTTCACATCTGTAGATGTGCTTACGTTGTGTTATGTAATCCATCCATCAAGTTATCCATCCATCAACACGCCTGTCTTTCTGTCATGTGTCTTTTCCTTACCAACTTAGTTCTTTTGTAATCGAGTGAACACAGACACTGATTATCCAAGTTTCAGCTTTCCAGGTCTCGACTTAGTGCAGGGGTCGGGAACTCTAGGACTCAAGGGCCAGTGTCCTGCAGGTTTTAGATCTCACCCTGGGTCAGCACACCTGAATCAAGTGATTAGTTCATTACCAGGACTCTGGAGAACTTCAAGACATGTTTGCTGTATCCCAATTCAGGGTCTGCTGCCTCAAAGGCTGCATTTTAAGGCTGATTACGTCACAGTGACGAGACAGAGGCTGTCCCAATTCGAAGGTTGCTCAAAATGCGGCCCTCAAATGAGTCCTTATTTCCCTGAATTTTAAGGATGAGTTGGTGTATCCTTCAAACCTATCCCAGACTTTATAGCGCGGCGATGGGTGTGGATAATTTTGCAGAAAAAAAAGCGGACAGCTGAAGCGAGGCAGCCGAAGAGTAAACTTTTAAAAGTAAATACTGAATTGTGTCACTTATTTACGTGCAAACGTTTAATAACGAAGAACATTAAATCATTACTGTTGGCCACAGGTCGGCAAAGTTTCAAACATTAGCGATGTTAGTACCAACTTTGTTTTAAAGCCTTCACTTTAAAATATACGCCGTTCAATAGTCGACCTTAATCTTACAGAGAATCTGATGATTTTATGGATAATTAAAGTCAGTCATATATCCACAAACACAACAAGCTGAAAGTGAGTGATGCTGCTCGGTTTGCAGTCCTGAATATCACGGCACAAGCAGGATTCACTGCACTGTTAATGTTAGCTATGTTATATTGCTGCCTCTGTTCGGTGGTGTCGAGCCAAACGGACTTTAACGTGTGTTTGAACAAGCTGACGGTTCACTCGTTAAGCTGAAAGAAAGATGCTTTAATCACAGCAGTCACACATGTGTCCACTGCACCATCTGGAACTCTTCTTGTTTAGCACTCGTAATAACACAAACACTAAATCCTGCTTCTCTGGTGCTGTTGTGTAGCAGTGTGTACACCTGAGACTGTCACCTGTCTGTCTGTCCTGCACTCTCTCTCTGTTTCTTTCTCTCTCTTTTTTTTTCTCTTTTTTTTTTTTGCCTGTCCCATTTGGTTCTTTAGCCGTCAGAATTGTTGTCTGAAGACCAACAAGGAGACCCAATGGATTTATTTTGCCAAATGGATCATCATGGCATTGCCGTATTGGTCCATTTAATCGACCTTTGTTTTTATTATTTATTTTATTTTATTTTCACTTGTTACAGACGGGACAGACATGAGTGAGGGATAGGAAAGGGAGAAAGAAAGAGGAAGGAAAAGAAAAACAGAAGGGGAGAGGAACAGCGAGAAAGGGAAAAAAAATCTCCTGGATCACCTGTTGAGAGAGAAAGAATAGAAAACAAGCAAAAAAAAACATCGCATTAATCTAGCTAAGTGTAAACAGCAGTAAATACTAAATATTGAATGTTGTTGTGCAGCACGCAGGACAGACAGCGCACAATGTGCTTTGAAGTAGCAGCCAAGAAAGGTGTAATTTACGTCTATGAACAGTGAACACCCGTGTGCATACCTGTGTGGATCATGCTTGTATTCAAAAGGTTTCCCCATGTAATGGTCTGCTAGAGGATGTAGAGAGCAATAGCCCCGTCCCCCAGGGCATGAAGCAGGCATGGAGGAGATCCAGGCCCCAGACATCCAGAGGCCCCAGAGTGCGAGAGCCCAAGGAGGACCACCGGAGGGGCATCCGTGCCACCCTCATGGGAAGGGCTGAGGATCCCCAGACGAGGGGTCACCCAGTAGCCACCGAGCAGAAGCTAGAGGGGGCTGCACCGGCGTGCCCGCTGGCTCTGCCGGCAGCCAGCTGTGCCAGAGTGAACCGAGTCGCAGACCCAGAGGCCGGAGGCCCGAGGGCCCCCCTTTGCCCGGAAGAGGCCTGACCGAGCAACGGGCACCAGGCCCCGCCAAGTAGCCACCGGGAGTGAGCCGGTACATACCTGAGTGGCCAGCCCCGGACACCAAGAACCACCAATGCACCGGCCCCTGAGGGCATCAGTCACCGGCAGGGAGTGTGGTGAGGGGAGATAGGCCTCCACACTGTTCCCTGTTTGTGAAGGACTGCTAGGAAAGTTTAACATAACTGTCTGTCCTGAATCAGTCTTATTAGGTAATGTTCAAATAATGTGATCATCCCAGTGTTTTCAGTGTGGGAGAAAGTACTCAGGGCCTTCAGGTTACACACCATGAAAGGCAGAAACAAGTTTAATGTTCAGAAACCTAAAGTCTGTATCAGCAGCAGAATGGAGCTAAAATAAATGTTGGTTTCAGTTCTATGAAGCTTTGAGTATTTTGGATCAGTAGCTGCTGTGTTTGTTGCATCATGTTGCTGTAATTGTTTATATGCTTTATATATTCTGAGCTAAGTTGATCTATAGTGTTACATCATATTCTGTAAGGATGTTATGCGTTTGTAGTAGGGCTGCACGATTAATCGTTAGAAAATCGCGATCTCGATTCATACTTATGTGCGATCTCATTTCCAAATGACAACGATTTAAAAAAAAAAAAAAAAAAAAAGACAACGACGACGATTGTACCGCATTTTGATCCGGGACGTACTCTGCATGAAAACAAGCGCTCACTCTTCCTGCTCAACAAATGACAAGGGCGGAGCCTTATACCACGTGATACAGAAGCTGTGCCGTGTGATGCTAAAATTAGCAGGGAAAAAACAACGGAGAGCACGTCAGGGATGACGAGAAAGTGACAGGAGAAAATCCGTCCCGGTCAACCACCCAAACATCAATAGCGGGAACCTTATACAGCGCTTCCCTATACCCGTCGAACTCCCGCAGGCACAAAGAAATTACGGAGGCTATCACTTATCACCTGACCAAAGATATGGCTCCCATCAACACTGTGCAAAACGAGGGATTCAGGAAAATGATCAACACCCTAGACAAACGCTACACAGTGCCGTCCCGCAACTATTTTTTCTATTGTTGCACTACCTGCTCTATACACGCAGTGTCGAGCAATGGTGGAGACGGAATTTCAAGCAGTACAACATTTTGCAGCAACAACAAAACGTGAGACATTTGTTGTTTTTATGTTTATTTATTGTTTTTATGTTCAGTCTCAACTGTTACGAAGTTGATGTGCAGTTAATATGTGCAATAAATATTTATACTGGAAAAGAAAATTGTGAGAGAATCGTGATCTCAATTCTAAGCCAAAAAATCATGATTCTCATTTTATGCAAAATCGTGCAGCCCTAGTTTGTAGACTTTCTGCCCAGTTTGACCCATTTAGCAGAAGTCAGCCTGTTTAAGGCTCTGATGTCTATTCTGTATGACTTAAAGCAGTTATGACATGGTCTGATTTTCTCACCCAATAAAGGAATATTTCATATATCCGTCTACTCTTCATTCTATCAGAAACAGTTATCACAGCTCGTACATTTTCTTTTTACACATATATGTAAGCATTGAGACAAATTTAGTAATGCCAACAAATTAAACGAACAATATTTGTCTCTTATATATGATACATCTATATATACACTGTCAAAGATACTTGAGTGTCTTTGAATGAAGATTTAAGGTGATAGGACATATAAATAACTGCAACTTGAATCTTTACTGAAGCTCAGTATTTGACACAGAGTTCACTCGCATGAATTTCACTCACATGTGCTGTCCCAGTGTACCTGCACATGTGATGTGACAATAGAAGTGATTTGATTTGAGAGTTCAAACTCACTGCTGTAATAACTAATAATGATTAATATAATAACTATTATATTGGCCATATCATATTTACACTGACTTTAGTCTCATGAACAACATTAGCTAACTGTTATTTACTAACTAATCTTATATGACTGTTCAGTACAGATATGAAGCCCAACAATCATGTTTTAGTCCTGTGGTCTCAGCCTCAGATACTTATTAAATCACACAAAGCTCGTGTGGAAAAAAAACAAACAAGCAAAATATGTTCTTCTTCATTTCTGTCAACCACACGTTTCCAGCTATCATGGTTGCTAGGCAAGCTGGGCAGCGCGACGGAGGCTAGACCGTCCCATTTCACAAGCCTCACACTTCCAGCCTTAGCGGTCTTTGAGTACGCGGCCCTTGAGGAGCGTTGAGGCTGCGTACTTTAAGGCTGCAGACCCTGAATTGGGATACAGCCATGCTGAGGAGGTCATTTAGTCATTTAAATCAGCTGTGTTGGATCAAGTGCACATCTAACACTCCACACCAGTTGGTGGCGGTAATGCACCATCTTGCTGTTTGCCAACCGCCAATAAACCCTACACAGATTCAGATTCAGAAGAAGAAGGACACATCTAAAACCTGCAGGACACCAGCTCTCGAGTTCCCCACCCCTGACTTAGGGTCTTGTCTCTCAGTCTCGGCATCAGTCAGGGGGCTGAAATAACCACGACTGCAGTTGTCATCACATCACAAACTTCTGGCCACTTCAGATTTAGCAGTGTGCACGTAGTGGCACATTTAAGATCTAGTTTAAAGGGCTAACAGGATGAACTGGGACTCAGGTCTGAACTCTCGTCCCGTCTGAAGACCGAGGGTTACCCAAACAACACAAGCAGACAGGTTCAAACCTTCATCTTTCATTCCATGGATACAGGCAGGTAGAACAGAGTGTGGCCTGCAGATGAAACCACAGGTGAAAAGGGAAATAAGAGGTCACACACACACAGCTGACTTTTGTTGTTTATGATGATGGTTCAGCAGGGTCAGTCGATCTGACTGCTTTTACATTCAACTTTCAGACCAGAGACAGAAAACATCAAAATCACGTCAGCTGACTGCCAGGTCACACGACCTGTCTGAGAAAATCTGCATTACACAGCTCTGTTAATGGGACTATGTTTACAGGAAGTTAAAATGTCAGATTTTCATCCCTAACCTCCTGGAGGAGGAGATCTTCCACTCAACATTCAATAATATTGATTCTGATCAATAAATACACTTTGGGCTCTGATGAGCTGAATAAATACAATAACAAGTTATTTTCAAAGACGATTTCATCTGCACAACCACATGAAGTGAAACACCTGGAACCTTTCCTGCATCCCTGTCTCTCAGTGAGTAACTTCAGTCCAGCTAAAGTAAAGGAAGGAAACGAGTTGAAGCAGCTTGCTGATCAGCACAGGACAGTTTCAGAGCTGAGACGATCACCAATTGTCCTGCTGATCAACGTCCAATGATTTAAAAAAAAACAAAAAAACCTGCAGTTCATGAACCACAAACATCTCCCTGTGCACTCCATCTACGATGAGTCAGACATAATAAAAAATGAGTCGTTTTAAAGCTCTATGTCTGCCCCCTCCAGCTTTTCTGACTCTATCAAAAGAAAATAGATGGTTTTCTTTCTGGTTGGAACTCACTCGTGCACACACCTGTGCAGGTACAGGGCGTACAGCATCACTGCCTCTGTCCTTATAAAACTAAGTGATACTATTTCATTAACACATTAAAACTCCAGATTTAATCATTATGCATCACCACATGCTAACCTGCATGTTTGTAGGGGTTGTCACCTGTTACCCCAACTCTAACCAGCGGACCGCCTCAGACGGGCAGCATTCAGGTCAGTCCCATTAAAAAAAAACAATACATGGTTTGTTTTTTAAAGAATGGCAGAACCCAGAAACACCCACCCACCCCCCAAAAAAACCCCACCAACTCAGAAACGAAACCTCAGAACAGAACCAAAACCAGCGTTGACCTGGACATGCTGCTGTCACGTGTGATGCTTTCTGTCCCTACCCCCAAATTGTGCAACTAAACAAAATAAGGCTTGAGATGGTAGGGTTGCCATGGTAACTTGTCTACAAGCTTGATTGACATCATGCAGTTAAAGTGAGCTAGTGTCTGTAAAACTTTTGGCATCGCGCCTGCCGCTTGTCAGTCGCCGCGCTAACAGCGGTTTACATTCAGACCCTGGCGGGTCAATGGTTGCTGGGCAAGTCTCTGTAACAAACACTGCCGATCTCCTCTCTCTGTTAGCGGTCCAGATCATCCAGCTTGCCTTCTTCATCGTCTTCATTCGGCCCCTCCTTCTCTTGCTGCTGCTGCTCCTCAGGTTTCTCTTTGACGTCCTCCTTCTTCTCCATCTTTTCCTCCTGCCCCTCTTTCAACTCCTCCTTCTGCTGTTTCCCATCTTTCTCCGCTTCCCTCGCTCTTGATGTGCCCTGCTTCTTCAGGTCCTGAAACACCTCGGTGAAGAAGTGTGGATCAGCGTTGATTCGCAGCATGTTGCCGCTAAGGCGCTCGATCAGCTCTAGCGCTCGATCCCAGAATGCATCACGACTGGACTCCACTAGGAAAGGCTTCAGGGGGTAGGAGATCTCGTTGCCCAAGTAGGAGTAGGCCAGATAGAGACAGGTGAGGAATGTGGCGTGGAGCTCGTGCTCTGAAGCAGTATCCTCATCCACCACGTCCCTGCACAGCAGGTACACAAACACCAGGCTGGCCGGACTGATGAAGCACTGGTCCTGCAGGGGGACAACCGAGAGTGGACTTTACAACCAGTCTTAGAGTCATCCACCCATCCATCCTCCCATCTGTCCACCCATACGTCCACACATGCATCCACACGTCCATCCACCCACTCATCCACACATCCATGCACACATCTGTCCACTCATCCAACCACACATCTATCCACTCATTCATCCACACATCTGTCCACACATTTGTCCACTCATCCATCCACACGTCCATCCACACTCACACAGAGCTGTTTTACACTCACTATAGTGGTCTTTCTTTTTTTTTTTTCTTTTTTTTTTTTTTTGCCTGTCCCGTTTGGCTCTTTTGCCATCAGAATTTTTGTCTAAAGGCAAAGAAAGATGCCCAACGGATTTACTTTACCAAATTGACCATCCCAGCCTTGCCGTAATGGTCCATTTGATTCACCTTTTATTGTTCATTTTATTTTCACTTATTGAATACGGGACAGACTTGACTGGGGGAAAGAAGGGGAGAAAGAAAGAGGGAAAGAGAAACAGCTGAGAAGAGGGACAGGGGAGAAGGGCAAAAGACAAAAACCAACAGAATGAGCAGAAAAAAAAAAGAAGAAAAAAAAATGCATATATCGATCACCTGGGTCACCTGCTGAGAAAGAAAAAAGAACACAAGCAGAAGAGAACAAGAGTAATAGAATAAACAACATCACAATGATATATGGGAATATGACAGTAAATACTAAATATTAAACATTATTGTGCAGCACATAAGATCAACAGAACACAGTGTGCTTTGAGGTAGGAGCCAAAAAGGGTGTCGTTTGTGGGTGTGATCACCCGTGTGTACACCTGTGAGCATGGACGCGCTTGTTTTTGTTTTGTTTTTTTTAAAGGTTCCTTCATGTAATGATCTGCTAGAGGGTGTGGGGGGGCCACAGCCCCGTCCTCCAGGGCATGAAGCAGGTATGGAGGAGATCAAAACTCCAGACATCCAGAGGCCCCCAGAACACAAGAGACCAAGGAAGACCAACAGAGGGGCAGCCGCGCCACTGTCCCAGAAAGAGCTGAGGAGAGTCCCAGATGAGGGCTCACTCAGCAGCCGCGGAGCAGAAGCCAGGGGGAGTTGCAGTGACGCGCCCGTGAGCTCCGCCGCCAGCCAGCCGTGCCTGAGTGACCGAGCCCCAGGCCGAGAGGCCGGGGGCACCCCACCTCCGAAGTGGCCCGAGCGAGCCCCAGGCCCCAGGCCCCAATAAGCAGCCGCCAAGGAGTGAGCCGGTGTGTACCTGGACGCCCATCCCCGGACACAAAGAACCACCAACGCACCGATGTCTGAGGGAGTCCGCCACTGGCAGGGAAGTGGTGGTAGGGGGAGATAGGCCTCCAAACCTTGGAGGGCCTAAGATGTCCCCAGAGAGGTGGCGCCTGACACCCAACCTGACATATAGACACAGAAATACAGGCACACACATATACAAACATCCATTCCCACCCTCATGCTCTCATATGCACTTACGCCACACTCAAACAACGTGGAGACAGACATAAAGAGACGCTGTACACACAATCACACTCCCCAAGCGTACTCTACAAACTGGGGGAACTGCACCCAGACCCAGGTGGTGTTACCCTTTTCCCTGCGGTGGGGGGAGGCAGACCGCCCCGACTCCTCAGCAGCAGGAAGGCCCCACACTCCAGACCGCAGTCGGACAGCCAACTCCTCCTCCTAGCCCCCCCGCTCCAGCAGGTCGCAGAGAATGGGGGTGAGAGAAGACTCCAAACCTCCCTCCACCCGCTCATTGTAGTGTTGATGCATGTGTGTTCTAAGGTGCATTTAAAACCCAGGAGGGCATGGAGCTACCTGCCAGAGAGCAGCAGGTAAGCGCATGGTCCCTCCTGCTAGCCCTCAATGTCTACGTGTATTCAAAATTGAGAGGTGGGCAACGACGCCAGGGGTGGGGTGTACACCCTGATGGTACTTTGGATTCCGTGTATCGTGCCCACCCCCAAGATCCTATATGTATGTGTAATGAGAGTGTGAGTAATGTGAATGTCTAAGTTGTGGGATAAAATTGAGGCAGAGGCAGCCAGAAGGGGACGGGGGGGGGGGGGGGGGGTAGCCTCCCCTGCACCCTGGTGACATACCCCTACTCCAAGGTCCTGCATGTGTGGGTGGTTGTGGTGGAGCGGGAAGAGGGAGGCAGCTGGAGATGGGGAGGGAAGGAAGGGAGGGGCAAGTGACCCCTCCCTGGGGCCAGCTCCCCTGCTGACCCCTGTAGGCACCCCCATACTCCGCGATCCACCAGGGAAAGGGGGCCCAGGCCCATCCAGACCGGGGCCCAGAGCAGCAGCGCCTCCCGGCCCCACAGAGCCCGGGACAGTCCACCCAACCCCACCACAGAGAAAACTGCACCCACCCCACCATCCACTCTTCTTCCAGACTACATAAGACAATAAACACCCAGGCTGAGATCTTCTTCCACCTCTCCTGTATCTCCCCCTCCTGCAGAGAGAGCCCCTGAGGAGAGGAAAGCTCCTGCAAGATGTGACAATCTTCCCCACCAGTTGAAGAGCCCCCCAGGTGGCTCGATGCACCGGCGGCACCCTGCTCCAGGGCTGGGCCCCCATGCACCCACCCGCCCACAACCCCAGCAACACACCAACCAGGACCCAAGCCCCCGAGGCCCGGCCCAGGCCCCAGCCCAGAGACGGAGCGCCCCCAGAACCTCACGCCCATCCCGGACCCACTATAGTGGTCTTTCTGAGGACGGTACAATGCCCAAGGACACGTTTCAAAATGTGGACTGATCTCAATCAAACAATCAGCCTTCCATTTAGCAGACAACATGCTCTATCACCTGGCCAACGCCAGCCAATGACAGGGCAATGAAGGGACAACAGTACTAGTACTACAGAAAGAGCAGCTGAACTAATAGGTGAATTATTCTGGATTAATATCATTGTTATCTATTAGTTCACGTTTACGTGCTACTGTGAGGTGACCTTGAGGGTCTGAAAGGCGCCTATAAATAAAATGTATTATTATTATTATTATTATTATAGTTCGTAGTGTCACAACACTTCCACCGATGATGACTGACCAATAGCAGAAGACATCCAAGTGACATCATTATGAAGCTTATGCCTAAGTTCAATAAGCATACACCTGCTTTCCTGGGTGTTAGGCTCTTTTTCTTTTCTATGCATCATTATCAGTTCCCATGCTGTCAATCTCAGTACTGACATGGTTAGTCCAATCATTTTATCGCCCGCCATCTTTGAGCCAATCAGCCCCCAATTTGCATAGATTCAATCTATACTCTCAGTCATTCTCCCTTTCAGACTCTCATTTGTACATCCCACCTCCATCCCATCTCCACCTCATAGACACCTCAATTGGAGCCCCATCCAAACCAGTGTCTAGACTCCCAGGAGTCCTGTTCTAAATCCTATCACCACTGGTAGTCCACTTTGACATGACGGGTCATCAGAGTCTAATGGCAGAATACATTTAAAATAATATAATTTCTCTATCTCAGTGAATTACATTCAATTCATCCAAGTGATCTCTCCTTATTAAAATTACATCATTAACCCCTTAAAAGCAGACGGCTGCAAACTGAAGATTAAACAACCCAGTTCAGACTTGATGCTGGAAAGTCGAATTTCCCAGAGGAACCCACCCGAGGGATTAATAAAGTTCTATCTTATCTTATCTTGGAAGTAAGAGGAGGACTGATTTGTTCATGTAGTTATTCGTCCACCCGTCTTCCTTCATTCTGACTGCCACTGCAAATTTCTGGAGAAGGGATTTGAAAGAGATCAAGGCTTCAGAGACTCATGTCTCAGAACTGCCACCAACCATCGATCTCCCTGAAGTCTGATGTTCTCTTGAGACAATAATCGAGCCCACAGAAACTGAGGAGGCCAATCAAACCAAGCCTAACCCAACCAAACCAACCTAAACCAAACAAAGCCAAACTGAACCAAACCAAACCAAGCAGAACCAAACCAAGCCAAACAAAACCAAACATGCTCCTCCAGTTTTCAGCTGTGCTAACATGACCTGAATGTAACGTTTTATCATTTTTAACATGCAACGCCCAAACATCGATGCTGAGGTTAATTTTCAGCAGCAGTTTGTAAACACAGCAACAACCTACAGTAACATGACATGTTTATTAAATACCACAGTAGATATGAAATAAAAACATACAACATGAAGTTAAAGTGCACACACACACAAACACAGACACACACACACGTTTCCACCGACAGTGCTCTGTGTGGAGCAGTCTGTTACTTTCAGTCTGTAGCATGTCTGAAACCTTCATATCTCTCTAATATACAGTTTGTCTTCCTTTGGAAATAAGCCACTCAGCTGTCACCACTGTAAACACCGTGACTGGCCAGAGGAGTTACAAGCCCTGCCCCTTTCATGTAAGCACACATGTTAAACCCTGAGGTTAAGGTAAATGAATGCAGATAACAGCTCTGGACAGGTGAGACTAGCACAGACACACAGATGGGCTCTCACCTGCCAACCCTGAACGAGCAACGCTCGGTCCACGTTTCTGAACCACAGAACGATCTGATTGGATGAGAGCTCCTTCAGTTTGACACAGCGGCGACACATGAAGTCGGAGAGACAGCGTAGGAGCTCACCTGTGGACGCCTGCAGAGAAGACAAGGAAACAAGGAGCGAGGAGAGGAAGCTTTTTGTTGTAACACAGGAAGTAGAACAAAGTGTTTGGGTTTCTGTAGAACCTGAGGTTCTGTTGAAGGTTCTGTAGGTGGAACCTGTCCTCTGGGTGGATGTGTGTGGTGCCCTCTGATGTTTTAAACTTTATAATCAGATGGGAGTTTTTTTCCTCCGGGTTTTTTAGACTGAAAACTGTCTTTGAACCACCTCAGACCCTTAACAATAAAACTGTATTCACCACAGAGTTTCTAGTTATTATTAATTTCAGAATAATTCTTCTTACACCCCCATTTTATCAAAATCTTATTTTATGAATGAATTTATATTAATTATTTTACATCTATTATTCCTGATTCCTTTGTTAGGTTTCACGGCTTCTCCATTTTTATTATTTAGCATCACGTTTTTCTGCCTTCACTGTTCCTAATGTTCTGACCTTCAAGCGCATGCACTTACTGTCTGTCTGTCTACGTGTCTCTGATTAAAAACCAGCTGATGACCTCTGCCAACACACATGAGCACCCCTCACTGACTCACCCACCTGAACCACCACCCTCCGTGGGGACACGAGCGGCTCGGGCCAGGCCTGTCTCTGGTTCTGGTCTGGGACCGTGGGCACGGGCACCGGGATGGGTCCGTGTTTGTGTCCGGGCTTCGCTACTCTGGGCTCGCGGCGCTCCTGCTGCACGTGCCTGGGCTCGGACACTGCGGGCTTCACTTTCTTCCCTCCCTTCCTCTTCGCTCGCGCGGCCACGAGCCGTTTCTTCCAGCTGAGCGCGTGCAGGAGCACCGGGTGCCTCTTCTTCTTCCTTGTTCCGTCCTTCTCCTCCTCCTCCAGTGGCTTCTTTACCGCGAGCTCCTCCGGGCCCCGAGCGGCTTTCCGTGAGCCCGGAGACAGAGACAGCACCGTTCCCATGACGACAACCAGATGGAGGCGAGAGGCACTGCAGCAACAGAGGAGGAGGAGGAGGGAGGAAAAGGAACAAGGAGGGGATGAGAAAGAGAGAAGAGGAGAGAGAAAGCCCATCCGTCTGTCTGTCTCACCTGTCCGCGTGTGGTGCAGGCTGGCGTGCAGGGCTTACGTTTTAGTCTCTGATCCGTTGTTTTTACAACAAAGAAACAGATGCAGTCACCCACAATGCACTTGGAGAGACAAGCAGCTGCGAGGCATCTATTGCAACACCTGGATACACCTGGAGAGGTGGAGAAAGTAAACTGACATACTGTGTACAAATACACACTGAGGTACACAAACAGAAGTACTGATCCACATGTTTTTGGCTCATCTGTGATCTGCAGTTCAAACCCCACTTCCTGTGGATGTTTCACAATAAAAGCCTCTCAGAAGAGACAAGCTGCAAGGCTTTTATTGTGCAGGAAACCAAAGCCGGAACCTTACACTATAAAATGTCGGAGATCATGAGCTTGTCAGATTAAAGGCAGATTCATCCTGTGTGACGGTTCAGCTGTTTGATTGCTCGGTGGAGCTTTTATTAGTACAGATTCAGAATCAGCTTTATTGATCTCTATTACCACAAACACACTAATCAGACCTCTCAGTTTGACCTGCAGTTTTCTCAGTGTCCTCCAGAGGGAGCTGTCCTGTTGCTGAGGAGGAGTAGGAAGAGATGCAGTGACTGAAAAGAACTGGTTGTTGCTGATGAGCTTTTGTTTAACTCTAAAACATTTGAATACATTTTTAAGTCACACTTACTAAATCACTGAGTTATTAAGTAAAAATTAATGAAGGCATTTAGCTATTTTCAGGCTGGATATTCGAGGAGCTTTCAGAGGAAAGTGAGAAAGCAGTCCTACATATTTCAATATGTGCATTGAACGACATATCCTGGTCAAAAATGAGGTTCCTCACAGTGTTACTGGAGGCCAAGGTATTGCCATCAAGAGTAAGAATCTGGTTAGATACCATATTTCTAAGATTTTCAGGGCCGAGTACAATAACCTCAGTTTGATCTGAATTAAGAAGCAGAAAGTTAGCGGTCATCCAGGTCTTTATGTCTTTAAGACATTCCTGCAGTTTAACTCATTGGTGTGTGTTATTGGGTATCTGTAAACAGAATTGGTCCTAGCACTGAACCCTGTGGAACTCCATAATTGGCCTTAGTGTGTGAAGAGGACTCTCCATTTACATGCACAAATTGGAGTCTATTAGATAGATATGATACAAACCACTGCTGCGCAGTACCTGTAATACCTACAGTGTGCTCTAATCGCTCTAATAGGATATTATATAAAGAGTCTAAATGAGTATCAATGGTACTGAAAGTAGCTGTACATAAAGTTACGTCTGTGAGATGGTGATCAGTCATTTTTGAATTAATGGTAAAAATGTTACTTGTGAAGAAGTTGTGTGACAAATGAAGGAGGAGTGTTCGTTAGTCTGCAGTTTTCTTTGGTACATGTGTAATTTAATATTGTTGTTTTAGAGTTAAAATCATAAAACTACAATACAAATCTTGGGATCAAACCCAAGATTTACATGTTTAACAACAAATCTTGTTTATTATAGACTAATGAAAACACACACAGCTGATCCAGAGTCAGATTACTCACAGCGCTGCATGTGTGTGTGTGTGTGTGTTGGTGGGCGGGGCCTGTGGCAGCAGAAGGTTCATTGTCTGAGGAGGCAGAGAGAGGGTGGAGGGAGGGTGGAGCAAGCTGCACAGAGACTGCAGCTGGGAGAGAGAGAGACAAAGAGGGGGGAGGCCGACTCTCTCTTTCTTTCTTCGTGTGGGGGAGGAGAGGGGGAGGATTAACCGACTGATCTGCCACGCGCGCTCACACACACACACATTTCAGACAAACAAACACACAATAACACAGCAGCCAAGCAGGCTTCATCTGGATCAGCAGCAGAAGCATCAGCAGCGGCAGTGGCAGCGGTGAGGGAGAGAGACAAAGAGACAGAGAGAGAGAGAGAGAGACAGGCAAAGAGGAGGAGGAGGCAGACGCTCTTCATCGTCTGAGGAGTCAGACAGGAGAGAGAGAGAGACAGGCCTTCAGCAGCTCGACCACCCATCTACGTTCATAGTGATGGTCGACCACATGTTCCTGTGTGTGTGCTGAGTGTGTGTGCTGCTGTGGGTGGGTGTGTTCCCGTGTTCCTGCTCGGTGTGTGTTCACGGCGCATGTGATGGGTAACGCCGAGAGCATGGAGAGCCAGCTGGCCGTCATCCGGTCCAGAGCTGCTCCGGTTCGACTCCCGATGCCAGACCCGGCCGAGCTAGAGGAGAGGTTCTCCATCGCACTGGTAGGATACTCGCACAGACACACACAGGCATGCTGAAAATATGCAGTCACACTCTGCAGGTCTGGCGTGGGTTAGTGGTCTCTGCAGAACCTGATCACCAGGCCATGAGATCCTGGTCTCCAGATCTACTGGTTTTAAATGCCTGTGGTTCTGCAGGGCTCTGGATCTGTAAGTTTCCCCTCTTTGGGTTTCTGGTTCTCCAGGTCACTTCTCCTGTGGTCTTTGGTCCTAGAGGTCTATAGTTCTGCAGGTTCATTCTGTAAACTGTGATGTAGTCTGGCTCAGGAGACACAGATCCTGGTCTGAATCTGGATCTAAAGGGAGGAACATTCAGAACCACATCAGAACCAGCTGGGTCTGTTCAAGAGTCTGTTCACACGCTTGTCTTCAGATTCACGCTCAAAGCCCCTCTACAGTTTGTTCAGGTCTTCAAAAACACAAGAGAATTAGATTAGCCAAGTCAGACAGGGGAAACACGTTGATACTGGAAACCATGATCAGCAGCTCTGGGACTGGACCAATAGGAGGGCTCGAAGTTTCACCCTGACATGAGCTTCAGTATGAGGGCTATAAGCCACTTTAGCTATCCACTGAAAATATGAAACAGCTGACCTTTGAAGGTATACGACCTGACTCAGTATCTCTAAAAGTCACAAGTCAAGCTAACTAAAGAATCACTTAATAGTGGTCACATGGTCCACTAGTAACAGCAGGATCCTCCTGCAGGAGTAGCATATCATGGTTGGTTGACAGCCATCATTTAATTGTGTTTACACTGAATAAAACTGGTACAAAGTTTCATGTCATGGAAAAATTCATGGATGAACCAGCAGATCCAGGATCAGTTGATCGTCATCACTTTAATCTTCAAGGCTCAAATCTTGTTGTTTTTGGAGCAACCTTTGGTATGACTGACTCTTTTATTTAATCTGTGGATTTAAGTACAGACATGTGAATTGGAACATCCAGATTTTGTCTTGGGCTGTTTAGTGAATAAAAAAAAAGAGTTGGGAGTTTAGAGTTCATTCTGTATTTAGGGTTTGGGGGTTGAGATTTACATATTACTTTGATTTTCTTTAAGGGTTTGTGTCTGTATTCATGGACTAAGGGTTCAAAATGTTGTCTTTTTTGTTTCTAGACGTGTTTGAGCAATAAAACTGTCTGATTTTCAGAATTCAATGAACCTGCCACCTGACAAGGTGCGTCTGCTGCGTTCCTACGACAATGAAAAGAAGTGGGAGCTTATTTGTGATCAGGTAGGTGGATGTTTATGGGACTGCAGGAACAAATTGTTAAGAAGCTTCAACTCATTGATCTGAATATTGAAAGAGACACGAATCATAAACGGTGCAGATATGATTTGTTGTGTGACTTTGGGGTCATTTGTTATCCCATTTTGGTCATTTTACAAAACAGATTGTTTTATGTGTTTCTAATGTGGCATTTTATGTAATTTTAGACTTTTTCCAGCTGTTTGTTGCTGTTTTTGTTCTTCACGGTCATTTTACATCTCTCCTGTATGTCATTTTAGTTATTTCTGGGTTATATGTCATATCTCTTGGTTTAGACTAGCAGGGCTCTAGACTAACTTTTTGCCTGGGCGTACAGGTACGCCTAACTTTAAAAAGTTAGGCATACCGGCACAAAAGTTAGGCGCACACAAATTTTATAATAATTTCTATAATATAATGTGTTTTTCTGGATACACTGTGCTTTTTCAGCATTCAAAGATTGATGACACCGTGTCAGAGCACTGGCTATGAATTTCAGAAGGATCAGGCCTTAACTTAACAGAAAAGTTAGCAATAGTTCTTTTCCTATTACAGCTACATCCACTTCTGTCGTGCCCAGGCTGCTCACTAGGGCTGGGTATCATCACTGATTTCTATAATCCATTCGATTCTGGTTTTCAAAGTCCCGATTCGATTCAACTTAGCCTCAGACAGAAATATTATAATTCTGATCATTTATCAGTACTGACTTCTTCAGCCGAGAAAGACAAAGTTGATTCTGATGCGTCGGGTCTGTGTTTACGTCTTTGTGTGGAATCCGTGTACCTGCTCTCATTTGCTGTTTGGTTGTTGTTGAAATGGTTTTGTGAGCTTTAATCTGAGAATCTGGCGTTTCTGGCAAAACACAGTTATATTTAAAAGTCGATTCAGGATTTAATGAATTGATATCGCTTTATTCAAGCTACTCACCTCCCACTTCCACCTGGACTTTCAACGGGACCACGGCCAATCAGAGAGGTCCCGCCCCTTACTATCTCTGATTGGTTTAGTCCACGATAGGGGCATAATGTGTGTCTCTTTTTGACCACAGGGAAGGTTGCAGATTTTTTTTTTTTTTTTGCTACTCGAACAGTTGGTCGCACAGGTGCAACCAAATATTTTTTTTTAGTCGCACCACTGAAAAATTTGGTCGCATTTGCGACCAAATTGGTCGCACTCTAGAGCCCTGACTAGGGTTCTTGGACTTTCTGGGTCCCCGTACCTTTGGTTCCAGTCTGTAATTTGCCCCACTTCTGTTGATTTGAGATTTGACAAAATCCTGCAGCTGATAAAGTTGAGAGCAAATTTAATAACATTTTAAAGTTTCTTTAAAAAATGACATTTAGAATTATTTTCCCCAGTAAAAGTCAGACAGGCGTTGTGGTGGGTGGGGCTTCATATCTGATCCCATCTAGTCCCACTGTTTTTATGTTTGATGTAGGAAAGGTTTCAGGTCAAGAATCCTCCTCACACCTACATCCAGAAACTGAGAGGCTTCCTCGACCCGGCCGTCACACGGAAGGTAAGATGGCAAAGTTTAAAGTTTATTGCGCTGACAGAGAAAACTTTCTTTTAGAGTCCTGCTGGTAGTCCTTCAGTTACGGCCTGTGTTTATATTTTTTTAAAATATTGACCAGTTTGTGTGTTTGTCTGCAGAAGTTCAGGAGAAGAGTTCAGGAATCAACTCAGACGCTCAGAGAACTCGAGATTTCTCTTCGTACAAACCACATTGGGTACCTGTCTGTCAGAACACTTGTCTGTCTCTCTAACCTGTCTAACAGTCTCATGGCTGTCTAACATCTGTCTCCCGTCTGTCTGCAGGTGGGTGAGAGAGTTTCTGAATGAGGAGAATAGGGGTCTTGATGTTCTGGTTGAATATTTGTCGTTTGCTCAGTACGCTGTCACGTGAGTAAAGACAGGGCTTCCTCTTTGCTTTCTGAGCTTCGGTCTGAATTTTGAACTTCACATGTCGGATCTTTTTATGGTGCGATCACACCGACAGATGAAATGTAGTGTTCAGGTGATTAGTTTGGAGCAGGTTTGGGACTTACAAACATTTTACAAACTTTTTGTGCTCAGGTTTGATGGAGAACAGTCAGAGGCTGGAGGCGAGGTGTCGTCCATCGACTCTCCCTGGAGTCGTTCGATAGAAGATCTCCATGGTGACTGCAGCCTCCCCTCACCATCCTCCTCTGTACCCCGAGCAGCTCGACACTCCATCAGGTAGCAGAACATAATGTATGAATAAAACCAGAAGTCACCTAGGTGTGCTAACGTGAATTTTCTGTTTGTAGTTCGACTCTGGTGACTCGATCCAACACGCTGCCGAGTCGTCGAACTCTCAAGAACTCACGACTTGTGTGCAAGAAAGATGATGTTCACGTTTGTATCATGTGTCTGAGAGCCATCATGAACTACCAGGTAACTTAATCTGCCCGGTGACAGAACGTTTGTGTCAATTTGAAGTCAAACCTGTCCTAAATCTGTAAAGTTTAGATTTTAGAGCCGGAAACATTACTGACCTTCATCTGTGTCCTCATCTTCATCAGTACGGTTTCAACATGGTGATGTCTCATCCTCACGCTGTCAATGAAATTGCTCTCAGCCTCAACAACAGGAACCCAAGGTACATCTGCAGATACAACTAATATAAATATTACCACTGCTGTATCTGTCTCGCTGGCAGAGAACAAAATACACCTGCGTGTTAGAAAATACAAACTTTGAGTGAATTCAAACAGCTCCTGAGAAGAAAGCCACAAAGTCAGTTAAACCACAGATGTAGACATTGTTTCTGTTCACTGTTTGTTAATTAGTGTGTGAAGCTTGTTTTTCTCTCTATAAATAGCTTTTTAAAAATTTATTTGATGCATTTTCTTCATCAGGACAAAGGCTCTGGTCTTGGAGTTGTTGGCCGCAGTGTGTTTGGTCAGAGGAGGGCACGAGATCATCCTGTCGGCCTTCGACAACTTTAAAACTGTAAACAAAATAACAACACACTCTAAACATAAAACAACAAGTAATCCTTTTGTCATTTCTCCACTTTGTGCCTCCTGTTGTCTTGGGGTCTCTGTCAGGATACATGAGAAGGAGAAAGTAACGTATGAAACAGGTGTGCCACAGAGCTGGAATCACCAAACCATGAAGGGAGGAGGACATTTCTAGTTTTAGAGATATTGCAGTCCTAAAGATGTTTGTTTATATGTGCATTGAAGGACATATCCTGGTCAAGAACAACTAAAGGTTTTCTTCATGGTGTTACTGGAGGCCAAGGTAATGGCATCCAGAGTGATCATCTGTATGCGTTATTATAAAATGAGGCTCTGGACTAAAGAGCTCTCCTGTTGTTAAAAACCTGTTGATTCGACTTCTTGCATTTCCTCCCATCACATCTCAGATGGGAGGAAATTATATTAAAGGAAAGGAGGTACAAACTGGGAAAATGAGAAGAGAGTAAACAGCATACGTTTGTTTGTTTGTTTGTTTGTTTGTTTGTTTGTTTGATTGATTGATTGATTGATTGATTGATTGATTGATTGATTGATTGATTGATTGATTGATTGATTGATGTGTTGCAGGTGTGCTCTGAGTCAATGCGTTTTGAAAAGTTGATGGAACATTTTAAGAATGAAGATGACAACATCGACTTCTTGGTAACGTTGTCTCAAATGGGACCTAATATTTCAAGATTTTTCTTTTAAATTAATTGCATGAAAGTTAAGATCCATTCAGCTCACAAAGTTTACATCTGTGTGACTTTGGTAACGTCAGACTTGCCTGGTGTGACATCATCAGGTTAATAATGGGCAGTGAAACATGTTTCCAGGTGGCCTGCATGCAGTTCATCAACATTGTGGTTCACTCTGTAGAGGACATGAACTTCAGAGTCCACTTGCAATATGACTTCACCAAACTCAACCTGGAAGAACACCTGGAGGTAAGACAGAAACCCACAATCAGAGCATCACAGTCACTCTCAGACAGAATGTGGTTTTAATTTACATCTAGTGCTGTTCAGAAAATGATGTGTTTCACCAAAACCTGTCTCCTCACCTGTGCCCTCACCTGTTTCACCTCAGCGGCTAAAGCACACAGAGAGTGACAGGTTGCAGGTTCAGATTCAGGCGTACCTGGACAACGTATTTGATGTCGGGACACTGCTGGAGGATGCAGAGACCAAAACTGCTGCTCTGGAGAGAGTCGAGGAACTGGAGGAGAACCTGGCCACGGTAAGACCTCCAGGTGGAGGGAGACAGGTGGAAACAAAGGGGTCAAGTCTTAAAAGACATTATGATAAATCTCTGGTTTTGTGCTGACCTTCACCAGCCTCTTTCTTTCTCTATATGCCTTCAGATGTCAGAACGTCTGCTGGATGTGGAGAACGAAGCAATGTTGAAGATTGTGGAACTGGAGAAACAGCTGATGCAGACCAACAAAGAGCTGGACCAACTCCGGGTCAGTCTTGTTACTGTGGAAACCACATGTACATTGTCACCATGGAGCAAATAAATGAGGCAAATAAATGTATAAGAGTAGGTCAGATGGTGATAATGATGAAGAGACATCTACAGGGAATAATGTGGAGTTTACAGGGCTGAAATACTTTTTAAACATGGGTTTTATAAAATGTTGGACTGTTCTTTGGCACCACTCTTGCCCCTGACTCACCATCACCGCTTACCTCTGCAGGATGTGTATGCCAGTGCTAACTCACAGGTGCATACCTTGCGGCGTATGGTACGGGAAAAGGACCAGACGATCCGACGTCAGAGTCGTCTGGAGCGTCAGGCTCAGGAAGCGCAGCAGGCCGGAGGACCCGGAGCTCCTCAACCACAGAGAGGAGAGGGCGATGGAGGGGTGGCTGATTCTGCCTCTCCGTCACCTCCACCCTGTCCTAACCTGTCCCCTAGGTGAATCACAGGACCTAGAAACTGTAGTATCTCACAGTTAAAAACTTCTGGCTAAGGATTTTGTTTTTGATTGATTTTGATTGATTCCTGCAGCCCTGAGACTGTAGCTTATCACAGTACGGGACCGGGGCTGGGCGGAGCCCCAGGCATGCTGGCCCCACCTCCTCCACCTCCTCCTCCACCAATGCCAGGCACAAGTGAGTTGAACCTTGCAGGTACTGATGCTTCTAAGCTTCAAATCTTGCGGTCCTTAGATCCCATTAGAGATTGGATGGCTGATAATTATCTTCAACTAAATGCTGATAAAAGTGAAGTCATTGTCTTTGCTCCTGAGAATTTTGTTCCCCTCGTGGTTAAAAATCTAGGCCCTCCTGCTTCTTATATTAAACCCTCCATTAGGAACCCTGGTGTTACATTTGACCCAGCTCTGACGCTGGACACACACATTAAATCTTTGGTTCGTTCTTGTTTTTACCGTTTAAGAAATATTGCTAAGCTCATTGTGTCACGCTCTGAATTGGAAATGATTCTTCATGCTTTTGTTTCATCTCACTTAGATTATTGTAATTCCTTGTTTACTTGCTTAAGTAATGCCTCCCTGGAACGACTGCAGGGTGTTCAAAATGCTGCTGCCAGGCTTCTGACAAAGCATCCCAAATACTCCCATGCCACTCCCCTGCTGATTCAACTGCATTGGCTCCCTGTCAAGTTCAGGGTCCGTTTTAAGATTATAATCATGACCTATAGGGCCCTGCACGGTGTAGCTCCCATTTACATCAGCGATCATCTTCTTCCTTATCGCCCCAGCAGGTCCCTGAGGTCTTGCAACCAGGGCTTGCTGGTTGTCCAGCATACAAGGCTAAAAACAAAAGGTGACAGAGCGTTTGTATCAGTGGCCCCCAGACTCTGGAACTCACTCCCTTTGAGTTTGAGATCTGTGGACTCAGTCATTTCTTTTAAAAGCAGTTAAAAACATATCTGTTTAAACTTGCTTTTGGTTGATTTTGTTTGTTTGAGGTTGTATGTCCGTTTCTGTGAAGCACTTCGTTAATTTTATTTTACTTTACTGCTGAGTATCACCTGTATAATGAGTAATAACATTGTTTTTTTTTTTCCTCTTTAGTGTCCAACGGACCGTACCCAGCACCTCCTCCACCTGGTCCTCCTCCTCCTCCCCCTCCCCCTCCTCCACCTTGTCGGACCAGTGAGCTCTCCTCCGTCCCCATGCCCCCGCCTCCTCCACCTGTGGCCCCACCACTCCCAGGAACAGGGGGGTCACCTACAGTCATCTTTAACTCTGGACTTGCAGGTGAGACTGCAAACAGTGGGTTCACAGGCTGTTTAGAACTGAACCAAACCTGACCATCAAACTGTCCTTTCCCCTGTAACCACACCAACACTACACCTGTACATTACTGCAGCCAGGTGAGGAGTAAACTCAGTTACAGTTAATCAGGACATGAACTATAGACATCAGTTTCAAATCATTATTACGAAAAAAAAATAATAGAAACTATAAACATGCTGACTCCAGCTGACACCAGCTGTTCTTGTTTTTTAGCCAGTTGTTAGTTCTCTTTACTTTTCTCAGTTGAGAAGTTGGTTTTTGGTAACATTTGGGTGAAAAACTAAGGTCTGCAAAGGTTGAACAGAAGGAGGTGGTTGTAGTTTGGGTCAGCAAATCTCAGTGAATCTGTGTTAGTTTGAGGCCGGGGTTTTCAACCTTTGGTTGTTCTTCCTTGGTTGTAGATTTGTCTTCTTCATAGTCAGAGTTTGTTTCTGAAATGTTGGAGAGGTAATACATCAGATCAGGGAAAAGCCATAAATAGAAGATCTGTTGAGGCCAGATGGTACTCATGCAGAGCAGGTAGTCAGTGAGCCTTTGTTTGATGATGGTGGTGATAACTGGTGACATTGAACTCAGTTGAATTTGTTGAGAATTTGGATTGATTTCGAATTTGTGTTGCTCTGGTTTGGAGTTAAGGTTGTTTAAGTTTGGAGTTTAGCTTGGTTAAGAGCAAGGTTTTGCTCGGGTTGTTTTTGTCTGGTTTGAAGTTTGGATTTGACCGAACCATTGGTTGAGAGTTTGGCTTTTGGCTTGGATTCTTTTGGTTTAGGTTGGGTTGGTATTGATTATTTGGTTGGGTCCAGATTTGATTTAGGTGAGAGTTTGGTTTGGTGCGGACTGTTTTGGTTTGATTCAGTTCAATTCAATTCAATTTTCAATTCAGTTTTACTTATACATCACCAAATCACAACAACAGACATGGTTAAGATTGATCTGGTCTTTGGCTGGTTTGGCTTGGATTAGTTTGGTTTGGACTCTAGTTTGATTGAGAGTTTGGTTTTGCTCGGTTTGTTTTGGTTTGGAGTTTGGCTTTCATTGATTGTTTGGTTTGGAGTTTAGGTTGGTTAAGGTTTGGTTTGCATCATTTTTCCTTGGATGAATGCTTTGCTTTGGATTGCAGGTGGCTGATGGTCAGACTTAAATAAACACGTGTCCTTGAAGTCCAAGAGGTCATAGAGTCCTTGTCTGCAAATTTCAGTCATGACGGTCTTCTCTGGTGGTTAATATTTACTTCTGGGAAGTTAATTTCTTATTAAATATTAAATATTTCCAACAGTCTCCATTGGTGAATGGATGCTGATATATACAGAGTATTACTTTTTTGGATTTTTCTCAGTTTAATGTTCTGTTCATACAGAAAAAGTTGCATATTGTTTGTACTATTGATGAAGAACCACTGAAGTGAAATGGAGCTCAAATCTCAGACTGTTATCCTACTTATACCATCGTCACTAATAAAAGACATTAGAGATATTTGTTCCATCACATTTTATCAAAATAAAATTTACAGAACTGATTCAACTTCAGCAGCTTCACCAGAACTCAGCTCTCAGTTTACACAAATAACCACAGTTCAGATCTCTTTATATACGCTGTCTATTCCTTACAATTAAATATGTCACACCTTCAGCCGATGAGAGTCCAGAAATATTAGTCAGTGTGATAAATGTGTATGTTAACTGCCATTTTACTAACATGTTGTTTCTTTTCTTCTGTTTTGCTCACAGAGGGTGCTCTCAAATTGTTCTGTACGTTTACTTTCTCTAACATCTTCACAAAACACCCTTACTTCCCCACCCTCCATCTTCTTCCATTCCTCCATCACCTGGAAACCAGCCGCAGCCAGTCAGTGGCTGGTTTCTCAATTAATCAACTGCCACAATTGTCAGTCAGAGTCATATGTTTGATCCCACTTCTATGATGTGTGTTCAGACTGAAGGATCATACCTACTCTTACCTGAGAAGAGAAAAGATATAAATAAATAAAATAGAGTCCGAGGGATAGATTGGCTCTGATGAGACCCAAAGTAATGCTCATCCATGAATTAAGTTGAAGACCTATATTGGTTATGCTAGAAAAACAGACTTCTGTTGGTCTGTCCCATACAGACCTGCTCACCTGTCGCACCTGTACCTGACAATAGTAACAGGTGCAGTGATGCCTGTTAACCTTCAGCAGTTTGGCACAAACTGATTGATCGGTCTGAACACACAGCTGGACTTTAGTCACTCGCAGTACCAATCTGAGGCCAGTCTCGTCCTCTCCTCACATGTCTCCCTGCTCACATGTCTCGCACAGCGGTGAAGATAAAGAAGCCAATCCAGACCAAGTTCAGGATGCCGGTGCTGAACTGGGTAGCTCTGAAGCCAAGTCAGATAAACGGAACGATCTTCAATGACATTGATGACGAGTCCATCCTGCAGGTAACATCCACAGCAAGAGGCATCACTCAGGGCTGACAAAAGCTTTTCACCTGTTTAAAATCTGCGATGACCTGTGTGTGTCTCAGGACCTGAACGTGGAGGAGTTCGAGGAGATGTTTAAGACCAAGGCTCAGGGTCCAGCTGTGGACCTGACGCTGTCCAGACAGAAGCTTCCTCAGAAAGCTCCGTCCAAAGTTTCTCTGCTGGAGGCCAACAGAGCCAAAAACCTGGCCATCACGCTGAGGAAGGCCGGCCAGGGGTCAGAGGTCATCTGCCGTGCCATCCAAACGTAGGTGGAACTGCACCAGGTTACAGGTGCCAGCGATGCCAGCTTGGTGCCAGAGTCAGAAATAGGCAAAATTGAATGTAGCTATGTTTATATAACAGCAGTGCACAACAGCAGTGTGTTTACAGGTGAGTTCAGGTGGGCATATGATTCTGTCCACCAGAGCTGCTGCTTTATGATCCATCGATCTCTTCCTAGCTTTGATCCTTGACCTTCTTCTCTCTGCCTCCGATATCAGAGCTTTTAACATTTGGAGTTTGTTACCTCTGTTAGCTGAGAATTTACTCATGGTGGCTTCCATTCATCAGACAAACTGCCTTCACACCCAGCCTGAGATGACATCATAGAAGTTCCTCTGTCTCAGAGTACTTTAGAGTTTAAACAGCATCATAGTGAGCATCCCATGACCCCAATAAAAGCAGTCGGTTCTGGCCTGGCCTGGGTTCCATCAGTGATAATCAGACTTCAGATTCAGGCCTCAGAACTGAATCTGAGTCAGCCATACTGCAATGTGCCTGAAATCAATCAGGTGACCCTCTACAGGTGTGTTTAAGTGGCTTATTAGGTACCTGTGTACACTCCGAGTCACTCTATCAAATCAACCCAGTCCATCATCTCTCCAGGTTTGACCTCCGGACCGTTCGGGTGGACTTTGTAGAGTGTCTGACACGTTTCCTGCCGACGGAGGCTGAGCTGAAGTTGCTACGGCAATATGAGAGGGACCGAAAACCTCTGGAGGCACTAAGTGACGAAGATCGCTTCATGATGCAGTTCAGTCGCCTTGAGAGACTCAGTCAGCGCATGACCATCATGACTTTCATGGGCAACTTCAACGACAACGTCCAGATGTTAACACCGGTGAGACAGATATACAGATAGGAAGGTATGCAAGTATATCGACAGGTGTGACCCATCTGACCGTCTTGTTTCCTTTCAGCAACTCCACGCCATGATCGCGGCCTCAGTTTCTATAAAGTCCTCTCAGAAGCTGAAGAAGATCCTCGAGGTCAGTCTGAGGTTACCTGTGGATATTCTGCCTGATTCTCTGTTTCTGTATCAATAATCAGTCAGTGTCATCAATACTCATGCTCAGCTGCTGTGTGTTGTCGTAGATCATCTTGGCTTTGGGAAACTACATGAACAGCAGTAAGAGAGGAGCGGTGTATGGATTCAAGCTGCAGAGCTTAGACCTGGTAACACACACACACACACACACACACACACACACACTGAATCACTGATCCGACCAATCAGCACAACATGATTTTAATTAATTTTATTTTGAATTTAGTATCTTTATCACTTAAACAGCTTTAATTTCTAATAATTGACGTTTAACTGCCTGACATGTTTGGAGTTTATGTACCAAAATAAGCAATGACATCACATCTTGTGTCACATGAGTCAGTCATAGATCTCTTGACTTTTATAACTTGGTGTGTTGCCATGGCAGCTGGGTTGAACCAGTTTCTCGCAGACCTCCATCAGACATCAGCACAGGCGTCCCCTGCTGGTGGGTTTATTTATAGTCTGATACAGTGAATCCCACCAAAAGGCTCAGGCTACGTCCACACTAGCCCGGATAGATTTGAAAACAGTGTTTTCATCTGAAAACAATCCACGTCCACACTAGCGTTTTCAGTTATTTTCACAGAGTTGTGCGCCCACATTGAAACGGACGAGAACGCTTACATTCCAGTACTTGCGTGAAGCGCAAGAAGATTCGGCCCCCTTCATTTCCGTCAGCCGTTTATTTACTTTCCAACTCCTTGAAACGTTGCGGCAAAGCGTCAAGGAAAAGCACCACGTTTTTTAAATGGACTAACAATGAGGTGGAGTTGTTGCTGCGAGTAACACAAAAGAACAAAGTTGCAAAAGCGTGTGAGAATTAAATAATTTGAAGAAAAGCTACCTGAAGCATGTACAAGCTGATATTTATCTTTAATAGGGCTGTCAAAATTGATAGCAAACAAAACAACTGCTATCTTTGTTTAATTGGTCACATGACTGCATCACATGACTAAAATGTATCATCGATTCGAAAGTCTCCATTTTCACTGTCCACACTACGACGCAAATGCACTGTCTTCATATTTATTCGTTTTCGAGAGCGTTTTCAAAAACGCTGCGTTTTTCCTTGGGGAAAACGCCATCTCACTGTGGACGGGAGGCCAAAACGGAGAGAAAACAATGCGTTTTCAAACAAAAACGCATTAGTGTGGACATATCCCCAGAGCGAGCTTTAATAGGCCCCAACACGCAGCTGTGACTGTTTGTGTGTTTCAGGGCTCTAGACTAACTTTTTTTCTTAGGTGCACCAGCACAAAAGTTAGGTGCACCCAAATTTTCCAACCGCATCGCTTAACACCACAGCTTTACATGTTCACCTTGTTTTTAATTGCTGTCCATACAGACAGTATTGATTTGTAAATGATTAACGAACAATCTTCTCATCACAAAGTTCTTTATTTGGAGCACACTCTAGAGCATAGGTGTCAAACTCTGGCCCGCGGGCCAAATTTGGCCCGCAGCCTAATTACATTTGGCCCGCGAAGCCATACCAAATTACTATTAGAGCTGGCCTACTGGTATTATACAGCTAATATATATATTGTTTAGTATTAAGCTTTGCTTGTTCCATATTCAGTTTTTCAGCAAAACGTGTTTGAGTCCATAAGAAAAGATTCATTCTTATATCTGGAGGAATAAATATATTTCAATAAATATTAACGTTAACCCGCAACTTTGTTCCTGTTTTGAATTTTAGCCCACAGTGTATTTGAGTTTGACACCCCTGCTCTAGAGCCTTGTTGTTTGTTGCGGTTACCATGGTTGTGCGTTTTCTGCATAGTTACTGGAGACCAAGTCAACCGACAGGACACAAACTCTGCTTCATTACATCAGCAACGTGGTGAGAGAGAAGTATCCTGCTGTGTCTCTGTTTTACAACGAGCTTCACTACGTGGACAAGGCTGCCGCAGGTGAGTCTGACAGCCAATCAGGACGCTGCGCTCCCTGCGAGAAGCCCGTTTACCTGAGCTCGTTTACCTGTACTGTGCAGTGAGTCTGGAGAACGTGCTGAGTGATGTGAAGGAGCTCCAGCGCGGCATGGAGCTCACCTGGAGAGAGTTCAGCGTGTCGCACAATGCTACGCTCAAAGACTTCATCAGCAGGAACGAATCACGGCTCAGCAAACTGCAGGAGGACGCACGCATTGCTCAGGTGAGAAACACACATACACCATGTGTTACCACACAGCCATGATTCAGGTGCAATTCCTCCTGCAGAATCAGCTCAAACTGTGAACACCAAACAGCCGAGCACATAGGAGGAGTAGGAGAAGGAGAAGATGGAGGAGAAGAAGAGGAAGAAGAAGAAGGAGAAGACAAGGAAGGAGAAGAAGGGCGATCGTGGCTCAAGTTGGGTGTTCGTCTTGTAATCGGAAGGTTGCCGGTTCGAGCCCCGGCTCAGACAGTCTCGGTCGTTGTGTCCTTGGGCAAGACACTTCACCTACCGCCTACTGGTGATGGCCAGAGGGGCCGATGGTGCGATATGGCAGCCTCGCCTCTGTCAGTCTGCCCCAGGGCAGCTGTGGCTACAACTGTAGCTGCCTTCACCAGTGTATGAATGTGAGAGTGAATAAATAGTGGTATTGTAAAGCGCTTTGAGGTGTCCCGAAAAGCGCTATATAAATGCAATCCATTATTATTATTATTAGAAGAAGGAGAGGTAGAAGGAGAAGAAGAGGTAGAAGGAGAAGGAGGAGAAGAAGACGAAGAAGGAGGAGAAGAGGTAGGAGAAGACGAAGAAGGAGAAGAAGAAGAGGTAGAAGGAGAAGAAGAGGGGTAAACCCACAACACTACCAACACTAAACCTACAAGCTTTACACATGTTCCTAACTTGTTTCTTAATCAGTTTTATGTATTGTTTGTCTTTTTAAGGTACGAGAACAGGTAGACTGATGATAACCAGCTCTGTGTGTGTGTGTTTGTGTGTGTATATATAAACTTTAGGATGCCTTTGAAGATGCCGTGAAGTTTTTCGGAGAGAGTTCAAAGACGATGCCGCCGTCTGTCTTCTTCCCAATCTTTGTTCGTTTCATCAAAGCCTACAGGGTGGGTAACCTTTGTCTATAGACCATGCTCCCTCTCTGATAGTAGGCCTATATCAGTTGAGTTTAGTTTTGCATTAATATGTTTCTGTGTGTCTCCAGCTGGCTGAGGAGGAGAACGAGCAGAGGAGGCGTCAGGAGCAGATGTTGTTGGAGAAACTGGAACAGGAGGAGCAGCAGGAGGAGGAAGAGGAGACCAGGGTGAAACTTCATGACATAATCCATTACTTAGCTCCCATTATGTCAGCTGGATGTGACCTCCTGATGGAGGAGGAGCTTATGCTTGCACCTCCATGTTGAATTCCTACATTAAACCAAAATGTTTAGTTTTCAGGTATTTTTAAAATACCTCGGTTCTCTGAAAGTTTCTTTACATCTTTGTTTTTAAAAATAAAGCTGTCACAACTGAGAGTAAGGACTCAAGAGCAGAGCAGGTTGACGTTTCCAAACACAGTTTATTTACAACACCGGTGCACAATATATACAGTGAGGGGAAAATCCAGGCTCCAAGGGACCAAGGGGAAGCTCTCTCACACTCGCTCTCGTCTTCATGCCCAGCCTCACACACACGCACTGCAGGGAGGTCACAGGTACGGGAAGGAAAAGTCTGTAGTACAATCATCCAGCGACGAGAAGATCTGTGTCCCAGCCTCAAATAGTGGACAGGTGTGTGGGCCAAGGGCGGGAGCCCGCAGTGAGCTCCGCCCAGAAAGAGAGAGAGAGAGAGAAAGCAAAACAAACACATGTAGCCTTGCGGGGCCAGCTGGGCAGGCACGGAGACCATGACAGAAGCTCAGTAATTCTTTGTCCTCACTGACATCATGATTCCAACAGTCTCTGATTGGTCAGGAGGCTCCAGGGGGTCAGATTTAGGTTTATTCAGATCACTAATCGATCGATCAGGTGACGTGACGTGTCACAGCGTCTAATACTGAAGCCCCTCCCCCTCTCAGTCTCCGTCCCACAGAGGGAAGCGGCAGCAGCAGGAGCTGATCACGGAGCTCAGAAGGCGCCAAGGAAAAGACAGCCGCCATGTTTATGAGGGGAAGGACGGCGCTATCGAGGATATCATAACAGGTAAACATGTTGCCAAGGCACGTGAGTGACCACAGCAGGCGTGTCAGCTGTCCTCTGATTGACTGTTTATTCGCTTATCTACAGCTCTGAAGACCGTCCCCTTCACGGCTCGGACTGCCAAACGCAGCTCTCGCTTCTTCTGTGACCCCGCCCACACCGAGGAGCACTACTGAGAAGTCACGAAGAGTGACAACGCCCACTTTTCATTGATGGGACCAATTAGCACTTTGAACTTTTCTGATCGCTCTAACTGATGACATCATGTTTTCTATGTTATTTTATTGGTTTCTTTGTGCATAGACTGGGCGCCCACACACCTGACCTCAGCTAAACCGGATCGATCGGAAGGATGCCCTGTCCTGCTGTGATTGGCTTTTTGGCTGTCAGCTAAACACTTCAGCAGGTGTTTTAAACACCATTTGACTGAAGTCCAGCAGCGTGGCAGAACAATCAGGGGGCAGCGTCCCTCCAGCTGAACTGATATAGTCCTAATCATTGCCTTTCCTCCTCGCCACAGACATAAAATAACACTTGATTAGATCACATGACCTTCCCAGCAGATGTTACTCAGAGCACTTTACAGACTGAATCTGACCTTTGACCTCTCCTGACAAAGATCATGTGGTCTGTGGTCAGGTAGAATTCCACTTCCTGTAATCAGATCATGCGGCTCTGAACGCCGTTGGCGTGACAACCGAGAACCCGCGGTGCTAAAAACAAAGTTGTGCCTCGCCACAGACGATGCTGTAGAGCAGCATTTGGGTTTGGACTGGAGCAAAGGTGCATACATGCCTTTTCACACCACGAGGGCTAACAAACATCCGAAGGGTCAAAGGTCGGGGGGGGGGGTCAGAGTGCATGGGCTTCTCCGGTCTGTTTCTTTAACTGTACAGGGTTCTACCTTCACTATATTCTACTGTGTTCTACTGTATCTACTGGCCTTACTGCAGGTACCAGAGCCTCACTGAAGTATCACTCTATCTGTGGCTCCGCCCCTTCTCCACCCTCCTGAGCCCACATCTGTCAGTTAGCCTGTTAACTTGCAGAGCCTCACCAGCCACAATATGCTGTTTTCCAGCTGTTCATGCACACACACCTGCAAAGCTGGTCACCCAAAGGTCACGACTCAGCGCTGCAATCTGGAGTGTGGCACCGAGGGGCCGCTGTAGCTGAAACACAAGGAGCTCCCACCTGTGGACCGGAATCCACCTGAGCAGGTTCACGACGACAGTGAAGTTGGCAGGTGGGGCTCTGTGCTCGACACACCTCGACTCCCACTGATGTTTCTGTGGTGTTTCTGCAGTCCCCGTTTCCTTTTAGAGGTCCAGTCTCAGACTGAAGCCCCTCCCCTTCTCTCCTCTTCATCATTTAGATTCAAAGAAGACAAAAAAATGGCAGCACAACGTTTTCTACATGTACAGACATTTTCTAGATCACCGTGTAGCAATGCTTGTACGTGTCTGTGTTTGTGTTTGGTGGTGATTCTGCACTTGGTGTGTTAATAAAGCGCACCTTGTCAACATGATGCAGTGTGTTCTGTTTGACACTACATTACCCACAATCCCTCTGTCACTCAGGTTTTATTTCCAACACAAAGCATCATTAATCTGTGTTATTGATGATTGTTAATCATGTATCAGTACACTGATTGATTGACAAGTAATCAGTAAACATGTTGATTAGTTCATCATGTTGATCTGTGCTGTGATTGGCTGTTAGAGGTCACTGATGGATCAGGTCTTCTCCTGAAGTTCATCCGGAGAAAGCGTATGAAGGTCGACCTTTGACCCCGAGTCCTGTGACCTGTGCATGCGCGCGCGCACACACACACACACACACACACACACACACACACACACGAGTCAGGGCAGTAGTGATGGGAATTCCGGCTCTTTTTGGAGAACCGGCTCTTTCGGCTCGGCTCACTAAAAACAGCCGGCTCTCTCGGCTCCCAACCAGCTCTTCAGGTTGTTTTGTTGCTTTAATTAGTGTGTGAATGTGTGTGTGAATGGGTGAATGACTGAATGTAGTGTGAAGAGTGTGAAGCGCTTTGGGGTCCTTAGGGACTAGAAAAGCGCTATACAAATGCAGGCCATTTACCATTTTAATTAATTTATTATCAACAACAATATAAAATTATGCACAAAAGAAATTACTAATGTAAAAAAAAAAGTGGATTTATTTATATGTTTACATATAAATATATGCGGTGGCCCCTAGAGACATAACCCCTAACCCTAACCACTAACCCTCTGCAAAGCCAGAACATCTTACTATTCGTCACTGATTGAAGAAAATAAGAACCCCAGGTTTCTCTTCAGCTCTGTAGCCAGGCTGACAAACAGTCAGAGCACTGTTGAGCCAACTATTAGTATACGTAGCATGCATTTTCACTGCTATGCAGATGACACCCAGCTCTATCTGTCCATGAAGCCAGATAACACACACCAATGAGTTAAACCGCAGGAATGGCTCTTGGCTCTTTCAAAGGAAGAGTACCCAGCCACTGGTACAGATATGTGGACGACACCTGGGTCAAAATCAAGACACAAGAAGTGGAATCCTTCACTGCGCACATTAACGCTGTGGATAAGAACATCAAGTTCACCAGGGAAGACACAAAGGACGACTGTTTGCCTTTCCTGGACTGCGCTGTGCACATTGAAGAGAACGGCAAACTCAACATCGAAGTTTACCGGAAGCCCACACACACGGACCAGTACCTCCTCTTTGACTCCCATCACCCTTTGGAACACAAACTTGGAGTAATCAGGACCCTACACCACCGGGCAGAATATGTTCCCTCTAAGCCTGAAGGGAAAAAGAAGGAACACACACATGTAAAGGAAGCATTCAAAACGTGCGGCTATCCTAAATGGGCGTTCTTAAAGTCAGCAAAGAGGCACAGAAAAGAAGACCAGACACCAGCGAGGGAGGACAGACGCAACAACATTGTCATCCCCTATGTAGCCGGCGTATCAGAGAAACTCAGGAGAGTTTTCTCCAAGCATGACATCCCAGTGTATTTCAGACCCAGCAACACGCTCAGACAGAAACTGGTTCACCCGAAAGACAAAACGCCAAAACACAAACTTAACAATGTGGTGTATGCTGTACAGTGCAGCGAGGAATGCTCAGACCTCTACATTGGAGAGACCAAACAGCCACTTCACAAGCGCATGGCACAACACAGAAGAGCCACCTCCACAGCACAAGACTCAGCAGTCCATCTGCATCTTAAGGATAAAGGTCACTCTTTCGAGGATGCCAATGTTCACACTTTGGACAGAGAGGACAGATGGTTTGAAAGAGGAGTGAAAGAAGCCATCTATGTCCACTGTGAGCGACCATCTTTGAACAGAGGCGGGGGTTTACGACACCAACTCTCTGCCATCTATAATCCAGTTTTGAGATCCCTTCCCAGACGCCTTAACGCCCACTCACATCCTGGGCCATCTGACCTCAGGAATTCGCATGATAAGGTGGGGCCAGGTTTCACAATGAACACACCCGAAACTCTGGCTGATTGGGACCCATGCCCAGTTTCCCACCTTGGCTCAGGCGATTAGAGGATCATCAGGGGGTCCTTTTGTCCCTCTGTGGGGGGGACACTCCCACTAGGTTTATATCTGGGACTCTCCACCATTTGACCTTAGAACTGAAGAAGCTTCTCGGATGAGAGGTGAAACGTCTTCAAGCAACTTAAAGAAGTCCAGACGCTTTTCTTTGCAAGCTCCTTTGACTACGATGACCTGGATGACTGAGAACCTTCACAGACATTTCTCCCCTGCTCTTCTCCCTGTATACTAACTGCTGCACCTCCACCCACCAGTCTGTCAAGATAATCAAGTTTGCAGATGACACCACCGTTATTGGACTCATCTCGGACGGGGATGAGTCTGCCTACAGGAGGGAGGTTGAGCGTCTGGTGTCCTGGTGCAGCCACAACAACCTGGTGCTGAATGCCCAGAAGACAGTGGAGATTATTGTGGACTTCAGGAAGCACACAGCTCCACTCCCCCCCATCATCCTGACTGACACCCCCATCACCTCTGTGGACTCATTCCGCTTCCTGGGTACCACCATCACCCAGGACCTGAAGTGGGAGCCCACCATCACCTCCGTCATTAAGAAAGCCCAGCAGAGGATGTACTTCCTGAGGCAGCTGAAGAAATTCAACCTGCCAACACGGACGATGATGCAATTCTACACTGCAATCATCGAGTCCATCCTCACCTCCTCCATCACCGTGTGGTACGCTGGAGCCACTATCAGGGACAAACAGAGACTGCAGCGTGTTGTGCGCTCTGCTGAGAAGGTGATTGGCTGCAGACTCCTATCTCTGCAGGACCTGTACACCTCCAGGACACTGGGGCGTGCAGCTCGGATCTCAGCTGACCCTTCTCACCCTGGACACAGTCTGTTTGACCTGCTCCCCTCAGGCAGGAGGCTCCGGTCCATTCGCACCAGAACCTCTCGCCATAAGAACAGTTTCTTCCCCTCTGCTGTTGAACACATGAACAATAACCGTATAACTGTTCCCACCACTAACACATGACCCTACGCTGTGTTCACTGCATCATTCCATGTTTGGCACTGATCACCACCTGCACTCATGTATATATCATGTATATATCTATCTACTTAGCACTTTTAATTCTTATTCTCATTTTTATTTTCATGTCTATTTAAGCTTAATTTATAACAGTATGTTTGCACTGAAGCACCGCAGCAATTTCCTAATGTTGTAAACCCGCTCAACATTTGGCAATAAAACCCTTTCTGATTCTGATTTTTGACCAGGACAAGTCCTTCAATGCACCTATTAAACAAATATGTAAGACTGAGTTCTTCCATTTGTGCAACATCTCTAAAGTTAGAAATATCCTGTCTCAGAGTGACGCTGAAAAACTAGTTCATGCATTTATTACTTCCAGGCTGGACGACTGTAATTCATTATTATCAGGAAGTCCTAAAAACTCCCTGAAAAGCCTTGAGTTAATCCAAAATGCTGCAGCAAGAGTCCTGACAGGGACTAGAAAGAGAGAGCAGATTTCTCCTGTTTTGGCTTCCCTTCATTGGCTTCCTGTTAAATCCAGAATTGAATTCAAAAATCCTGCTCCTCACATACAAGGTCTTAAATAATCAGGCCCCATCTTATCTTAATGACCTTGTAGTACCATATCACCCTATTAGAGCACTTCGCTCTCGCTCTGCAGGCCTACTTGCTGTTCCTAGAGTATTTAAAAGTAGAATGGGAGGCAGAGCCTTCAGTTTTCAGGCCCCTCTTCTGTGGAACCAGCTTCCAGTTTGGATTCAGGAGACAGACACTATCTCTACTTTCAAGATTAGGCTTCAAACTTTCCTTTTTGCTAAAGCATATAGTTAGGGCTGGACCAGGTGACCCTGAATCCTCCCTTAGTTATGCTGCAATAGACGTAGGCTGCCGGGGGATTCCCATGATGCATTGAGTTTTTCCTTTCCCTATGTATTAACAGACCTCTCTGCATTGAATCGTACTTGTTATTAATCTCTGTCTCTCTTCCACAGCATGTCTTTATCCTGTCTTCCTTCTCTCACCCCAACCAGTCGCAGCAGATGGCCCCGCCCCTCCCTGAGCCTGGTTCTGCTGGAGGTTTCTTCCTGTTAAAAGGGAGTTTTTCCTTCCCACTGTCGCCAAAGTGCTTGCTTGTAGGGGGTAGTCTGATTGTTGGGATATCTCTGTATTATTGCAGGGTCTTTACCTTACAATATTACACATGACCCAAGAAGTCTGAGCTCCAGTTTGGGTCAGTGACATAAAAGTTGAGTACGTCCATCTACTGTAAACAGTCTGAGAGCTCTTTGTGTTTCATCATCTTCTCACAGTCAAGTGTCAAAAGTTTATTAAAAGGGAACACATGAGCTGCCAACTCACCCTGAAGGTGCTTCCAGCCAGGGGCTGCTGTTTGCTCTCAGACTGGTTGAGGCCAAGACTGGCCGAGGTCACGTAGAGCTCAGAGTAGTCTGGACCTCCGAAACAACACGAGGTGGTCTTCGTCACCGGCAGAGAGATCGTCTTCAGCCGCACACCTGTGAGTGTATGACAGGTACATCATCATCATCACCACCACTTTAAAATGACCGCACTTACAGAAACACCCAGAATCGGCAGAAACCAGAACTAATCATCAGAACCAGAACTAACCAGTAGCAGGGTCGATGTTGATGACCCGCCCTCCGTCGTAACAGGCCACCCACAGACGACCTTCAGCATCAAGAGTCATCCCATCGGGAATCCCTTCCCCCTCCTGAATGTGGCATACCACACGGCGATTACCTAGGAAACACGGCTATAAATACAGATGTACTACACCATAAGCACACACAATGTGCAGCATAAGTACACAGGTACCAATGTGTCCAGTGCTGGGGTCGTGGTCAAAGGCGTCGACAGTCAGAGCCAAACTGTCGATGTAGAAAAACGTCTTCTGATCCTCAGACCAGTCCATCCCATTAGAGATGTCCACCTGAGAGGCAGACAGGTGAGCCAGACAGGTACGGGTGAGACAGACAGGTACAGTGAGACTGTACATTTATTTTACATGGTCAGGTATCAACGGCTCATTGACTGTCTTGTTTAATGAGCTGCCAACCTGGCTGATGTCATTAATACAGCCTAGGGCTGTGCGATATGACCAAAATCTCATATCCCGATATAAGACATTTATCGTCCTGACAACGATATAAATCACAAAAATGTAATATTTTCTGTAAATTCTGTGAATCTCGGGCAGCTCGACTTGTGTGAAGTTTTTCCAGCTGGGCGTCCTTTACCTGGATTCGAGTGCTTTTACTGATGCATGAAACTATACATTTTTAGACATTAGTTGTAACGGCGGTGTGAATGCGAGTGTGAATGGTTGTCTGTCCCTGTGTGTTGGCCCTGCGACAGACTGGCGACCTGTCCAGGGTGTACCCCGCCTTTCGCCCTATGACAGCTGGGATAGGCTCCAGCGCCCCCCGCGACCCTGAAAAGGATAAGCGGAAGCGAATGGATGGATGGATGGATGGATGGATAGTTGTAACGGCCACCATTTTCTTTCAAAGTTTGAGTCTAAGGTTTATTTTTTAGCACCTGACGGCTCTTTTTTTTTCTTCTCATCCGTAAACTCTCTGCATCTTTCACGTGATTCAGTTTATTTTGAAAAGTCTCAACAGGATCTTGAGCTTTATTGTGAAAGGTTTACGTGGAAAACAAACAAGCGGACAGCGGAGCCACGCGATGGTTTTACCGTCGTTGTTGCTAACGACAACACGTAAAAACAGGCGCTTGTCCGTCCGTAGTGTGGTTATATTAAATATAAGAGAAAGAGAGAACTTTAAGAAATTAATAATAACTACAGTGACCATCAAAACCATGAATAAATATTGCCGTAAACAGTTTATTTTATGACACCACGAAACAAACAATAGCGTAATATGAAATGATAGATGTCTTTATATCGTCATCCGATATATATCGTTATATCGAACAGCCCTAATACAGCCACTTGATTAAGAACACCAACAGGATTATCTTAGTCAGTATCACAGGCAGGTTAAGTTACCTGGCTCAGGTGTTTGGTCACAGTGAGGTCAGGGGCTACAGAGAACAGAGCTCCTTGTTTCCTTTCCCCGGACGGGTAATCTTTTAACATCGTACCTAAAACACATCCCACTGTTACCATAGCAACAGAGAGACAGGCAGGTAAGACAGTAACCAGGTGTGCAGACTGACCCGTTAGCAGTCGTCCACTCGGATCAGCCTTCCCATCATTCAGGCGGTTGTTCGGTTTGTCTTCATCGACCTCCACCAGTGATGTCACCTTGTGCGTCTGCCAATCAACAGCCACAATGTTGCGACCCACACCTGCAACGTACCCGCCCGACCTGCGAGGAACCGCGAAGCCCACTGTGTCAGCTGAGGGGAGAAGGACAGGTGAGACATGGTCAACATTCAGGTAAGCGTCAGACAGGTGAAAATGCTGATTGGCCCACCTGTCTCCACAGACTGGATGCGATTGGTCGCAGGACTCCATCGGTGGATTTTCTGCCCTATGATGTCAACAAACAGCAGGGTCTGCTCTGACTCCTCCCACACCGGCCCTTCACCAATCAGAGCGGTTGATTTCACTATGGGGTGCACCTTCACTGACGACATCTTTGGGGCCAATCACAGAGCAGGACACTGTAGCCATGGAAACAGCAGGTCAGTTGTTTTAAATCAAATTATGTACTGAACTCACCTGTACTACATGTACCTGTACTGTGTTAGTGAATCACCAATCAGCTGCTAGGAGAATCAACTAATCGCCTTATGAATGAGCAGCTGAGCAGGTGTCTTGTTGATTGGTGAAACAGGTCTGATGGGACATTCCCTGTACTGCTCAGAGGAACGTGGGCGAAGTATAACGGTCACCTGGACAACAGCGTGACGCTGACACGACCTTCGTGACCTCCACTCATAACAACAGGAAGTTCTCCTGACGGCGAGTCGGGCTAGACCCTGATCCCAGAATAAAAAACTTTCTGATGTCATTAACACACCTGGTGATGTCATAAACATGAGGGCAACAGGCGAAACACAAACATTGACCTTATGAGTTGTACAGTCCAGATTGACACTGTGGAAATGGAAATGTGCCCACAGGACAGCCGTTACCCCGACAATGACCCCGACCATGAGCTCTGTGCTGGGAGGTACTGCGGTCTTACATAAAGTAGTACTACTCATGTTCAGAAAGGAGTACTGCATCACGCAGTCTTATGTAACATGCAGCCTACATGACATGCAGTTTTTTTTATATTGATCTGTTGATTGATTATTAACTAACTGGTGAGTTAAACATTAAACTGAGTGAGTCAGCTTTCTTTCATCTCTCAGACACTTTAAAGAGCTGCTGGTTCCCTGGTCACTCCACTTTATTGGTATTTATATTAAGAGAAAAAAAAAGTGCAATACTGTATTAAATGCAAAAATTTATTGTACTGTTCAGTCTGTACTGCTGCTCATTCCTGCCACTGTGCAATATCCCATTTGCCCCCCCCCCTCACATTCCTATATAAGATTTTCTTTATTCAATCACTAGTGTACATATATTTATATATACATATATATATTTAGTCTGTTAACTGTTAATCTTTTTTCTTTTACTATATTTTATTAACATTTTGCTCTTTACTATTTTTTCCACTGTACCATTCTGCTGAGTGACTGTCTTCTGCTCATCAAATACATTTCATTGCAATGTTGACCCTGTGCTAACTTGCATATGACAAATAAAACTGAAAACTGCTGTCTTTATTACCCCACAACAAATCAGCAGGAGTCTGATGAGCCTGATAGCATTCTGGTCGTCACTTTGATGTCCCATAAATCCTCACAGGTTCAGGCATAACAACAGACGCTCACAGAGACAGGTGAAGGTGCAGGAGGACAGCAGGGACATGCCCCAAACTAGGACAGCCCACTGTGACCTCAACACTTTTCATCTGTTCTGTGGTGTCCCAGCAGGAGTGTGCCGTGACGGCTGTGCCTCCACACATGAGGGGAACCTCCTCAAGTTTCATGGCTCCGTGTCCTCCTCATCATGCTCCAGGTGCACAGACTGCTCTGGATCCGATCATTAAACATCTGCCACGGCAGTGACACGTGCGTGAGGATCGCACAGTTCAGCGGAGGGAGGACACAGTCTTTAACTTCGACCATCCAGCAACCACGCGCGTGCGCACATGCAGAATAAAAAAAGTTTAAAGACTGCAGAGTCCTGCAGGACCAACACGCTGCTTCCGCCTTCTGTGTCTTTGTACGTGTCGGCCTCACCTGTCTCATCAACTACAGGTGAACTACGTGAATTTGACGTCGCTCGTCCCCGCACCAGGGGTGGATCTAGAAGGGTGGCATGGGGTGGCAAGTGCCACCCTAAAATGATCCCCTGCCACCCCAGTTTTGGATATGACAGTGTTGTTTACTAAAATAAGATAGCATTAACAGTTTGAGCGTAGTTACAGTCAACAGTGACTATAAATGCTAAAACTGAATATAAACCCCCCTCACCAGTAACAAATGGTTCAGCCCATAGCAGGACCGGCTTTTTTCTTGTTTTCAGTAGCAAGCGATGCTTATGATTGTGCCAGAGCACATTCTGAACAACACCATGGGAATTTCGCTTTTTACACAGGTGGGTGGATGTTACACTGTGGAAATGGAAGGTGAGTGTTGTTAACCCTCTGTGGTCCACGGACACGCTGCACCTCCAAATCACATGACTGATGTAAGCTGACACAGCAACAAGCTGCAGCCACGCTGAGTCTCTGTTTCAGCCACATTGAAAATTCGGACTTCAAAGTTTTTACATTTTAATTACAGGCCAGTAAATCCAGAGTTATGATAATATATATAAGCCACGCTTTTTTCTAAATACTGTCGTCACGTTTTTGTGTGTGTGTGTTTTAAGCGTTTTGTAAGGACAGCACGAAAACAGTAAAGAAAGGAAGAAAAGCCACCTCTCTCCTATCGGTGGAAAAAGTACCATGTCGGCCAATTTAAAAAAAGTCAACATGTGTGATTTGGTGTTTTAGGAAGAGGGAAAAGTTTTAGGAGTGACGGTAACGGCAGCGAGACAGAGCGAGAGAGAGAGTTTTTAGATGTGGCAGATCTGTGACGTTTAGTGTGGAGTGTTTAGTTAGTGTGTTGTGTAGTCGTTGTTTTGTTTTGTGTGTCAGTGAGGGCACTAATGAATGTCACAAAGGCACATTTGCAATGTAAACACTGTCACTAAGTAGAAAACCAGCGGAGTGATACACCTGCTGTTGTCAGGCCTGCAGGTTTCTCCCTGTGCTGTTCTCCTGTTTTTACTGACACACATCATTTGTGGGGCATCTTATTGCAACACCTGATTGTTCTCTCATTTTAGTTTTAGTAAGATTTTTAAATGGTTATACAAAATGAAAAAAAAAACGGCAGGTGTATTGGCTGCATTTTTAGATAAATAGTTGTTTATGTTTACAAAATGTACAATTTATATTTGCATTTCAAGTTATAAAAATTTACTCAACATGTCTGTGGGTTTTTTTACAGTAAAAAAAATACTACTAGGATCTTAAGTTCTTTGTGTGATTTCAGATCAGTAACACTAATGCAGTATGTCAGTGAAAAAAACAACTAAATTCAGTTGAGCTGAAAAGATACCAAACAAGGCAAGGGGAAAAAAATACAAACGTAAACTCAAAAGGAGTCAAAATCGCCGGTTGTATTTCAGACCTCAGTGAGTTAATCCAACAAATCATGAAAAATTAGGTTTACATGTTTGTTCATGACGGTGCAGATTTCTGACATTTTGTGTAATTTAAGCTGTAACAATGTGACTGTTTTCTAACAAAAAACAGTGAAACTCAAGTTAGACCTGTGTTTGTAAATAGACCGCCTCATGTTGTGTAGCTTTCAGGATTTTATACTTATTGGGCTACATACTTATTTATTATACAGGCTATACAGTACATATAATCAAAACTAACCATATGTAACCACCTGCATATGTGTTTGAAAAAAAAAAAGGCTTTGATTTTGCCACCCCATTTGATTTCTTTGCCACCCTCATGCCACCCTAAGAAAATTTCTCTAGATCCGCCCCTGCCCCGCACGGCTCGTGCACGTCTTCATTGAGGTGAACGACCGTGTTACAGTGAGGAACTGAGCCCTGGCAAGCCAAAATTCAGATTCTCACGGAGTCCCGTGAAGTTTGGAGCAAACACTAATGCCGAATTAAAAGCAGATTCGCTTTCATCCGGAAACACCAAACTTTTACCTCGCTAGCCTCCGGAAAAGCATGCGACACTAAAAATCAGCACATTTTTAGACGGAGTTTGGTTCGGTGTAAAGAAGTTAAGTTTGTAGCTTTCTGGAGCGCTACTATGTACTCAGTACACATAAACACAACTGAACCGGCACCCACTTACCTGCTGCAGTACCAGACGCAGTACTCTGAAGTGCTCTCTGTGTGTGCACACTGACCCAGTCTCGCAGCTCCGCCCCTCCCAGCGGAGCACCCCTGTCGCTACCCGATCTTTTTTTTTAAAACTTTATTGAGAAACAGTATACAGAACATGTATACAACCAGAACAAAATTAACATATGCCAGGGGGTGTAACACAAAGAATTACAAACATTCAAATAATTTGTAATTACTACAAATAGTAATAGTTTTCATAGCCTTTTTGTTAAGTGATCCATGAATCAATTTTATGTAACATAAAACATCATTATAGTAATGTTTAAAACTAGCCTTTTGGTTACTGTATTTGCATTTGTGAAAATAAAATTTAGCTAAGATAACTAACAAGTTTATTATAAAGTAAACATCATCTTTTTTTTTGCCTTCAAAAGAAACAATACACAACATTTTCCCGTTTCACAGTAAAGTCTTTATAGAGATGTCCAGCAATGAATCTACTGAAGTCTTTCCAAAATGTTCTAGTGCATGAACAGATCCAGAAGAGGTGCTGCACAGTCTCAGGATGGCTTCCACAAAATCCACAGCTCACATTTATGTCCCTTTTGAAGTTTGTCATATAATGATTAGCAGGATAAAATTTATGCAGTATTTTAAAGGAAACTTCTTTTACTTTATTCGTTACCAGATACTTGTTAGGAATTGTCCATAGTCTTTTCCAGTTAATGTCACTGACAAAGGAGAACAGTTAGAGATTCTGTCTGGAACAAAGCACGGATATTCTTATTGGCGCCGCCATTGCGTGCAATAGGTCGGCAGCCTTAACATGAAATTTCCCACTCGTGGGACTAATCTTATTTTATTACCTTTACTATGGTTTTGTTTTTTTTTAAACAATGTCTTTTTTATTAAGAGGTTTCCTTTTGTACACATAAACATCAACATATATATTATACATATAGACAGAAAGAAAAGAGAAGGATTACAGATGATCTGTACATTGAGGTTAAGTAGTACATTTAAGCTGTGAAATGAGTCCAAAAATGTATCTTCGGCTGTGAAATAAAAGAAAGAGAAAAAAAAGGAAAAAGGGAAAGAAAGAGAAAAAAATAATAATATAAACAAATGTATAATATATCCCAAAGTAACATAATCCCTGCAAAACAATCCCATTCATTCCCACCCAGGTCACTGCCTGCACTCGCACACTGTATTTCCACACCTGACTTAAGAGTTCGCTGAAAAATTCTTATAGATTTTGAAAAGCATCAAGAAAGGGTCCCCACATGTCTTGAAATTTCCCAGTGGAGTTCTGAAGTGAGTGTCTTATCTTTTCCAGTTTTAGACAGGCCATGAGGTCATATAACCACTGTTTGTGAGTGAGAGGGGCAGCGTCCCGCCACCTCAGTAGGATTGCCCTTCTGGCCAACAGGGAACAGAATGATAATGCCTGTTTTTTAGAGGCCGGTAGAAGCACCTCATTCCCACTGATGCCAAACAGAGCAAGAAGGGGGCCGGGGGCCAGCGTCACACTGAGAATTCCGGACAGGGTACGAAAAACCTCTGACCAGAACTGAGTGAGATTGGGACAAAACCAGTACATGTGGACCAGTGAGGCTTCAGCAGTTTTGCATCTGTCACAGTATGGAGTGATTTCAGGGTAGATACGGGATAATCTGGATTTTGAGAAATGGGCTCTATGCACCACTTTGAACTGGATTAAACAATGGCGGGCACATAGTGATGTAGTGTTGACATGTTTGAGTATAGAGGCCCATGTTTCATCAGAGATTGTCATGTTTAAGTCCTCTTCCCACAGTGTCTTGAGCTTGGATGAAGAGGTATGTGTCAAATTTAACATTTTATTGTAAAGCAAGGAAATCAGCCCTCTATTGGTTGGATTGAGTTGTAGAATAGTTTCTAGTAGTGTAGGCTCTGGTGGAGGGCTTGAGCCTGAAATCTGGGAACAAATAAAGTGCCTGACTTGCAAGTATCTGAAAAAGTGTGATGGTGGAAGAATATATTTATTAGCAAGTTGTTCAAATGATGCTAGTTTGTTGGCTATGAATAGGTCCTTAAAGCAAGTTATTCCACTTCTGTGCCATTCTGCAAACCCACTGTCCTGGGTAGAAGGTTTAAAGAAATGGTTAGATGCAATGGGGCTGAGGAGGGAGAAGTCACAAAGTTTAAAATATTTCCTAAACTGGCCCCATATTTTTAATGAGTGCACCACTACAGGGTTGGGAATGAAGTTGAATGAAGAGGATGGGAGTGGAGAACAAAGTGCAGCTGGTAAGGATATACTGTTGTCACTATGCAATTCCATAGTGACCCAGTCAGGACAACCACTCCGATTATGGTAAAAATACCAAAACACCAAACATCGTATGTTAGCAGCCCAATAATAAAGACGAAAGTTGGGAAGTGCAAACCCACCCTCAATTTTAGATTTTTGAAGATGCATCTTATTGAGCCTTGGGCGTTTACCCTGCCATAGATAAGATGAGATGACAGAGTCCAGCTTATTGAAAAAAGTGTTGGGAATGAAAATGGGTATGGCCTGGAAAAGGTATAGAAATTTGGGTAGAATGGTCATTTTAATTGAATTGATACGTCCTACCAGAGACATAGAGAGTGGTGTCCAGTGGGTAAGGGACCGCTTCACTTGGTTCAGCAAAGCACTCACATTTTCTGTGAAAAGGTTTTTATGTTTTTTTGTCACTGTGATTCCCAAATATGTAATTTTTGTCATTTCAACTCTGAAGGGCAAGCAGGTGAAGTCTAACATACTGGCTTTGCTACTCAGCGGGAAGAGCTCACTTTTATTAAGGTTCAGTTTATACCCTGAAATCTGACCAAATTGACTAAGCAGATTCAATGCAGATGGTAGTGAGGCTAAGGGCTTAGAAATAAAGAGCAGGAGATCATCTGCATAGAGCGAGACCTTATGTTCTGTATCGTTTCTCCAAATGCCGTGTACCTCTTTGCAACTGCGGAACGCAATGGCAAGGGGTTCTATGGCCAGATCAAAAAGCAGGGGGCTGAGAGGACATCCCTGGCGTGTGCCTCTGTGAAGTTTGAAGGGTTTTGACAATTGGAGGTTAGTTCGTATTGTAGCAGATGGTTGAGAATAGAGTAATTTGATCCATGAAGTAAATTTCGCTCCAAAGCCAAATCTTTCAAGGACTGCAAAGAGATAATCAAACTCAACTCGATCAAAGGCCTTTTCAGCATCAAGCAAGACCACACATTCATCAGAGTCTGTAGAGCTGGAGTAGACTATGTTAAATAGCCTCCTTATGTTAAAATATGAATGACGACCTTTAATGAAGCCTGTCTGGTCTTTCGAAATAATTTTTGGAAGAACTATTTCTAGTCTACGGGCAAGTATCTTGGCTAATATTTTAGCGTCTGCACTCAAAAAAATGAATGAGGTGGATTGTTCAGTGTATATTAATTATTTATTTTCATTTTACTTAAAATATATGTTTTTGTTAAGTTAACATATGTTTTTCTAATCAAGTCTACGTAATTGTGTCTATTATTCAACGTACATAATACTAATGTGTTACTTGATCGCATAACATTTAAGTTAAGTCAATTAGGATCGATATACCTTGTATATCCACAAGGTGGCAGTAATGCAAAAACAGTTGTAATGAAACCGCGCAGAACAAGAAGGTTTCACGGCTTGTGCCTGCTCATGCGCAAGACTTCAAATTTAACTGAAAAAGGCTGTTTTGGCGCCAAGCTGCTGTTTCTTTGAGAGGTAAGACCACTTTTTTCTTTGACTATGCTGTGTAGTATCTATATGTCCAGCATGGTTATATTTTGCGTTTGTCTTACAAGACATGTTATATCGTTTGCGTGTGCTTGTTTTACATTAGTTTTACTGGGTCCTGGACATGCTTATTTTGTGGACTGTGTAAGAAACATTTTTATTGTTTTTTGTTTTATTAAGGGATTAGCTACAGGGGTTCATGGGGTTATTCTTTCAAGGGCTTATTTTTCCATTTGCTTTCTTGGGATTCCTTTTCTGTAATCCGAGAGTCGGAAATATCGAATAGGATAGCAAGGATAGCATAAAGTGACATTTAAAATCCAAAAAGTCAAGGGCGAAAGCCACTGTGACACCATTGTTCTGCTCTATCAGTAATCTGTATTATGTAAAAATGGTCTGTAAATACAGCATGTTTCCTAGCGGAGTTATACATATCAATGTAGTTATAAATTACAGTTTGTGAAAGTACACACTTAATTTTTTTTAATAAAATTATTCAAGACATATGAGTGGACAGACAATGGAGGTCGACAGACCTGGTGATAATTGCTTCTATAGAAAGTTAGCACATGGCAGTGTCAATCTCTTGCTTTTCTTCTGAGTAGTATTTTATTTAGTTGTAATTCAAACAATAATTTGCTTCTTGAAATTAAGGAATTAATTATTTTTTTTCTTTATAAATCTCAGATCCTGCCTTTACCTGCTCCCTCCTATACTGATGTGGTGTATGTGGTATTGCTGAGCTTGTATGTGGTATGTGAACTGTTATACTTTTAAAAACAAAACTGTTTTATAAGTTAAGTTTTCTTTTGTGACCCATCCCATGCCCCTGTTATTTCTTCTCCACATCTGAACCATGGTAAAGGTTGCAGTTCAAGGGCCTGAGGCATGAAATTCTTTTCAGATCAGCTGTGATCAATATTTTTTGGAACTTGATAAATAACAATAAAAGCTGTAATGGCTCCATTAGCATTTTGTGTAAATGTTTGTTAAAATTATAGCTTTAATGAGGTCTTACTACATTAGTTTTAGTTTGTATATGTGTACATATAGTATGTATATTTACAGTACAGTATGTTGTGTTTGTTGACATATTTTCAGGTGGAAGCAGAATATGTGAGGATTACTACTGCTGCACATGTTCCAAGGCTTTTTACACAACTTGACCAATACACTGACCAGCTCATAAAAGTCTTCAAGAAAAAAGGAGGCGTTGCAGGGAAGAAAATTAGACAAACTTTGGCCCCAGCCACACAGGTGCGTTATTCTGTTGGTAGCAAAATATTATGGCTAATAAAATCATTTTCAAATTTAAACAGCTAGTGTATGGTAGCTGCACAGTGCACTTACATTTATATTAAGCAAGACAAAGTTTGGTACTCAAAACGTTGGAAAATTTAAATTACCTAAACATATGTAAAATCTGATCCCTTGATTTAGGTTAAACTAGAAGTGAATGTTTTTATGTTATGTTTTGAATGCAAAAAAGATGATGTATTAGTTTGTCTTTACCTCCATTATGGACATATATAATGTGGTGGAAACCCTGCCCAACAGGTTAACTATTCATGTCCATGTGATGATTAGTTGGTCTTGTGTACATGTCTATCTGTGCAGTGGATATGTCATTCATTTTGCGTATAATGTGAGTTTCTGTCATCCTAAAGTATATCTGTTTTCTCTTCCTGTATCTCTGCCACTCTCTACAGAAGGAAACCATTGAAAAGGGGAGGGAGTGTGTCCTCAGGGCACTACCTTTTTACCTGAATGAAGACCCAAGCATCCTCTTCAAAGAATAATTGGTTGGTAATTTTAGTTTAGTTTTTTATCTGTATTAAACCAAATTTTGAATAACTAATGTTGTTGCATGTTGTAATGTTGTTGTTGTTGTAATTTGCATGGAACCTGTTTAAATGTTTTGGGAAATCTTCTTGTATACCCAAACTATTTATATTTATCGTTGAATCTGTAGTCTAAAATAGTGGCACACTGGGGTGCATGTTCCTAATATTGTGTTTACGTCATTAAAGGGTAGCTTTGGCCCTTTTTCTTTCTTTTTTTTAAAACTGGATGCCATTTTTCTATGTTTTTGTGTCTAAGCTACAGCTGTTCAGAGGGAGCTGGAACAAATTACCCTTGCTATCTTTACCATCGAAAGAGCTGATGCCAGCACTCCTCCAGCCGATGTGGGTATAACCATCTAGTGTGTCCTGCATGACCTGGAAGACCTGGCCTCTGCATGTGCACTCTTAATGGGTGGGATATATGCACTGAATCTCAGTTAACCTCAAGACTGAAAGCTAAGAGACAATCAAAAGTATTGAGATTTAAAGGATTTAATTGAGAGATGATACTGCACCAGAAATGTTGAAGGGTGGTGTGTATATTAGCGTTCAAGGCATATTGTTATGAGGTGGAAATATGTTCATATTCAGTTTGTGTTACATTGTGTGCATTGTAAAGGTAATTGCAATACATACTAAAAATAAGGGTAAGTTAGGAGGTTGATCTGATATCCTCGTGTTGGTGTTGTTCCCAGATCATCATACTAAATGTTGTTCCAGGATCAACATTGCAAGTGACCAATCAGAATGTTGTGACGTCATACTTTTGCGACTTCGGGAAAAACCGGCGTAAAACAAAAAACTGTACTTAAGCTGCGTGAAACCGCCTCTGTCCGCCGATCAACTGACCCTAACCCTAACCGTAACCCTTTAATAAACAGTAAGCAGAATTGATATTGTCCTTGCAACATTGGAATTTCATAAATGCACGAATGGCTTGGAATAGAATAACGTCACAACAATGTGATTGGTCACTTGCAATGTTGAACCTGGAACAACATTTTCATGATGGTCTGGGAACAACACCAACACGAGGATATCAGATCATCCAAGTTGGGAATGCAGGATGAATGTATATTTTGTGGACTTTTAAAGACGAACAATTGTTTCCATGTTAAAATGTTTACATCTGAAGTTTTTTGCCCAAACACTGGTAAAATAAATGTTGACAGTGGCGAGTGTTAAATGGTTACTGCTGTGCTGTTGCAAAAAAACTGAACGCTGACAAGCTGTTTTATTGTTAGACCATAATGTTGGCATGTTTTGTTAAAGTTTTATTTGGGATGGTGATGTAATTTTCTTTGATTGCTAATATCAGTGGACTATTTATTATTATTATTATTGTTGTTGTTGTTGTTGTTACATTTTTTTTTTTTTAAATTGTGGCTGTTGAGGTGGACACTTCACTTTGCATTGTTAAAGGAAAGCACTTCATTGGCATTGTGTTACTGGACTGACCCTAAGCAATCATTGCAAATAGCAACTTTGCTATCCATTTTAGACACTAAAAGAAAAAAACACTCACAGACCTTACTAGCATCACATGTGCATAACTCAAGTGTCATCTTATCAATGTGTTATGTGATCTTCAATGCGTTTTTTTTCTCTTCTATTTCTGGTAGATACAGACATTTAATTTAAAGTCTTGATGTGTTAATTACTAACCCTAATGAGCTGTTGTGTTTTATTTTGGACTGGGTTTACACAAATGCTCACTGAATGTGTTGGCAATAAAATAAATTTAAAAAAATAAGTTGGATGTACTTAATTCATTTGTGTGGAACCTGTTGACAAAATAGATTTATGTAAAACTAATTAATAAAGCACAAGGTGGCTGAAAATATAATATTTGAATTAATCTAACTTAAATTTAACATTTTACTGCCACAAATAAGAAATGTGTTGAAGTAACTAATCTAAACTATCTAACCTGAAAATATATCATCTATGTTCATACAATATAACTTGATTTAGTTAGTCTTAAATATGTCTTGTTAATCTTAAGTAGTTTTTTTTAAATTAGATGAACTAAAGATTTTTGCTTTAAACTAACATAATTCAATTTCGTGGAACCTGTTGACAAAATAATTTTAATTAAAGTCAACATTTCATTTTTTTGAGTGTGTGTTCAGTAGAGAAATGGGTCTATAGGAGGCACATTCCAACGGATCTTTTCCTTTCTTTTTAATAAGTGTAATACAGGCTTCATAGAATGATCGAGGAAGAGATCCTTGTTCCTTGCAGTCCGTGAGGGTTGCACTAAGCTGCGTGGACAGTAATGAAGAGAAGTGTTTGAAAAATTCTGGCGGAAAGCCATCCGGACCTGGACACTTACCAGAGTGCATCGAAGCTATAGCCAAGGAAACTTCTAACTGGGAGATGGGTTCATCCAGCCTTGTTTTAAGTTCTGGTGGAATTTCAGGAATGTCAAGTTTAGCTAAAAACTCATTAATTGCATTACAGTCAGTTTGGGACTCTGAGGTGTAAAGCTGTGAGTAAAAATCCCTGAACACTTCATTGATTTTTTCATGATCTGTGACTATGTTGCCATCTTGTTGTCGAATTTTAAGAATACTTTGCCTTGCCCGAGAACCTTTTAGAAGGCTCGCCAGTAATTTATCAGGTTTGTCACCATGCATATAAAATTTGGATTTGTCATGTAAGAGTAAACGTTCAGTCGAGTACGTTGTGAGTAGGTCAAGTCTTGTTTTAAGTTCTACACGCTTTTTAAATATTTCATGACTCTGTTTAAGAGCATACTGTTCATCAGTCTCCTTAATTTGTTGCATTAACTTGTTCCTTTCATGGATGGACTGTTTTTTGATTCTTGCCGAATAAGCAATAATCTGGCCTCTGATATACGCCTTAAAGGCATCCCATACGACAAGGCGGGAAGTCTCTGGGGAAGAGTTGGTGGCAAAGTAAAAACGTATCTCATCCTGGATAAACTTTACAAAATTTTCATCCGACAGGAGGGTCGAGTTGAAACGCCATTGTGCAGCTTTAACAGGAGGATGTGGAAGAGACAGAGACAAAGTAAGAGGGGCGTGATCTGAAATAACTATGCTATGGTAGGCACAGGAGTGGACCTGCTGCAGACAATTAGTGTCAATGATAAAGTAATCAATTCTTGAATATGTATGGGGCACATGTGAAAAATAGGAGTAATCTCTTTTATGAGGATTTAGAGTACGCCAAACATCACACACTCCATATTCTGATAGAAAGGCATGAATGACAGATGCAGATTTGCTTAAAACATTGCTCTTAGTGGATGAGCGATCCAGGGCTGGGTCTAACCAGCAGTTAAAGTCACCCCCCAGAAAAAGAGAGTAGACATTTAAGTCAGGCAAAGAGGAGAATAGTTGTTTAAAGAAATTCTCGTCATCTGTATTAGGAGCATACACATTTACTAGAGCAACAAGACTGTTATACAGTTTCCCACTGACTATGACATATCTACCATATTTGTCTGCTATGACATTGTGGGCCTCAAAGGGAATGTTCTGCCTGACCAATATAGAGACCCCACGTGCCCTAGCTTGGAAAAGTGAGTGAAAACACTGGCCCCTCCAACGGGAGAAGAGACGGACATTATCAGAGGCCCTGACGTGGGTCTCCTGCAGGAAAGCCACGTCAGTGTTATGGTGTTTAACATGTGACCAAACCCTCCTTCTCTTGACTGGATGATTTAGACCTTTAACATTCCAGCTTAGAAACTTCAATTGCAGACTCATCTGATTTGTAGAGCAAAGAAAGTATGCACACTGGCCTTAGATGATAAGAACAGAATAACTTTACAGTGGGTGGAAATTAGTTCAGAACAGGTTAAAAAAAAGAACAGTGTATGAGGTTCAAAGCAGTGACTCTTACCCTCCCCAAGCCCTCCCCACAACAGAAAATGGCTGCTAAAAAAAAGAACAAGAACAAGCAGCGAGCTCTTCAAACTTAACATATTTAGAGTGTTACTCCTCCTGTCTATGATACCAATAACCTAGGTATTGAAGCAGTCGAACCACTGCTCCGGTGGCCATAGCATAGTAAGCTGAAACCCCGTATAATACTGTTAAGTTTCTGAACTGTATCAGCCACCAAGTCCAAATGTAATTGCTGGAGTGTTTCAAAGCAGAGTCCAAGTATGTAAACAAACAACCAAACACAAAAAGATGATGTAGTTCAATAAGTACTACCGGTATAACTGAATTATTGAATAAGAACAGACAGAAGGCTACGAGTAGATAACAGAACTCCCCGTCTCCGTGCAACAGGTATTACGTCATTAGCCAACGGGTAGAAGTCAATGAGGTTGTCTCCTTATTTAACAAAGAAAACAAAATAAGATTATCGAGTTAAATTAAAGTAATAATCAGCATTTCAGTGCTATAGCACTCAGACTACATCGCTACACTCGGAGGGGAGAAGCAACGTCTTACGTGGATCCCGACTGCGCCTCCATACCTATATGGAATGTTTGGTACCTGCATTTGGTGCCATTGTTTTATCAGTAATAATTCTTCACGGGGCTTCCGGAGCCTTTGGGAGCCTCTCAATGTACTGTTGAGCCTGGTCCACGGAGCTGAAAAACTTTCTGGCGCCGCTGGCCTGCGTTATGCGAAGCCGTGCTGGGAAGAGGAGAGCCGGCCTCAGGCCTCGCCCGTAGAGCTCCGACATAATGTCCTTGTACTGCGTCCGCTGATTGAGGACCTCGGGGCTGTAGTCTTCCACAATTCGGATAGGCACGCCTCGGTAGTCGAATTTCCCTCTCCTCCTAGCTTCTCGGATGATGAGGTCCTTGATCTGGTATCGGTGCAGATCAAGGTGGGCGTCCCACGGGCGGCTTCGCTGCGAGGGAGCGGTGCGCTCTATCGAGCTCCGGTGGAGACTGAAGTATTTCTTTGCCCAATAACTCACAGAGAAGGTTAGAAAAGAAGTGAGTGGGGCGCCCACTTTCAGTGTCTTCAGGCAGTCCAAGGACGCGGATGTTCTGACGCCTGCTACGGCTCTCCAGGTCAGTGACTTTGTTCTTTAGCTGGTTGTTGTCTTCGCGAAGAGTGGCACACGTGTTTTCAAGGTCAGCGACACGTTGGCTCAGGTCTTCAGTTGCAAGCTCCAAGGATGAAACTCTCTCGGCCTGTTCCTCTTGGGCTTGTCGTACCTGGTCCAGCTTCGAATCGAGGGCATTAAATGAGGTCTTAAATTCAGATGCCAACTCATCTCGGTGCTGCTGGAGCAGCGTGGTGATAGCCTCCAGTGTTAAGCTAGCGTCCTCCTTTTTGTTCGCTTTTGCACTCTTAGCAGCCATTGGAAAGGGTCAAAAGTGTTCAAAACACTAGAAAAGCAGTTACGAGTGTAAGCGACTTAAAGGTGGCAGTTGAAGGGGTGAAACTGGTCAAAGCGGAGTTAAGTTCACCGGAGCAGCTTGTTCCTGCGTCTATTCGGGTCGCATGCTGACCGGAAGTCCTATGGTTTTTTTAAACAGATTCTTCCTATGGGTGTATCCACAGGGTTGGGGAGAGAAACAGATGATATACAAGGTTGAATACCTTTAAAAAGCATTATAATACCCGTAGGTATTGCATCAAATAATATAATATAAGATAAGATAAGATAACCTTTATTAGTCCCACACGTGGGAAATTTGTTTTGTCACAGCAGGAAGTGGACAGTGCAAAAGTTATGAGGCAAAAATTAGAAAACAATAAGAATAAATACAGTACACAACTGTACAGAATAGAATAAAATAAAATACTATATACAGTAGAATAAAATAAAATAAATATACAATAAGATAAAAATAGAATACAAATACAAATACTATATACAACTGAGTAAAAATACAACGATGACAGAAAGGATTATTGCACTTAGTATTATTGCATATGTATGGATGTGTGTGCTTGATCAGTTAAAGTCTTTATTATGGAGTCTGACAGCAGTGGGGAGGAAAGACCTGCGAAATCTCTCCGTCCCACACCGTGGGTGCCGCAGTCTCCCACTGAAGGAGCTGCTCAGTGCTGTCACAGTCTGCTGCATGGGGTGGGAGATGTTGTCCATCAGGGATGACAGCTTAGCCGCCGTTCTCCTGTCACTCACCACCTCCACTGGGTCCAGAGGGCATCCTAGAACAGAGCTGGCCCTTCGGATCAGCCTGTTCAGTCTCTTCCTGTCCCCAGCAGAGATGCTGCCGCCCCAGCAGACCACGCCATAAAAAATAGCAGAAGCCACAACAGAGTCATAGAAGGTCTTCAGGAGTGGGCCCTCCACTCCAAACGACCTGAGTCTCCGCAGCAGGTACAGCCTGCTCTGCCCTTTCCTGTAGAGGGCGTCTGAGTTATGAGTCCAGTCCAGTCTATTGTTCAGATGAACATATGGCATATTCTTTGGGTGTGGCTGAAAATTTATAAGTGTTTAAGAATTCTGAATAAGACATAAGCTGCCCATTAGGATTAAACAGCTGATTTACTAAAACAATCTGTTTCTCAACCCACCTAGAAAAAAATTAATGATTTATTTTTATGCACTATGTTCCTATTATTCCAAATTAAATACGTATGGGGTGTAAAGTTGTGTTTATATATAAGGGACCAAGCTAATAGAACTTGTTTGTGAAACATCGAAAGGTTTTCTGGAAGCTTATCTATATTATAATCACAACCTAAGATAAAACTTAGACCACCAAACTTAGAGAAAATGTAGTGAGGAATAAAATTCCAAATGGATACCGGATTTTTAAGAAAATGTTTAACCCAATTAATCTTAAATGTATTGTTTAGAGTAGTAAAATCCAAAATATTGAGACCACCGTGTTCATAGTCATTCATCAATACACTTTTTCTGATGTAATGTGTCCCATTTTTCCAGAGGAAGTTGAAGAGCATTCGGTCCTTACAAGTTTTGCCGTCCACATGCAGAGAAATTGCTGCACAAGTCAGTCGAGACAGACCTTCTGCTTTTCAGATACCCTTCCTCTTAAACTTAAATGTCTCTACAACCACTGATTTAATTTGGTTTGAGATTTTTTAATAATTGGGGGAAAATTTTGTGAAATTCTGTCTTTTTGATCTTTGCAGATAATCAGACCTAAATATGTTGCTTCATTTTTAACTGTTATATTACAAAGACTCTGAACATTACACTCTTTGACAGGTAATAATTGACATTTAAGTTTAACATCAATCCAGACCCTTTTGAGAAATCCTCTATTACATGTAAAGCAATTGGCACTTGGCTGGCATATTTAAGAAAAATTGTGGTATCATCTGCCAATTGACTGATGACAATCTCTCTGTCTGCTATATTTATACCTTTCACAGTGCTATTCGAAATATGAGAGGCAAGAATTTGGGTGCAAAGAAAAAAAATATAAGGGCTAATCGGGCATCCCTGGCGTACCCCTTGATTAAGACTAAAACGAGAAGTGGTGCCCTTTTTCATTCTAATAGAACTATTTGCATTGGAATACAGAGTTTTGATAGCTTTGCAGAAGATATCACCAAAACCAAATTTCTGAAGTGTAAGAAATACAAATTCATGCTCAATTGAGTCAAAGGCTTTATAGAAGTCTAGGATTAGGATAAATGAGTCATCAGATATTAATGCTGAGTAGTCCAGAATATCCAAGACGAGTCTATTGGAGATGTGCCTGTTTGTCATAAATCCAGACTGTGTCTCAACTGCAATATCATCCAAAATATATTTAATTCTTCTAGCTAGCAATAGAGCTAATATTTTATAATCATTATTTAGTAGCGTTTTACGATAGTTACAGGTCAGAGTATCTGTTAAGATGTTAAGAATAATAAGTATCTCTTAAAATGTTTGCAATAATCAAGCATTTCAATATAATGTAGACAAAAACGAAAAATAAAAAGATAGTTACGGATCAGGACTCCCCGATCCTTACTGCGCATGTGGAGATTTTTTCTTCTTCTGTTTCATTTAACAGCAGTTTACTCCTCAGTGCACGAGGATACCGCCACCTGCTGACCGAGCGAATGAACCGTATTGTAAACTGAAGTAAACTGAATGACAAATGCATGTTTAATTTGATTTAGTGATAGTCAAGTGTGTTTATGCTTGTCTGTGCGAAGATGTCCACTATCACTGCCAATTGTCAGTAAACACTTAATCTGGCTGATGAATCTTCATGTGACATATTGCTATATACTAATTTAAGTTAGTATTATTAAGTCTGTAATTAGGCGCTATTCTTCTTATTTTACGGCGCTGTTGTTAAATCGGGGGAGGCTCTCTGCTGAGGAGAAAAACATGAATATGTTTGTAAACGGATTATCCATTGTTTAAATGTCCCGGGCAGGCAGAGCTGTTGAGAAATGCTAGGAGCTAACTGGGTGCTAACCGTGTCACTCAAATACATTAACTGTCGCAATGTTGGCAAATAGAGGAAGGGACGTAAGATTTGCGCATGTGTGGTACCGATCGGGTTTCCGGTACGGATTGGGTAGTGACACCCACACCCGGAGAAAGTTTAATCCGGTCTTTAAGTGATGACGTGACAAATCCTGCTTCCGGGCCAAAGTAGTCTGCGTTTAATATGGCTTTTGTGTTGTTAACATGTTTAATGTTTTGTATCTTCTTCTATTTAATTTCAAAAAGCCCCTAAAAATAATAATAATAATAATGGATTTATTATAGCGCTTTACAATGCCACTATTCATTCACTCTCGCATTCATACACTGGTGGAGGCAAGCTACGGTTGTAGCCACAGCTGCCCTGGGGCAGACTGACAGAAGCGAGGCTGCCATATTGCGCCATCGGCCCCTCTGGCCAACACCAGTAGGCGGTAGGGTAAAGCTAGCCAAACTTCAGTAACCCTACAAACGTCACTGCTGTTTAGTTTTCTGTCTTCATTTACGCTGGAAGTGATAACAGAGCTGTACGTTTTAATTTGTTTCCAAAACCCCGCAGTCAGGACATACTATATTGTATTTAGATAGAAGCTAGCGAGCTAACTTCCTGCTAACTTCTAACTCTGTTAAATGTCATAAATTCCGTTTTCATGGATGCCTGGATGTTAAACTCAATTGTTACACCTGGTAGAGCAGAACGCTGATCATTTTATTAAAGATGAAAGACTTTAGACAGTTTTTCAACTCTCAGTAATGCCATAGTGATCGTTTGATATATGGACCTGCAGCGGAGTTTAGGCCCAGATACGGCTAGTGACGTCAGACTGAACGACCGGACTGTGACTGCCTCCGGCTCACGAGGCAGCAGCGATGACAACGACAACCGTTTACGGGTCGGAGTCGTAGGTGCTGAGGCGGCGTTCAACACTCTGAGCCAGCGCGCGGGCGCGAAGCTCCTCCTTCAGGGGGACCAGTGAGTCAAACGCCTCAAAAAGCTGGAGAAACTGCCGGAGCTGCGGCGCCTTCTGAAGGATGGCGTCTATGGCCGCCAACCCAGTGGACACCACTCTGGGGTCCGTGCACCCACAGATGCGCATCATGAGCCGGCTGGTCCACTGCAGCTCCTCCCCAATCTCGTCCAGACTGTCCGCTGGGTCTGACATGGTCAGATCGTACTGTCACGGCGGGTGCGCGGGTGTGACGAATGAGGTAGACCCAGATGCAGAGATGGTGGAGACAAAACGTAGTTTCAAAAATAAAGCGAGCCACTGTGGCTGATTGCAGAAGAAAAACATGAAACTAGGGAAACTAAGGGGACTATGAACACTGTGTTAACAGAAGGATGTGACACTCAGTGAAAAAACTATGACAAAACTATAAACACTGAGTAAACTAGGAAACACAGTGAAACAATGAGGTAACCCTATGAAAACTGTGGTGAGGTTAACAGACGATCTGGGAAAAAAAACAAAAAAAACAAAAACAGACAACCTGACACTGAGTCAGCGGAAACACACAGACTAAATACAGGGAGTGCAGAATTATTAGGCAAGTTGTATTTTTGAGGAATAATTTTATTATTGAACAACAACCATGTTCTCAATGAACCCAAAAAACTCATTAATATCAAAGCTGAATGTTTTTGGAAGTAGTTTTTAGTTTGTTTTTAGTTTTAGCTATTTTAGGGGGATATCCGTGTGTGCAGGTGACTATTACTGTGCATAATTATTAGGCAACTTAACAAAAAACAAATATAATTATGTGCAGCCCTGGTTATTTAGCTCATCATATTGCAGCCAGAGAAATTATTTTGTCCATGAAACCATAAAGCTGCACTTTCTTTTTGCCTTATAGTCTGATTTGTCATAACTTTTCCGTTTTGTGGTAAGCTTTTCTTTGGCTGTCACTTCTTCACCCTGACCTGTCTTATTTGGCTCAGCAGAACTAAAATATCCTGCTGCTTTTACACACGGACTCACATAACGCTCAGCGATTCTCTGCACGATCAACCTCTCACATGTTTAAGCTGCGGGAGATTTCACTTGTCATGTTTGCATAGTAAGCTAACGATTGATAAGACGATGTCAGAGGAATTGGTGCGCAAATTATCGTCACTCACCAATCAGTGCTGTCGCTCTCTATACACAGTTCGCGCGATTGCAAAGTGAAAGCAAAAAACAAGCGCAAATTCAAACGCGATTTCAATATGTCACATATTGTCAGTGGCTCACCGATGCCAATGACATAATTACCCAGCTACATTTCCGAAAGAATGCAAAAGCATTGACATATATTTTTCCTTCCTACGATAGCCCGACAAGCAGGGTAGAGATAGATTTTGGTAGCCCGACTGGAAAAATTGCTAGCCCCGGGACGTCGGGCTAGCGATTTTGCGAGCCCTGTATCTGATTGAGGAATCACTCATCTTTGGAAAAGAGAGTTTATTACAGAGAAATGGTTTGTAGCATGCGTGCTTGTTGTTTTTGTCTGCTTCCACGTGTCTTTGCACTAGGATGATGTCGGAGTAAATGTGCAGTCATATTCGTTGTGTTCCCAGTAGTGCTGTCAGCGTTAATCTGAAATGATGTTAACGCCACAACACGGCAAATCTCCGTTGACGAGCTACCGCGCTCAACACAGACAGCATCGTCAGAAGGAAAGATAAAATAAATTAAAAATTTTGTATTGTTCGATACATACTGTATGCGTACCGAACCGAAAGCACTGTATCGAACGGTTCAATATCGATACGAGTATCATTGCACCCCTAGTAACTAGATAAACTGAAATGAAACTAGACTGAAAAGAATAACAAAAAACACCAAGAAACTCAGAATACTGGGTCACATGACATTCTCTTTGAACGCCCTTCCAGATCAATGCATTTTTCAGTCAGTTGTTCCACTTTGCTAGAAAGTTGTTTAACTTTTTCTTCTAATTTCACCACGGAGTTGGAAGTGCTTGTAGCCGATTCTGATAAATCCTTCAGCTGGACATTGTCGTTTTCCATCACAGTTCTCAAAGCTGAAATGGCCTCATCATTTTCAGCCCTCAGCGTTGCAATTTCCCCGCGCAGAGTATCACAAATGTCCACTTTCATTTGAGTTATCTTGGCGTCCAAAGTAACAATTGCAGACAGCACTTGTTTATTGCCTTGTGTGTACTCCTCGTGTGCAGAACTAGCGGGCGCGTAAGCTTTAGCGCCGTCATTTTCAGACGAGGCCTCGCCAAGGTCGGTCGTTTCAGTCGCCACTTGCTTCGGGTTTGTCCTTTTTGGTGGCATTTCGAAAAAGAATGCACTCTTCACAACCACTGTACAGGGAGTGCAGAATTATTAGGCAAATGAGTATTTTGTCCACATCATCCTCTTCATGCATGTTGTCTTACTCCAAGCTGTATAGGCTCGAAAGCCTACTAGCAATTAAGCATATTAGGTGATGTGCAACTCTGTAATGAGAAGGGGTGTGGTCTAATGACATCAACACCCTATATCAGGTGTGCATAATTATTAGGCAACGTCCTTTCCTTTGGCAAAATGGGTCAAAAGAAGGACTTGACAGGCTCAGAAAAGTCAAAAATAGTGAGATATCTTGCAGAGGGATGCAGCAGTCTCAAAATTGCAAAGCTTCTGAAGCGTGATCATCGAACAATCAAGCGTTTCATTCAAAATAGTCAACAGGGTCGCATGAAGCGTGTGGGAAAACCAAGGCGCAAAATAACTGCCCATGAACTGAGAAAAGTCAAGCGTGCAGCTGCCAAGATGCCACTTGCCACCAGTTTGGCCATATTTCAGAGCTGCAACATCACTGGAGTGCCCAAAAGCACAAGGTGTGCAAAACTCAGAGACATGGCCAAGGTAAGAAAGGCTGAAAGACGACCACCACTGAACAAGACACACAAGCTGAAACGTCAAGACTGGGCCAAGAAATATCTCAAGACTGGTTTTTCTAAGGTTTTATGGACTGATGAAATGAGAGTGAGTCTTGATGGGCCAGATGGATGGGCCCGTGGCTGGATTGGTAAAGGGCTGAGAGCTCCAGTCCGACTCAGACGCCAGCAAGGTGGAGGTGGAGTACTGGTTTGGGCTGGTATCATCAAAGATGAGCTTGTGGGGCCTTTTCGGGTTGAGGATGGAGTCAAGCTCAACTCCCAGTCCTACTGCCAGTTTCTGGAAGACACCTTCTTCAAGCAGTGGTACAGGAAGAAGTCTGCATCCTTCAAGAAAAACATGATTTTCATGCAGGACAATGCTCCATCACACGCGTCCAAGTACTCCACAGCGTGGCTGCAAGAAAGGGTATAAAAGAAGAAAAACTAATGACATGGCCTCCTTGTTCACCTGACCTGAACCCCATTGAGAACATGTGGTCCATCATCAAATGTGAGATTTACAAGGAGGGAAAACAGTACACCTCTCTGAACAGTGTCTGGGAGGCTGTGATTGCTGCTGCACGCAATGTTGATGGTGAACAGATCAAAACACTGACAGAATCCATGGATGGCAGGCTTTTGAGTGTCCTTGCAAAGAAAGGTGGCTATATTGGTCGCTGATTTGTTTTTGTTTTGGAATGTCAGAAATGTGTATTTGTGAATGTGGAGATGTTATATTGGTGTCACTGGTAAAAATAAATAATTGAAATGGGTATATATTTGTTTTTTGTTAAGTTGCCTAATAATTATGCACAGTAATAGTCACCTGCACACACAGATATCCCCCTAAAATAGCTAAAACTAAAAACAAACTAAAAACTACTTCCAAAAACATTCAGCTTTGATATTAATGAGTTTTTTGGGTTCATTGAGAACATGGTTGTTGTTCAATAATAAAATTATTCCTCAAAAATACAACTTGCCTAATAATTCTGCACTCCCTATATTGCTTTTTAAGAAAAAGATGTGTTACTTTGATGATTATCACAATTTCAACAAGTCAGGTGGAAGAGCCACTGACACACGCGTCTTCACCCTCTCATAGCCTACCCGGAAGTTCAGAGAGGCATTTTTTGAAAAATTTATTGATAGCAATGTTGAATATTATTTCACAGGAAAAAAAAACCCCAGCTACATGTAAAATAATCACACCATGACGCCTCTGCATTTCTAAATGGAGGGGCAGTAACTGCGTGTGTATATGCAAGTGTGTAAAACCTGAAGACAGTCAGATTAACAGTATTTCGTCTCTATCTGCCATTCTGCAATTCATCTCATAAACAATAACATGGCGCACAACGTGACGTGAAAAAAGGCACATACCTTTGACGTTGCATTATGAACTTCCTCTTCAACACGTAAACGCAAGAAAGGAGTTTTTAAAAAAATCTTCATTTGGAGGTGATTCGAAACGCAGTTTACGTGTGAACGAAATGCCCAACGCATAGAAACAGCTGAGTTTTCAAAAATACCCGTGTAGGTGTGGACATGGCGTAAGAGAGTTAGTAATGTATTTTATTACTACCTTTAATTTATTGCAGATTACTGTTACTTGTTTAATTGTTTACTAAAGGTTTGAGGTGTGAAATAAACCGCAATGGAGTTTGAAAACAAAATATGGGCGTGTGTGGTTGGAGGATGTGTTTGTGCAGGGGGGGGGGGGGGGGGGGAAACATTTTTCTTGTAAAACAAAGGGGGGCCTAGCAAAAAAAGTTTAGGAACCACTGACTTAAACAATACCATGTGGTTTCCCTATTAGCCTAATTTTAAAATAGTTTTCAGTATAACTAATTGTTATGACAGAGTTTAAAAGAACACTAAGAAAGCTTGCTAAGCCACAGTTACAGTAGTAGAAAAATGAAATCTAATACTGTACATATACACACACACACACACACACACACACACACACACACACACACACACACACACACACACACGTGCTGTCTTCGTTAATATGACGTTAACGCCGTAACCGCATTAAAGCGGCAAATCTCCATTAGCGAGTTAACGCGGATCACCCCATGCATGGGGCTGCACGGCGCCAACACGACAGAGCCCACTGAATGACCAAGGTGCTGTGAGGTTGGCAGACATTTCTGAAAAGGCTGCGTCCAGACGAACAGAATCAACTCGTTTACAAACTTGTTTTTAAGTCCCTTTTCCCATTGATATATACTCGGGTCGACTGGTTTTCATTACAGTCCAGTATCTCATAATGTATGTAGCATGCGAAACGAACACTACCACAAAAGTGGACGTGGAGGAAACAACATACCTGCAGCTCGGTCTGTGGCTTTTCTTCAGACTCAGGAACACTTGGTACAACACGGCTACAAAGTACTATGATCTAATGGAAAATCCTGAAAACCATGGAGAGTTGATCCAAGTGGGCACTAATAGAAAAGGATTTTATTTACAGAACAAAGAGGCTTTTTATATTTCTGTCACCTCCCGGTGGTCAGACTGAGAACTGCACCCTGTGATTTTCATGTTTATTGATCGACTAACAACATTTAAAATCATACAAAGTGACACATGCGGTCAGCTTGGACACTTACTGTCCTCTTTCACAATATAACACCGGCCATGCTACACACTGAAGCTTTTATTGTGAAGGGACAGCAGCAGGAAGTGCTTCTGTCCAGGTGTGGCGCTCGAGTGTGAATAGAGTCAAAGCTTTTAATTGAAGGGAAGAAGAAAGCATCAGTTGATCAGTAATCAATCACAGTCTCTGATCAGTAACAGCAGCTGGCTCCCACCAACGTCATGCTCAAGAGTGGAAGCTCACTTTTTGGCAATGGCGGCCCGAGCTCGGTTCAGCCGCTCGATCACCAGGCTGTTGGAGGCGGAGCATCTGGAGAGGACTGCCCCAATCTCAGCTTCATTCCTGCGCTCAATGGCAGCATCCGCAGCCCCCTCCAGGTCACTGTCGGGAATAGAGGAGGAGTTACATGAGTGCTCCCACCTGTGCTGTGTGATGATGTCACAGAGGTGTCTTACCCGACGGCCAGGTGGGCCTTCACCTTCTGCTCAGGCGTCACCTTGGAAACGTACTTCTTGGCCTCGTACTTGTTGTTACACTTGATGCAAACTTCAACAAACGCCTGAAGAAGAGATCCCGCTAAGACTCATGGGAAATGTACAGGGTGGGCCATTTATATGGATACACCGTAATAACATGGGAATGGTTGGTGATATTAAAGTCGTGTTTGTGGCACATTAGTATATGTGAGGGGCAAACTCCTCAAGATTGGTGGTGACCATGGTGGCCATTTAGAAGTTGTCCATCTTGGATACAACTTGTTTTTTTTAATAGGAAGAGGGCCATGTGACACATCAAACTTATTGGTAATTAGGGCTGCCACAAATGATTATTTTGATAGTCGACTAGTCACCGATTATTTTTGCGATTAGTCGACTAATCAGATCATCATCCATTGGACGTACAACGTACAGCTTATTGCACCAGCATGCATCTGCTCTTATATAACTATCACTAGCTTACAGCTTTAAGTGTTTAAGGTATGTGCTAACTAAAAATAAAGACAAGATGATAGTTTATTAAAGTTTAATGAAATTTGGAGATTGTTTCAGTGAAGTTTAATAAACTTGCCATCTAAAATACAACAGGACACCGGAGTAAATTCTCGAGCATCTCACACTTCTGATAATCAGCTGTCTGCTTGACGTTTATTCAGTTGTGTAAAAACTATAACTTTAATCTCAGCCAAACCGATTTACTCAGGAACAAATACAATACTGAAAAAAACAAACAATAACATTTTTAAGTTATCTAAGTAACTTATATATCATGTTTAACCTGAGTAGCGAAAGACGGCGGTGGGTTTGAAAACGATTTGCCGGGAGTCCGGTGTTCTCACCGGCTCTAGTGAGCCTTGCCCCCGGCTAGCTATCGTGCGGGTGGGAAACAGACGTCTCCGAAAACGTCAGAGCACTTTTGAAAATATGTGGTGTCTTGATAAACTGAGCAGATATTTGAGGTTTACACAGCTACATTCTCACCTGAAAATATGTAAAACTTATTATTCTTTCTGGGTCACAAAATAAAAGAGTAATACTAGAAAAATTTGCATTTCCTGCGAAAATGCTGTGTGGATGCCTTAACGCTGAAGATGTCTGCTGAAAAAAGCTGAAAAAGTATAAAGTTGAAGAAAAAAAAACGTTGCCCTGAGCAGGATTTGAACCTGGCCCTTGTGGTCTAAGGGCAGCTATTTAGCTCACTGAGCCAAACTCATTCTTGCAAAGAATAGTTGGAGAGACTGACAATTCTGCTGAAATGAGCAGACGCTGCTGCGAATTGTGCTGATAAGAGGTGAAAAGGCTGAAAATTTTGCAGAAAAGAGGTGAATCAGCAGAATTTCTGCTGATAAGAGGTAAAGAAGCAGAAAGTTGCGCTGAAAAGAGATGAATCAGCAGAATTTCTGCTCAAAAGAATTTTTTTCTGAAGACAGCTGAGATTTGTGATAATAAGAGGTGAAAAGGCTGAAAATTTTGCAGAAGAGGTGAATGAGCAGAATTTGGGCAGAAAAGAGGTGAAAATTCTGCTGAAAAGAGTTCAATCAGCAGAATTTCTGCTGAAAAGAGGTGAATGATCAGAATTCTGCTGAAAAGAGCAGAAGCTGCTGAGAATTATGCTGATAAGAGGTGAAATGATTGAAGATTTGGCAGAAAAGAGGTAAATCAGCAGAATTTCATCTCATACTCATCTCACTGAGCCAAACTGGTTCTCATATAACTGAAAACAGGTGAAAAAGCTTAAAATTCTTATTAAAAACAGCAGAAGAGGCTGAGAAAACATTGAACTTTCTGGTGAAAAGAGGCACAACAACCTGGTTCTGCTCAATTTCAGTCCACCAATCAGAGGTACTGCTTCTGTGTGCTTCAGCAGGCTGTGTACTTGTATGCATTTCTGCCATGGACTGTTAACAAGAATCTAAGGTCCATATTAGAAAAGCTGCTAAAATCATAAAACTTTGCTTAATTGTAATAAATTATCAATATGAGTTACTGGTCTGTGATACTGTATTAATTTGTAGTGGAAGAAAACATGTGGACAAGGTGGAATTGAACCCACGACCTTTGATCTTCAGATCCGTTTTATTACCAACTGCGCCACTGGGAAAGAGAGCGGGCGCCTGGAAAACAGGGTGATGAGCAGCCAGAATTAGATCGCGCTCAGAGGCGAAAAACGCAGTTTTTTGGAGTTACAAAACGTCGTGTAACTCAAAAACTAGGTGGGATAGAAGCAAAATTCTTGCACTGGGTGAATCAGCGGACTTTGGTGAACTTTGACTGCGATTTTCATAGCTCTTTGTAACTCCGTCGGGAAGATATGACGAGAGAAGAAATGGCTTCATTTTCGGAGTTGGAAAACTGAGAGGAGGACAGATTTCCTACCCTCAAACAAGTCTAACTCATCAGAACGGTAAGAGGTGAGAAAATAATTCTTGAATTGTGAGCGTCAGGAGTGTCTGAAGATATACGGGGACAAGCCTCATGTCTTAATTTCGCTTCATTAAGGAGATATGATGATTTGAAAATGCCTTCAGTTTCAGTATTTGAGCTCTGAGTTTCACAACCTTCCCATAGACTTTGAATGGGGAGTTTTTAGATCTTGTGTCACTTCGAGGCAAATTGTGAAAAAACCGTAACTCGCACGATAATTATAGTGACACTGTCTTAAAGCCAGCAAAAATACCTACGTTTTGATGTATAATTTGTGGAAGTTGAGTGGAAATTGAGCGAGTAGCAAGAAGTTGTTTGGACATGAAGAGAAACTTCAGAAAGCACCAGCTCTCACTCTGAGTTAATTGCATAGCAACCATAACAACGCATACAGTGGGGCAAAAAAGTATTTAGTCAGCCACCGATTGTGCAAGTTCCCCCACTTAAAATGATGACAGAGCTCAGTAATTTGCACCAGAGGTGCACTTCAACTGTGAGAGACAGAATGTGAAAAAAAAAATCCATGAATTCACATGGTCGGATTTGTAAAGAATTTATTCGTAAATTAGGGTGGAAAATAAGTATTTGGTCACCTCAAACAAGGAAAATCTCTGGCTCTCACAGACCTGTAACGTCTTCTGTAAGAAGCTTTTCTGTCCCTCACTCGTTACCTGTATGAATGGCACCTGTTTGAACTCATCATCTGTATAAAAGACACCTGTCCACAGCCTCAAACAGTCAGACTCCAAACTCCGCCATGGCCAAGACCAAAGAGCTTTCGAAGGACACCAGGAAAAGTATTGTAGACCTGCACCAGACTGGGAAGAGTGAATCTACAATAGGCAAGCAGCTTGGTGTGAAAAAACCAACTGTGGGAGCAATCATCAGAAAATGGAAGACATACAAGACCACTGATAATCTCCCTCGATCTGGGGCTCCACGCAAGATCTCATCCCGTGGGGTCAAAATGATCATGAGAACGGTGAGCAAAGATCCCAGAACCACACAGGGGGACCTGGTGAATGACCTGCAGAGAGCTGGGACCAAAGTAACAAAGGTCACCATCAGTAACACACTACAACGGCAGGGAATCAAATCCCGCAGTGCCAGACGTGTTCCGCTGCTGAAGCCAGTGCATGTCCAGGCCCGTCTGAAGTTTGCCAGAGAGCACATGGATGATACAGCAGAGGACTGGGAGAATGTCATGTGGTCAGATGAAACCAAAGTAGAACTTTTTGGTATAAACTCAACTCGTCGTGTTTGGAGGAAGAAGAATACAGAGTTGCATCCCAAGAACACCATACCTACTGTGAAGCATGGGGGTGGAAACATCATGCTATGGGGCTGTTTTTCTGCCAAGGGGACAGGACGACTGATCCGTGTTAAGGACAGAATGAATGGGGCCATGTATCGTGAGATTTTGAGCCAAAACCTCCTTCCATCAGTGAGAACTTTGAAGATGAAACGAGGCTGGGTCTTCCAACATGACAATGATCCAAAACACACCGCCCGGGCAACAAAGGAGTGGCTCCGTAAGAAGCATTTGAAAGTCCTGGAGTGGCCTAGCCAGTCTCCAGACCTCAACCCCATAGAAAATCTGTGGCGGGAGTTGAAAGTCCGTGTTGCTCGGCGACAGCCCCAAAACATCACTGCTCTCGAGAAGATCTGCATGGAGGAATGGGCCAAAATATCAGCTACTGTGTGTGCAAACCTGGTAAAGACCTATAGTAAACGTTTGACCTCTGTTATTGCCAACAAAGGTTATGTTACAAAGTATTGAGTTGTATTTTTGTTATTGACCAAATACTTATTTTCCACCCTGATTTACGAATAAATTCTTTACAAATCCTACCATGTGGATTCATGCATTTTTTTTTCACATTCTGTCTCTCACAGTTGAAGTGTGCCTCTGGTGCAAATTACTGACCTCTGTCATCATTTTAGGTGGGGGAACTTGCACAGTCGGTGGCTGACTAAATACTTTTTTTGCCCCACTGTATATTTTCTGAAAAATCACAAAGCTGCAACTGAAAACTTAAAGAGGCATTAAATGAAAAAGGTAACAGATATGAAAAAGCTGAATCACACACAAAAAGCCCAATCATTTGAGAACGTTTTAAAGTTTGAATGGAGTTTCTAGGTGAAAGTATGAGGAAGTAGTTAAGTTTGAAAAACAAGCAAGTTTTAGCAGAATTGTGGAAGTTTTCCATTCATTTCAATGGGACAAAAAAAAGGAAAAAATGGGAATATTTTAAAAAGTATAATAGCAATAAACACCAAAAGATATAGCTGGAATTAGCAGAAATAGCAGAACAGTTTAGCGTTTGAACGGAGAAAATCGGCTGAAAACTGAGGGAGTAGTTAAGTGCCGAAAAACGTGGAGCAACTATAAGAATAAAGTTTAAAGAGAAACAGGAACTCAATAGTGTGGATGCCCTCTAGCTGCCGCCATTGTTGGAAACTAAGCTATAAATAAATTCTGGGACAGAGCTTCTTCTTCTTCTTCTTCGGGGTTTAACGGCAGCTGGCATCCTTGTACATGAAGTGCTGCCATCTTCTGTTTCAGTCCGTTATTACACTCTTAAATCCTACTACTTATTCCTGCATCTGTTGGGATCTTACAAAGCTTCATACGACACGTCGACTACAAATCAGTCGTCGACGATTTTGATAGTCGACGTAATCGTGACTAGTCGATTAGTCATGGCAGCCCTATTGGTAATGTCACAAGTATAACAATGGTGTGCTTGGTTTCAATGTAACTTTATTCTTTCATGAGTTACAGTATTTACAAGTTTCTCTTTGTTCACAGCCATTGACATGTCGAAGAGGTTAACACGTGAGGAGTGGATCGAAATTGTGTTAATATCTGATGAACGCAGTAACCAGGTCATTGCAGCAGATTTCAACGCAAGACACCCTACGAGACCACCCATCTCCCATGCTAAAGTTAGCAAACTGCTTGCTAAGTTTCGTGAAACTGGTTCAGTGTTGAATTTGCCAAAATGTGGACGCAAGAAAACTGTCACTAATGAAGAAACATCAGTGGCTGTCCTAGCTTCATTCAGCAAGAGCCCACAGCGTAGCACTCGCCGCATGTCACTGGAGAGTGGCATTAGTCGAACATCCCTTCGGCGGATATTAGCTACTCACAAATGGCACCCTTACAAACTCCAGCTACTGCAGCATCTCAGCGAGGATGACCCAGATCGGCGCACAGAATTTGCAGAATGGGCAAAACAAAAATTGGAACAGGACCCTCAGTTCATGCAAAAGATTTTCACTCTTTCTATTCACTTTTATGTGAATGGTGAAGTTAACAAACAAAACCACCGCTATTGGTCTGACACTAACCCACATTGGATGGATCCCTCCAAGACTGCTGGACCAACAAAAGTGATGGTTTGGTGTGGTACCACGGACCCTCCAGCGACGACAAAGGCTGGGGCGGTCCCACGGACCCTCCCCTCAGCGAAGGCAGACGAAGCTGATGAAGGCTGGAGCGGTCCCACTGACCCTCCAGCAGACGACGAAGGCTGGAGCGGTCCCTCGGACCCTCCAGCGAAGGCGGATGAAGGCTGGAGCGGTCCCACGGACCCTCCAGTGAAGGCGGATGAAGGCTGGAGCGGTCCCACGGACCCTCCAGCGACGACAAAGGCTGGGGCGGTCCCACGGACCCTCCCCTCAGCGAAGGCAGACGAAGCTGATGAAGGCTGGAGCGGTCCCTCGGACCCTCCAGCGGAGACGGACAGCTGAAGCGAAGGCAGACGAAGATGATGAAGGCTGGAGCGGTCCCACTGACCCTCCAGCAGACGACGAAGGCTGGAGCGGTCCCTCGGACCCTCCAGCGAAGGCGGATGAAGGCTGGAGCAGTCCCACGGACCCTCCAGCGAAGGCGGATGAAGGCTGGAGCGGTCCCACGGACCCTCCAGCGACGACAAAGGCTGGGGCGGTCCCCGGACCCCCCAGCGAAGGCAATCCCGGACGAGCCCCCACATGTTACACCCCGGCCTAGGCAACCGGAGTGCAACACGAAAAAAGTAAAAATAAAGAAAAAAAAACACACACACAAAAAAACCCCCACTAAAGCTCACCACCAAAATCCCGAAACGAAAGTATCGACAAATCTATTTACAACAAACTATTTATTTACAACAAAACACCAAACTATTTACAACACGGGGGAGATCGCGACCATGACACACTGAAACACAGGGTTTAAATACCTAGAGGGAGCAATCAGGAAAATGGACAACAAGAGGGAAACACAGCTGGGGCAACTCAGAACTGACGAGACAGGGAAACGTAAAATGAAAAGACTAAGATAACACAGACTTTCAAAGTAAAACAGGAAACACATAACAGTCACGCCAAAAACAACACACTGACAACACCGAAACGTAACAATGGGGTACAACGACAGTGGGTCCATTCTTCATCAATGGAAACCTCAAGGCCACTGGATATTTGAAATTGCTACATGATTATGTGTTTCTCTCTTTATGCACTGAAGCTGGCACGTTCCCTGAGCTTTTCCAGCAAGATGGTGCACCACCACATTATGGGTGCCAGGTCCGAGCATTCCTAGATGAACAGTTTCCTGGAAAGTGGATTGGTCGTGCATTTCTCCTGCGGTGTTGCTATCAGTGTGTGAAGAGTGGGAGAAGAGGGTTGCATTGACAATCCAACACAATGGGCAGCACCATTGAACACATTTTATAAGTGGTCAGAAACTTGTAAATAACTCATGAAAGAACAAAGTTACGTTGAAACCAAGCACACCATTGTTTTTCTTGTGACCAATAAGTTTGATGTGTCACATGGCCCTCTTCCTATTGAAAAAACAAGTTGTATCCAAGATGGCCGACTTCTAAACGGTCACCATGGTCACCACCCATCTTGAGGAGTTTGCCCCCTCACATATACTAATGTACCACAAACATGACTTTCATATCACCAACCATTCCCATGTTATTACGGTGTATCCATATAAATGGCCCACCCTGTAGTTAATGCAACATAACAGAGGGGGTGGGGCTTCTCCTTACCAGGTAGCCAATGGGAGACTTCTTACTCTTTGAGAACTTCTCTAACTCATCCCACTCCTCCTTCTCCGCCAGAGACTTCAACTTCAACCACCAATACCTGCACAGGTGAGAGAGGCAAACAGGTGAGAGAGGCAAACAGGTGAGAGAGGCAAACAGGCGAGAGAGGCAAACAGGCGAGAGGGACAGACAGGAAAGACTGTAGTAAAAGACAGAGCCAATAACAGCGCAGCCTCAGTGACACACCTTTTGTCAGGTACTCTGAAGTCTTTGTAAAGCTGCTCTGCCTGTTTGTGGAGTCCTAATGACAACAGCGTCTCCATGGTCACCTGCAAACAGCAAGTGACATCACAGCACACACACACACAGCAGATGTAACTATGGTCACAATCAGCAGAAACAAGTTTTCATCAGTTGCTTAAATCAAACCGCGGATTTGGCCAATCTGATTGGCTGTCCCAGAACTTAGAAGTTACATGGAGGAAGTCTGGGTCTGTAATGATCTGAGGAGGAGCACTTTAAAGCGGAGCGACCACACTGGCCTCTTTAAAGTAACCTGGAGTACTGCCAGGTGATGGAGACTGAGAACACAGAGCATGCAGGTGGAGGTAACTGGTAGAGGGAAACGTCAGCTGGCCAGGGAGCCCCGCCCCTTGTAGTTACCTGTAGGGACAGTCCAAGAAGCCCCGCCCCTTTCTCATCGTCCAGTTTGCGCTGAAAACGGAGCAGACGCATCTCGTCCTCTGTGGTCTGCAGACCAATCAGTGAAACACACCTGAGCATCAGGTACAAACACACACCTGCAAACACGTCTTATTGTTCGTTTGTTACCTTTACTGCAAACTCATTCTTGGCCTTGTTGTACTCATCGACAGCACTCTGCAGAAGAGACAGCCGGCCCTCCAACCTCTGCAGATGGACAGGTGAACAGCAGACAGGTGATTACAGTGATGATGGACGAGTCTAATCTCTGCTGGGCGTGACGGTTAGCAGTCCTTACCTTTTCCCTGTAGCTTGCAGTGACGTAATAGTTGGCCAGTTCCTGGTGGTCATCGTCCTGGTTATACAGGTCCTTCAGAGTTTCCTGCTCCTGCAGCTTACAGAACTGACAGCAAACAAATGGAAACAAAGACACACATTACCAAATGTAAACCAGGAGGAGGAGAGCGGTAGTGGTGAAGTTGGGTGCACCTGTCTGTAAAGGCTGAGAGCGACCGGCTGGTTCCTCAGAGTCATGAAGAAATCTCCTCTGTTCATCTCGTTCTTCAGGTACGACACCACTGTGTACACTGACAACACACACAGCCAACTGTCAGTGTGACATCATCCATCTGGCAAACACATAAGGTGTGGGGCTGAAACACTCACCCAAGTCGGTATCTCCGCTCTCTACAGCTTTACTGAGAGCCAGCTGACTCCTCTTCATCTTCAGCAGCAGAGGAACCTGCTCTCCAGACCGAGCCTCGAAGTCCAGGAGCTTCATAGAGACACACAGGGACAAATACTGAAAAACACTCGACCACACTCAATATCAATATCCCTGCTGAATATAGCAGATGGGCAGTGACCATCCAGCTGAAACCTGGCTCCAAATCTGTCCAAAAACCACTGAACCATCCATCCATCTACTTATCCTTTTCAGGATCGCGTGGGGCGCTGGAGCCTATCCCAGCTCTCATAGGGCGAGAGGCGGGGTCCACCCTGGACAGGTCGCCAGTCTGTCGCAGGGCTAACACACAGGGACAGACAACCATTCGCGATCACATTCACACCTATGGGCAATTTGGATTATCCAATTAACCTATCCCCACAAGTTGCATGTCTTTGGACGGTGGGAGGAAGCCGGAGTACCCGGAGGGAACCCACGCAAACAGGGGGGGAAAATGCAAACTCCACACAGAAAGACTCCGGCCTGAACCACTGAAACATACTATGGAAATTAACCCTCCAAACCTCTGTAGAATTCACCTTGATGGCGAGCTCTGCTCGTCCACATTCATAAGCTTTAGCTGCGATGTCCGAGTACGAAACCCCAGGTGAGTCTCCCACTTTCATACACACTGCTCGTGCTATGGCATCGTCTGTTAGGTCCTTCTGCTGCACCTGGACACGTATGCAAACACGTCACACCAATCAGTCATGTGAAAACAGTCTCAGGTGGGCGAGGTGTGAGACAGTTACCTTGCATGACGCCCAGTGTTTGAGGACTCGGCTGACTCCCTGATAATCAGGGATCTTCAGGTAACGACAGACTTCGATGGCTAATGGGTAAAACTGCCGATACACCAACCTAAGAGAGAGAAAGACAGGTGAGTGAGAGGTGGAGGGGTAACATGAGATCTCAGAGACATTTCGATGAGTTCACTCACCTGTCAATCAGCACCTGTAGAGTCAGCTGTTTGAATCTGAGGTCAGAGGTCAAGGAATTCATCACCATGGTAACACACCCGTCTGAGCTGAATCCTAAAGCTAAGAATGGGTCACAGCGGCGTGACGAGGGATGCAGCCCCTGACTCTGAACAAAGTGAGACGTTACCACACACTGCATCTCCCATGATGCACCTGTGCAGACTGAGAGGATACTGAGTGTGCGTGAGTGGCAGCCCTACGCTGCTGTCTCTGACGGCGTTCAGCACTCGCAGCTCCCTGCAGGTCGTCACAAACTGATCCGGACTGAAGTCTGTGAGGAAGCACTTCCCAAAGGACGCCGCCTGGAGGGAGACACGCCACATTACAGGGACAGGTCATAGTACAGGGCAGGTCGCATTACCCTGACATGCTAAAACAGATCATACGGACGCTCTCACCCTCATCAAGGATTTCTGGGTGTTGGTGTCATACTCGTGACCTGCCGCCTCCACGCACTGTCTGACTGCTTCTCCCAGCATGCTCTGCTCCTTGATCTCCCGCAGGTACTCGTCCGCCTTCTGACTCGATTTCTGCAAAGACAGAAAAACACATGTCAGGCCTGACAGACCTGTACCCGTGCTACATGTGTACCCGTACTACATGTGTACCCGTACTACATGTGTACATGGACATCAGTGAATGACAGTATTAAGGTGATGTAATGAAGTGGACTTACAAGTACTGATGTTGTACTGTGGCAGTATTACAGTGTTAATGGGACAGTATTGTAGTACTAATGTGGTACTGAATGATGTACCTCGTACTCCCGGTGGGCCTCCAACAGCAGAGCTCCAGGCGCCATGGAGGCGATCTTGAAGATGTCCTGACAGACCAGAGGAACCTCCTGCAGCAGCTCCTGATTGGACGAGCTGATTATTCGAACTCCATCCATCTCTCCCACCAAAACACATGGATCCTCAATGGGATACCTGAAGGCCGGGGTCAAGGGTCAAACCACCAGAGAATGACTCACGAGGACATCCTCGAACACGGAACATGATTCTTTGTTTATAAATGACCAGCTATAACAAGAAACCCAGAAGGAGCTCCAGCGGAACCTAAATGAGCTCTAAGAGAACTTTTTTGAGCGAGCTCCAGGAGAACTAGGGGTGGAGCCGAACCCAAATACGGTATTCAGAAAGGCACAAATAACATGTTTTTCACGAATACTTATTTTGAACAAATACTTAAAAATATTTGTATTTGGGAACGAGAAAAACTTTATATCAAAAAGCTGCGTTTCCTCATGAGAACGCAGGGCACGAGTGAGTGAGTAACGTGTAAAGAGGTGAGTGACACACAGTGTCCTCCAGTAGCCAAAAACCTTGCTCAAGTTCTGTGTGGAAACATTTTACAGTCAGTGCTGCAGATAAAACCAAAGTTACAAGTAATGTGTGCAAAAGTCACATCAAAGGCAGAGATATCAAACATCTGTCAACATCTGTTATGCATAATCACATGCACTTAAAGCATCCTCTCCTGGTACTGTGTGCCAACCTCTCCAACAGCACCAAATCATCATCACAGCCATGTTCTGCCCCTGCAAGTCAGTTTCAATCACCTATATTAGATGCATTTAATGCAAAACAGGCTTATACACCCATCCACCCACTACAAATAACAAACACAGTGGGAGAAATTATTTGCCTTGACCTGATGCCCAACTTAGTAGTGGAGAATAAAAGTTTTTTGCAAGCTTCGCGAAGTGGTTGCACCTCCATACCAACTACCAAGCTCGTTGGCATTCCAGAAAGAGCTTGGCCTTCCCAAGAACACATTGGTGCATGATGTGTCAACCAGGTGGAAGTCCTCCTTTCACATGCTCCAGTGACTGTTGGAGCAGAGACGACCACTGACTACCATGAGTGCAGAGATGGATCTGGGAGGTACTGTGTGTGAGGATGTGGGTTCTCTGTCTCTGTCATCCCTTGTGCGCAGGCTCTCAAAACCTAAAGGTGGATGTGGATGTACCGAGGCACTTAAAATGGTGACCATATTGCAGTCTGAGTTGGCTCAGCGCTTCCAGGCTGTCTTTGATGACTCCTTGGGTCATTACTTTAAAGCCAACCTACTGGATCCCCAATTTAAGAGCTTGCCCATGTCATCCGAGTTTGACAGGCTCAAGGCAGATGTGTCTGCAGAGGTGGATGCAGAACTCCAAGCGGATGATGTTTCTGGGTAGGGCTGTGTGATATGACCAAAATCTCATATCCCGATATAAGACACTATCGTCCGATAACGATATAAATCACAAAAATGTAACATTTTCTATAAATTCTGTGAATCTCGGGCAGCTCAACTTGCGTGAAGTGTTTCCAGCTGGGCGTCGTGTAGCTGGAGTCGAGTGTTTTAACTGATGCATGAGCACCTGACGGGCCGTTTTTGCTTCTCATCCGTAAACTCTCTGCATACTGTTTCACGTGATTCAGTTTATTTTGAAAAGTCTCAAGAGGATCTTGAGCTTTATTGTGAAAAGTTTATGTAGAAAATAAACAAGAGGGCACGTGATGGTTTTACCGACGTTGTTGCTAATGACAACGCATAAAAACAGGCGCTTGTCCGTCCGTAGTGTGGTTATATTAAATAAAAGAGAAAGAGAGAACTTTAAGAAAATAATATAGCCACTACAGTGACCATCAAAACGATGAAAAAATATTTCTGTAAACAGTTTATTTTACGACAACACGAAACAAACAATAGCGTAATAGGAAACGATAGACATATATATAAATCTCCATCCGATATATATCGTTATATCGAACAGCCCTATTTCTGGGGTACCTGAAGCACCCAGCTCATCCTCAGTTGAGAGTGAGGCCAGCGGGCAAAAAAGCCAAATCTGCCTCATCTGGTGCTATGACCTCCGCAAGATAGTTGAGAGCTACTTAGCTGAGGACAGCACTGAATCACTGACCTCAGACCCTGCAGCCCTGGCTCATGTGGCAATGAAATATCGCACCTGCCCCAACAAGCAGAGGTATCTTGTCCCCACAACGCTCCAGACTGCTGCCCTCACATGTGGACAAGCTTGTGATCACAAAATACTACATGGAGAAACTTAACTGAGAGTATGTTGGCAGAAGACATCTTCTTCAAAGTGAAATATGGTTGAGTTATGGTCAACATAAAACACAAAAAAACCCTTTGTGTCTGTTTTTAGGCAGACAGTTGACAACAGCAGGGCTGCATCTTTTGGTTTAACAGTATTATATAGAATACAACTTTTGTTCTGCCACATCTCCCAGTCAGGGGTTGATAAAGTTTAGTTCTGTGCATTAGAAAGATGTTCTCTCAGAAGAACAGTTCTTTGAAGTATTATTTGTTTTTAATTCTGTCTGTTCATAATGTTCACAATGATATTTTATTAATTGTTGGTTTAACCATGGATGAGGTAATGGCTGTTTTGTTATTTTCTTTTCAATGACGTTCCTTGTTAAATGTTCATTGCTGTATTTATGGAAAAATACCAACCAATATTGCATATCCATATTTATTATAATGGATATAATTAAAGAATACTTACACTGTAACGTAAATCAGAAGCATAAACAAGAAAAAAATTGATTTTTCAACCTATTTTGAATTTTACTCAAATACAAACACAAATACTTTTCCCCCCTTAACAGATACAAATACCGGCTGCTTTGCACAACTCCAAGGAGAACCTTAACACACCTGAAGTGTATTTGAACATGTTCAGATGTGAAGTTTGAAGGATACTGGATGGTCTCATTACACACCCCGACCACCAGGAGCAGTCTGTCCCACATCAACACCACAGATGGCTGTTGGCTCTTTGGTCTGCGACACCTGGGCAAACAGGTAAACTCCAGGTTAAACGGGTGTAAAAGAAGAGCTTCGACGGGTGAGCAGCTGAATAAATAAGAGCACAGGTAAACGAGAGGTCACACATACCACAACATCTGCTTGGGCGCCATGGTCTTCTTGGTGTCGACGTCACTCAGTTTCTCCTGCATACAGAAGCATCACCTGTGAGTCATTCCACAGGTGATGCTTCACAGATATCTGAAAAGCTGATTGGCCAGAACAGCTGCTCACCTGTAGGGTGGACAAGCCTGTCCACAGGTGTCCACTGTCAGTGAGGAGAGCCAGGTATTTATAGCTGAAAGACACAGACATGTGGACAATGTTGCCGTCCTGAGGACTGAGGCCTGGAGGACACTGAAGAGAGACACAAAGGTAGGCAGTGAGACAGGTAAAAGAAAGATGAGGACAAATCTGAGTGTGAAGATTACTGGCTGTGGATTAGCATCACCATCGAAGACTGTCAGACAAACGTCGTCTCAGACTGGTTTTGGTTAGAACGATCTTAAACTGAGCATTACTGACTTCACCTGTCTCTACATGTCTCACCACCACAGTGCAGGACGTGTTGTCCAGGATGAAGAGTTCTGGTCCGTTGGACAGCAGGACTTTAGTCTGTCTGTCCTGAGTGAGGACTACCCAGCAGGATGGCTTTCCCTGCAGACCTGAGGGACAGACAGGTGGACAGACAGGTAAGGGTGGAAAGGCTTAACCGTGGCAGTGAAAACACCATCTCAGGTGAGTCAGGTGTTACCTGGGACTTCAGGTAACCTCCGGAGCTTCAGGTCATCGATGTTGGTGGCCAAGGTGAAACGGGAGGAGCTTGTTACTATGGCAATACCTGTTCCATAAGGGGAGTGGAACACCTTGGCCTCCATCACCTGACTCTGGACCACTTCCTGTTTAAAGATAGAGGTCACCTGATCAGTGACATCGTCTGAGCAGCTTCATTTATTCAGAGGAACAAACTCAGGTGTGCTGACCTGTCCCATACTGAAGTGTCTCTTAAAGGATCCAAACAGGTCATAGATCAGGACCGTGCCGTCCTCCTGGATACACAGTAGCTCGTCAGAGACCGTCCACCCGAGCTGGACCACTGGACCACTTTTCCACTGAGACGGAGACAGAGAGAGAGAGACGGGTCAGAGAGAGACCCAACCTGTCTTCGGGTGTGGTCAGGTGCTACTCACGGGGAAGCTGGCAACGGTGCCTCCTGACGCAGAGTAGATCTCCAGCTGAGGACGAGAACTCGGAGAACGCCGCTGAGGTTCTCTGAGCAGGGCTGAGGGGTCAGACAGAGGTCAGGGGTCAAAGCCTTAAATCTGACTATAAAAAACTATCTCACTGCAGCGTTTCATAAAGTTTTATTTAGTTTGTACCGATGGGGCCTCCGTATGGAGCTGCAGCCACCAGACTGTCTCTGAGTCCATCACGCAGACTCCAGCTCATCTCATACAGATCCGTCTTACTGCAGTAGTACACAGGAAAGTACACATTAATGTAAACAAACCCCTCCCCATGGTCCCCCGCAGGCTCCTCCCCCTATCTGCCTAACACTATTCCAGCCTCCGGTCACTTTCTGCTCACTTTAAGCTCACCTGTCACTTGCACACAAATGTCACCTGCCGACCTGAGTAAACCCTGACTCTGATGGGCTACAACCTCCTGCTCACTTCGTCATGGACGTCAGTCCTCTCACGTGACGTGTGTGTTCAGGAAACGTCATTAAAGGGAAAAAGCTTCTGAAGCCAGCTTTAGCAGGGTCAAATGACAAGCAGAGGCGCAGGTTACAGGCTGATTTCTCTGTTTAAACAGCTCAATCACACAACTGCAGAAAACACAGGTGTATATAACACGGATGGAGCTGCGGTCAGCTGACTGTCAGCAAACATTAGCCTCGCTGCTAGCAGCTGAAAGACCGACACAGTGGGCGCTCACTGACCGGTAAAAGGCGTCTCCCAGCGGGTTCCAGCTGGCTGTGATGAACGCCATGATCCGCTTCTCAGGAGGGGGTACCCCGGGGAACAAACCGGAGGAAGTCCCGGTGCACCGGCCGGACGTAGCGTTAGCTTTAGCTCTCGCTCTGCCCGGTCAGCTGACTGCAGCCTAGTTCTTCTTCTTCTTCGGTAGTTATTCAGGCAGACGCCGCGGGCGCTCTGCTGCCCTCTACGGCACTTCTGTGTTTACAGCTGAGCCTGCAGTATTTTTTTTTTTTTAATATGAACTTTATTTAGAACAATAACAATGACAATCTCAAAGAGACAAGCGACATAATAAATCAATCAGAACAGAATCACATCTCCTATACACCACAATGAAATCGACAGTAACTGAAAGTAAACATACATACATACACACACATATATATACATGTACATATGCATACATACACATCCATATTCACACATCTACATAATAATAATATAAAAAGATGAATAACCAATACAAACATAAATAAGAATAAAAAAAAAAAGAATGAAAAACAAGGAACAGAAATAAAGAAGACAAGGGGGATCATAAAATCTCTAAAAGTGAGGTTCCATAAACAAGACTCATAACTTAAATAAGGGGCTAAGAAAAATCAAACTCTTCTAAAAATCTATGCAATTTGATTGCTTGGGGCTTATTTATTAGCTTAAGAGATTTACGGAACAGGGAGAGGTCGTTTTTAAGAGCAGGCCATGAAGGGGGGGATTTAGCATATCGGCATTTATGTATGTAATACTTTGTTATAATAATGAGATTGTTAATTAAAAACTCACTATTTTTGTCCTTAAGGATTACTCCAATTTGAATATTTTGAAAAGACCAAAAATCAATATATCCATACTGGGACAATATTAGGACATGGAGAGATTTCCATAAATTCTGGATTGTCACACATCCATAGAACATGTGCTCTGTTGTTTCCGAAGTTATTTTACAACTATAACAGTTGTCTAACACAAATTTAAATCTTTCTCTCATAAATTCATTGGAGGGGTAAATATTTTTTGTAGTTCTAAAATGGACTTCTTTAAATTTGGGGGGAATTGGAAATTTTAAATATTTGGTTCTGATCAACGAGATCTCAGATTTGTTATAATCTTTAAAGACGAGTGAATGTTTTGTCCTACCTGGATATAAGGTGTTAACCAAATACCTCCTCAAAAACTGATTATTGCATTTTCCATTGACCAATTCAAGACCATCTAGTTTAACTTTATGCAAATTTGGAGTCTGTATATTTGAAAAATTGTTCTTTACCGTATTTACAAGGACTGTTGGGATATTTTGTGAAACCTTTTTATAGAGCTCGAACGAGCAACTCATGTCATATTTCTCATTAAGCCTGTTTAATTCAAGTATATCTCCATTTTCATCCATTATATGTGTCACAGACCAAATTTGTTTTGTCATCCATTCTTCCACAAACATAGATTTCCCCCGATTCAATATCACCCTATTATTCCACAATGGAACATTGTGGGGACTAAAGTTATGTTTAAACATTAATTTCCAATTTAACAAAACTTGTTGATGAAATTTGGAAAGTTTTATGGGTAGTTTAGAAATTTCAAAATCACATACTAAAAGGAATTGGATCCCCCCAACTTTGTTGAAAATAAGAGATGGTATCAAGAACCAGATCTCATTATCATTTTTCAAGAAAGATCGTAGCCAATTAATCTTTAAAATGCCATTCATTATTTCAAAATCGATTGCTTTTAAACCCCCCTCTTCATAATCTTTTATCAAGTCCCTGTTACTAACATAATGATGTTTATTTTTCCATATGAAATTAAAATTCACCTTATTGATGTCTTTTATAATTCTTGGTGGGATGGCTAGGGAATAAGCTGGATAGATTAATCTGGACAAAGATTCAACCTTGGTCAACATTATCCTGCCGAACAACGTTAAATCTCTCTGTAGCCAATGGTTCAGAGTTTTTTTGCATTTGTCAGTTGTATTCTGAATATTCTTTTCTTCACTATCAGCCATGCATTTAGTTATCCAGATTCCAAGATATTTGATTTCATTTTTGACAGGTATATCATACAAAGAAGAGTGAGAACAATTGTGGATACTCATGAGTTCACATTTGTCCAGGTTCAGGCGTAGTCCAGAAGCATCAGAAAAGATCTTTATTGTATCTAAGGCCAATGGAATTTGTTCTTTATTTTTTTAGAAAGACTGTTGTATCATCGGCAAGCTGACTTATTATTAATTTGTGATTATTTATGTCTAATCCTTTGATGTTTGAGTTTATGACAGTAATAGCAAGTAATTCAGTGGCTACAATGAATAAAAGAGGTGAGATGCTGCAGCCCTGCCTGATACCTCTCTCCACCCTGAACCTGGGACATGTGCCTTCTGAAAGAGAAACACAACTATTAATATCAGTGTATAACATAGTGATCATATCCAGAAATGCATCACCAAACCCAAAATGTTTAAATGTCTTAATAATAAAAGTGTATTCAATAGAATCAAATGCTTTATGGAAGTCCAAGAACAACATAAAACCATCATCCTTAATTAGGTAATTGTAATCGATGAGGTCCAAAACCAAGCGGATATTATTTTGGATCAACCGTCCTTTGAGAAATCCTGATTGTGTTGGGCTAATTATTTCAGAAATACCTGTTTTTAGTCTTGTTGCTAAAACTTTTGTAAAAACTTTGTAGTCTGTATTTAAAAGTGTTATAGGTCTTAGATTACTTAGTTTTTTCTTATCTTTCCCCGGTTTTGGAATTAATTTTATAACTCCCTGTTTCATTGTTGTCATAAGCTCCTTTTGATTTATACATTCATTTATCGCACTGAATAATAGTAATTTTAGGTCTTCCCAAAAGTGCTTATAGAAATTAGTTGTTATACCATCTGGTCCCGGTGAGCGATCAGATGCCATGCTCTTAATAGCAAAATCAAATTCTTCTATAGTTAGGTCTTCATCACAAATTTCTCTAAAATTATCATCAATTACTGGAATCCAATTACTGATTTTGTCAAAGAAGGAGGTGACATTTTGTTCTGAGTATGAAGACTTATAAAGGTTACTGTAAAAAGTAAATACTTCATTTGAAATGCGTTTAGGGTCTGTACATTCCTCTCCGTCGATTATTAGGTTACATATTGAGTTATATTCTTGTCTACGTTTTTCTAGATTGCAAAAATAGGCAGTGTTCTTTTCACCCTCTTCTATCCACTTGGCTTTGGATCGCAAATAAGCAGCCTTGGCTCTATAAAGGTACATTTCGTCCAATTTAGATTGTAAATTATTAATTTTTCCTTTTTCTTCCTCAGTCCAATTCAATTTGCCATACAGATTCATAAGTTCTTTTACTACATTTGATTCCTCTTCTTGTCTTTGTCTGTTTAACTTTTTACCGAATGCAATTGAGGTTTTTCTGATTCTAAATTTAAGATATTCCCATTTGAGTATCGGTGTATTGATGGCTTCATCATTCTGAATATCTAAAATTAATTTTTTAATAGAATTACAATACTCCTCATTTCTCAGCATCTGACAATTAAATTTCCAATAATCCTTAAATGTGTTGTTTTGGTCTTTGCTTTGTAGTCTCAGAATAATGGCGCAATGGTCACTTAAGGGACTGTTAGAGATGACTGTTTCCTTGACATATTGTAAAATTGAGTTGGATACCAACCAATAATCAATACGTGACCTGCTTTGACCATTAGGTTTGTGCCAGGTGAATTGTTTTACATCTTCGTTTAACACTCTCCATACATCTATTAATTTAGTATCATTAGCGAATTTTTCAAATATTGGGTTTTTATGCTCTCTTGAAAACTTTGAAGGCCATCTATCCAACCATTCATCAGGAGTCACATTGAAATCACCTCCAACTACTATATAATCAGTAGGGAATTTGGTATAAAGTTCCTTTATAACTGTAGAAATTTGATGCAGCAGGTTCTTATTCTCTTGATCATTGTTGTATCCATAAACATTAACCAAAATAATCAGAGTATTATCAATATTTAACACACAGGCAACCCAATGTCCATTTTTGTCTGCCATGTTGCACAAAAACCTACCACGACATCTGTTGAAACAAATAGCAACCCCAGCCGACCTGTTTGTACCATGACTAAAAATTTTTTTATCTCCCCATTGTTGTGACCAAAATTTCACATCAGATTCCTCAGAATGAGTTTCCTGGAGAAAAAAACAATTTGCCTGTTGCCCCTTGCAGAACAGAAAAACAGCTTTGCGCTTAATTGAGTCTTTAAGTCCCCTTGTGTTAAAGGAAAAAAAAAAGAAATATTCGTTTTTAATTGGAACACGGAACACATGAACAGCTTTAAAGAGGAAGTTTAGGAGATGGAGTAGGAAAATCTTGAGGTAAAAGTCCCATCATCCGAAATGTTCCACTGTATATTCCTTTCGTAGTCAGATGTCAGCCCGTACCTGGAGTCTCTACCCTGATACGTTTGCCTTCTATGAAACCAAAAGGGCCCCTGAAGCCTGCAGCCTTGCCTTCCTTCCGTGCCTGGTCGATTTTTGGCCACAACGCTTGTCTGGATCTCCAGTCCTCTGGGGTCAGGTCTTCAGCAAAGCGGATGCCTTCTTCTTTGCACACGGGAGAAGCCTTTGTTCGCCTCCAGATGTCATCTCTCACGGCACGTCTCATAAACAGAATAATGATTTGTCGATGCTTATTCTCCACCGCTCTTCCCACTCTGTGGACAACATCAACTGCTTCTTCCATCTTCATCTTTAGGTCCGGAGCAATCCTTCCTAGAAGTTCCACCACTTCTTCTCTGATATTTTCATTTGTTTTCTCCTTTTTCCCTTTGATACGAAGACACCATCTTCTTTTGTATCTTTCCTGGCTCAATACACGATCCTTAATATCGTCATTATCTTTTTTGATTGATTCCATCTCTTTTTCCAGGTGTTTTATTTTCTTTTTGCATTCTTGCAGCTCCTCTGAATTAAATTGCACCGATTTAGCGATGGAAGCCAGCATGGCGCTATGTTGTTGAATTTGTTTGCTAACTTCGTCCATGCGGTCATCAACACGTTTTCCAAGACTCTCAATAGCTTTCAGTATAGTGTCAGTGGATGTGTTGGAGTCATTATCACTAGCCGTACCTTTTGCTTTTTTCTCCATATGTGGTTTCTCAGGAGTATTATCAGGGGTTGTTAACAGTCTGTCCCTCTTGTTGCTGCTGGAATTAGCAGTTTCCATTGGAGCTGGGTAGTCATGCTCGCTGTTTCTCTGGGTTGTAAAAGGGAGGTTTTTCACTGCCGGAGGTTTCGTGTTGTTGGTTTTCTTCATGTTCGGGCTGAAACGTCGTCAATATAGCTCAAAGGAGTGGATTTTATAACTTCAAGATTAAAACATCGGGAATTTAGTGAGGAGTTCAGATGGATGCGACTGCTCAGTCCGCCATCTTGCCCGCCCCCCAGCTGAGCCTGCAGTAGTGATGGGATTTTCCGGCTCTTTTTAGAGAACCGGCTCTTTCGGCTCGGCTCACTAAAAACAGCCGGCTCTTTCGGCTCCAAACCGACTCTTCAGGTTGTTTTGTTGCTGTAATTAATTTATTATTAACAACAATATACAATTATGCACAAAAGGAATTACTAATGTAAAAAGAAACTTGATTATATTAATATATGCTTATGAATAAATATATACGGTGGCCCCTAGTGACAAAACACGTACAAACTCCAAAGCATGTACAAACTCCAAAACACATTTCTAGCGTTAACTGAACTTCCAAAACAGAGCTACCTAGATCACTTAAATTACACAATTGAAAGCATATGTGTATTGTTTGTGTATTTATACACAAGCACTCATATATATTCAAATAATTTAAAAAAAAAAAGTTCATTTACCTGTTAATACCACACACCAAATCCGGTCGCTGGTACTTCCTGGCTTGTGTAGCCACTAGGTAACAAAACACTGCCCCTAGCATCCTGGAGCACTTCTGTTGTGTTTTGTACGTTTTGGAGTTTGTACGTGCTTCGGAGTTTTTACATGTTTTGGAGTTCGTACGTATTTTGGAGTTTGTACGTGCTTTGTCTCTAGGGGCCACCGTAAATATACTTTCATTAATTCACATAAAATGTAATAAATAAATCATATAATACAAAAATCAACTATTCACATTTCAACTTTTAACTATTTAAATTTTCAGCTTTTTCCTTTTCAACTAATTTAAAGTAAAACAACACAAAACACTGCAAACCACAACACAATTAAATATAAATTAAAATATGAAAACAAAAAGAAGATGCATATTCTCTGTCATATGGGCCTGCATGAATACACTTTCTGAATCCTTTATCATCTGCAACTAAAAATAGTTGTGGATGATTACTATACCTTTCTAATGTGACGTTGTTGTCCCTGGCTCTCTTTCTCTCTCTCTCCCTCCCGCTCTGTTCCTGTGCTACTGAGTGTAACTACTGCCCCTCCCCCCTCTGCCCAGCGCAAAGCACAAGGCTCACGTGTGGAGTGAAGCGGAAAAAAAGTGCGAGAGAGGGTGAGAGAAAGACAAAAAACTCCACGGCTCCCAATAAGGAGCTGGCTCGCGTCGTTCACTTCAAAGAGACGACTGTAAGAGCTGTTTCGTTCGTGACCGATACATCACTAGCCTGCAGGTCAGAGGAAGCTGTGGTCTCTCCTTCCTCTTTCACCCTCCTCTTCCTCACTGATGGACTACAAACACTGACTTTAATAAAAGCTGACACTCCTCCCTGTGTTACCATGGTGACACAGTGAATGTGTTTTAATGAGCTGACGTCAGATATTCAGATGTTTCCTCTCTCTAACACACTCAGCGTCTTCCTGTTTCCTGTCTTTGTGAGCTGAACTCCAAGTTCTTCCTCTGTGGTTCTCCAGCTCTGACCAGGCTTCAGGTCACCTGTGATGATGGCAATGGGCAGATCAAACTGACCACAACACACATAATCATCATCATCATCATCAAGTGATTACAGCACCAGTACCAACAGGGGGTTTCAGGTTGGTTTGTGTGAATATTAAAGACAGTCTGAGTGAATCTCCGTACGTGTGAACATCGTTACTGTAGCTCAGTTATGTCTTCGATTAGAGACAAACTGGTTTTTAGTGAAATTAAAACTGAGTTTAGAACAGAAATAATCAATTAGACCAGCTACAGAACCACAATGACATAGAAAGAACATCACGACGTCACATATGTGACTGAGCACTGAGACGTAGAACAAAATGCCCAGAAGAGATTAATTTATTTATTCCATCGTTCACATTTTACTAATGTCTCAGCTGCACATATCAAACCAAAGGTGCAGGCATATGGCCCTGCACTGCAAATCGTCACCTGTGGGCCACAAACAGTTTGGGTCTGAGAATCAGCGCCGTGTGTGACCTGTAACCAGGGTTTGTAAAGGGAAGTGGCTCAAACAAACAAAGGAAACAACAAAGAGGTGAGTCCGCCCTTCGTCCTTCACGGCTGGACGGACTCACCAAGACAAAATGATGTTTGAATCAAAAGAACAAAAAAGGACAACAGAGGGAAGATTATCAGTGAAAACCTTACACCATAAAAACATTTCATTAAACTGTTTAAATTAATCATCGTCACAGGAGAGCGCTGACCTCAAGCACCCACAACCTTTCCACAGTTCCTCCTCCAGGTGGCGCTGGTTACACATACAAACAACGTTACATTCATTATATTCACTTGGACGCCTCCATCATGTTTAGTTCGGATATCTGTTTTTCTTTAGGAAACATTTTTCCTCCATATTACCTGAGCAGTCACATGACAGCAGGTGAGAACTCTGCACATCCTGGACAGGAAGTAAAGACCATCTGTGGACTGGGGAGGGCTCTGAGGGTACACCTGTGATGATCTTAGACTGCTGTGACCACAGCACATGGCAGACGGTTACTTCCTGTTAAAAGAGAGTTCTTCCTGTCCACCATTGCCAGGTGCTGTCTGACTGTCAGGGTTTCCTCTCTGATACTGCAGGGGCTTTCCTCACAGTATCATTGAATTGACTGTTGTTGTGAGTTTGCAGAGTATAAATAAAGCTGAATTAAACTTTATGAAAACGACGTTAGAGCGACAAACAGAACCTGTCTGACGTGAGCGGTGGGCGAGAGAGCTTCACACAGACGGAGAGAGAGGGAGTGTTTCCTTCCAGATGACTTCACCTTAAAAACATGAGTGAGAGACACGACTCCCTCCCTCCCTTTCTCTCTGTCTCCAAACACAAACAGCCCTTCTTGCCCTGTTGTCACGGCAACAGCCCTCTCCGCTGTGGGCGTGGCAGACCCCAAGGCTGCAGAGTTAACCCTTCAGCTCCACGAACGTGTTGCTCAGGTCAGTTTGTGAATGATTGAATGCTTTCTGACAGGAGCAGACACCTGACAACACCTGACAAGAAGTGACACACTAACGTGAACCTTCCACATTAAAAGCCCGTCTCTGTGTGAAGGTTTCCTGAGTCTGTGTCAGGCTGTGGCAGTGAAGCAGTTAAAGGTGTGGACGCTTCCACTGTTGGAAAGTTAGACGGAAAGTTTTCCTCAGAGACAGCCAATCAGAGCCCAGGACACACACACACACACACACACACACACACACTGAGAGCAAGCATTCAGGAAGCAGCTCCACACTTTTCCTGCAGCAGGGACATTTCGGACATTTTGGAGTTTCTGCTTTGACGCTGCCATCATGGTAACCACGGAAACCCACCAGTGCCAGGACCTGCTGGTCCCCTCTCAGGACCAGGACCAGGTAGACCCCGAGAACCAGCAGGAGGACCCGGCCTCGCCCTCTTCTCTCATGGCGGGACTGGACCCGGAGAAGATGAGTCAGGGTCCCGTCAACGCCATCACAGTCCTCACGCTGCTGGATAAGCTGGTCAACATGCTGGATGCCGTGCAGGAGAACCAGCACAAGATGGAGGTGAGGTTGCAGGGCCACACCTGGGGGCTCCAGCTCTGACACAGGGTCCTGAAGCTCTCACCAAACTCCAGACAAAAAACTGCAGATTTAAGTCAGTGTTCAACATTAGTCCAGTTTATCCTGGAATAGAAACAGGAAGACTTGCTGGTGTTTCCAGGATCAAAGACAGCTATGTTCAGTCATAGTCCAGACCAAACTCCAGTCAAAAACTCCAAATTTCCTTTTAAAACCCTTATTCTCCTTTCTCTGTGACCGCTCGCTTTCTGGCTCTCACACCAACGTGAGGCAGCTGCCACATGTTGAGCTCTGGTGTAATTGTGGATTCTTGTCATGTTTGTCACTGACAGACGTTTACTACAGACTGCAGATTAGGTCGCAGGCTCGCACTACAGCCTGGGTTTGTTTTTCCGGATCAGTAACAATGCTTGGGACATGTTTCCTGATTTTCAGTCACTTTATTTATCCCTACAGGGGGATTCAGAGTGCAGAGAGCGGCATATACAGGGAAACAGAAAAGAACAAGGATGAAATAAAAAAGTTCAAATCAGTGCTAAGCAGCCGGTAATATACAGCAAATAAAGCACACCATGTGTATGGTGCATAATGTCCAGAATTCAAATGTCTAATCTCTGGGATCCTCTCAGATTTTGTTACCGATGAACTATTGAACCAAGGTTATTGGCTGGTTGTGTCTCAGGTGCACCAGGTGGAGATGGAGGGCGTCGTCAAGGGAATCCAGGCTGACATGACCAAACTGTCCAAAAGTCAAAGTTTCACGTCAAACACAGTCAGCAAACTGCTGGACAAAAGCCGCAAGCTGTCCGTCACTATGAAAGAGGTCAGTGAACCCAGCACAGGTATGCGGGACACGTGTCAGTACACAGCACTGATTTACAGCACACCTGTCCCTAACCCTCTCACTTGTGCATTGATGCAGATTCGTGATAAGATGGAGCGTCAGGGCATGCAGGTGAAGAAGCTGGAGGCCAACCACGCCCACTTGATCAACAGGAACAACTTCAAAGTCCTCATCTTCCAGGTTAGTGATACCCCTGTACAGGTGGGTCAAAGGTCAGAGGTCAGGCACTCCATCAGCTGCTCTGAGCCTCTTCGGGAATATCCAGGATTTCCTGTTTTCTGCTGTGCTTTTTTGCATGAATGCAGGTGAGTTCAACCTGCTACAAAGATCCTCCCACCCCAACGTCATTTGTGAGTCACACCTGGACCAGAAGCTCTGAGGCATGCTGGGAGTTGTAGTTATGAACAAAGGAGGTCTGTTAGGGTCCAGCTGGCTCTCAGCCGGTCGCCTTATTTGGCCACCAGCTGCTACGGGAACTGAACTGGAAAAATGGACAGTGATCATGTGATCTGGTTATCATAGTGACAGTCAGCAGAGTCATGAGGTCAGTTTTTATTTCCATAGCTTGTCCTCGGGGCTGATATCAGCTGACGCGGTGTGCAGTAAAGCTGTAGTACTGCAGTATCAGTGTGTACCTATGAGGTGTGAGGAGGACTCAGCTGTAGTCAATACTACAGTTAGTACTACAGTCAGTATACTTAAAGTCAGCACTGTCTTCTCTCACTGACAGTAAACACTCCCATCCTCCCTAAATACCCAGCATTCCTCATGAGTTTTAACATGTGTGTGTGAGTCAGAGTGTGTTACTGTGTGTGGTTCTTCTGTAAGCCCTCCCCTGTTGTGTTTATGTGGACAGCACTGCGCACACTCATTACTGGGGTTCTTCAGGTTCTTGTTGGTTCTGGTTCTGGTCTCTGTGGTTCCACTAGAGGTGAAACAAAAAAAAAGTTCTCCTCACTGGGCACAGTTGCTTTTTTCCTGGTTTATCAAAACCTTGAAGTTCTCCTTTTGTTCCACCAAGATCCCCCTGGAGTCAGAGGAGAGGTCTCTGGTTCCTCCACAGATCACCGGACAGCCTCCTCATGCTCTCCTGTGTTCCACTTTAGGAGGAGAACGAGATCCCCTCCAGTGTTTTTGTGAAGGATCCTCCTCCATACCCTCGGGATGAGATTTTGGAGGAAGGTGAGGAAGTGGAGCCGGGCAGCTTGGATGGCAACCGTTCCCAGGAGGGCGGGCTCCAGACTATCGACCTATCATCTGATGAGGACGTTGGGCTGGAGGCAGAGGTAGAAGACGAGGAGGCATGGCCTCAAGATTTGGAGAACATGGAGAAGTCCAGAGCTGAGAAACTGAAACGATCCAGCCTGAAGAAGGTGAGAAATAAAGACAGTGAGACAGGTGAGAGTAGTCACACAGACAGGTAATCATGTCCTTGTCTACAGGTGGACAGTCTAAAGAAGGCGTTCTCCAGGCAGAACATCGAGAAGAAGATGACAAGGATCGGAACGAAGATCGTTTCTGCCGAACAAAGAGAGAAGATCAAGCAAAAGACTGCCAGCCTGAAGGTTTCACCTTTGAGCTTCCACATGAGGAAGGTACAGAGTTATTCCTCTTACTATTTTCCAGAGACGCCACCAATGTACCCATTAGGTCCCAGTATGTTCCCCTCACAACGTTACCCTAAAGTTACCCTAAAGTTACCCAGTCCACATGGAATGTTCCACCAAAGTCTTCTGAACAATGTCCGAGTGTTCCACTGAGGTTCCCCTTGGGTTTCTCTGGATTTCAAATCTTTGATTTTGTGTTTACAGCCTCGCAGCAACTCTGAATCTCAGCTTCCAGAGGCCTCTGCTCCAACTGGGGAGACACTTACTACTGAGGCTAACATCCAGCTCTCCCCACTGGGCAGCACTGAGCAGGAGGTCTCCTTCACAGAAGTTCATGCCCAGCTGGCCCCAACCGAGCAGCAGCAGGAGGAGGAAGTGAAAGAGGAGGAGAAGGAAGAGGAGAAACAAGAGGAGAAGGAAGAGGAGACAGAGGTGGTGAAAGAGCAGCAGACGTCAGTTGTGGTGGAGGCTGATGTGTCGGTGGTTTCGGAGGGAGTTGGAGAGGAGTATGCTCTATCCTCCACCCTCCCTAAGGAGGGGAAAGGAGAGGAGGAGAAGGTGGATGAATCCTAAACACTCCTCTGGTAATGGAGTTTCATTAGTGACAAAACAAACCTGAGCTACGATCAATCAGAAAGTCCTCATCTTCTTAAATTAACATTTCAGTGTGCCTGGGTTCTTTTTAGGCTTTCCTTCCACAGAGGTTCTTCCTAGGTTCTCCTTCAATTCCCCAGTTAATTCCTTAAAGATTCCCAAAGGTCATTGTAAGAACCCCAGGCATCCTTCCAAAGTTCACTCAATAAACGGCTTGCTGAAGTTCCTCTACAAGCCCTCCGGGGCATCTCCATGTTCCTGGTCTTTATGCCAAGCTAGTCTTAGTAGCTGTTTGCTGTAGTTTCATATTTACAGACCCAAAAATGTTGAAATGTTCCTTTAAAGTTCGGAGCTCAGGTTTGTTTTATATATATTTCTGAGTATTGATAAACCCCCACAAACAGTCCAGTCCAGTGTTACATGTGATCCTGTAAACCACGTATATGTTACACTCCTTAGTGTTTTAGGTTGAAGTATGCATGACGGCAAGAACTTTAGTTCCTCCACTGATCTGAAACCTAAAGCTAGAACCTGGAGATATGGGGTTTCTACAGGAATGGGATGATTTTTATGTTCCTTCTTTTATTGCTGATATGCGTTCTTTTTAAGCAGCTGACTGATGTAACTGTGATGATCGGCCTGATCCGAAACATAAAACATTCACCCAGTTGAACCCAGTGATGTTCTAAACCCTCACCTGTCAATCATCCAGATCTCAGGGAACACAAGGTTAACATGGTGCTAAACAGCCCCCACAAGGTTTACAAAATGTTCTACAAGCATTCACCTAATTTGATCCTTCAGGTTATTAGAACATTATACCAGTGTTCCACTAAGGTTCCCAAGAGATCCCTAGATATTGTTAACCTGGTAGTACCCTAATGACCCCTTGAGGATCCCCAAAGCATTCTGTCAAGGTTCTACTGACATTCCCAGCATGATCTCCAGGGTTTCTGTAGTATTCTGGTAACAATCTCAATTCTAACCACGTGTTGTCTAAAATGTTCCTCTGGTGTTTATGTTGAGTTTTTATTTGGTTAAACTGGTTGGTTTTGATTCTCTTAGACTCTTTTTGTCCCAAAAGATTCAGTCTGGTTCTCCAGAAAATTCTCATCTTTGACTGCTCTGATGTTCCACTAAGTTTTTTTAAAGGTTTCCAAAGATCAACTGTTGGTTACACTGAAGCTTTTCTACAAGATTTTTACATTTGGAACTTGCTTCACTTGAAGTTAAACATTCCCCAGTGTCTTCTTAAGCTCTCCCAAAGATATTCCAAATATTTCCTGAAAGGTTGCCCTGACATGACTCTACATTCCACTGATATGTTCTCCTAATGTTCCCCTGTTGTTTTCTTTACATTCTGCTGAGGTTCTCCTGATGTTCCTGCCTGTTCCAGTTGCTGTGTTGATTTACTAAACATGAATTTTTATCTAATGTTTTCTTATTCAATCAATATCTTTTGTCCTCTCTGAGGGACTCAGCTTTTCAATAACCTGCCATTTCCTGCTTATTAACCATACAGAAGTATTTGTGACCAGGGTGTTAACCTCCTCAGCAGACCTAATCAGACTTATTGATCAGTTTGTTGCTTTCAGGTGTAGCATTTCTGTTTTGCTTGTTTTTATTTTACCACAAACTTTGTGCTGCCAAAGAACTGATTTCCTTTTTCAATTAATTATCTAATCCTCCATATAATCAATAAAACCTGTGAAACCACACAACTGCCTCTGCTTCTGATTTAATGACTGATTAATGATCGGATGAACATAGACACAGATTTCAGTTTATGAAGCTTTAGTTATTATAAAGAAAATCAATTGACTATTAATTGATTGATTTCCGCCAGCACAGACACAAACAGAGAGAAGTACCTGCTCACAGGTAAAAGTCCTCCATGGATGTCATATCTTTTAGACCCCATTCCCACAAAACTGCTCAAAGAAGTCCTGCCATTAATTAATTCTTCGATCTTAAATATGATCAACCTATCTCTAATAATCGGCTATCACAGGCCTTCAAGCTGGCTGTAGTTAAAGCTTTACTCAAAAAGCATCTCTAGACCCAGCAGTCTTAGCTAATTATAGGCCAATCTCCAACCTTCCTTTATATCAAACATCCTTGAAAGAGTAGTTGTCAAACAGCTAACAGATCATCTGCAGAGGCTTATTTGAAGAGTTTCAGTCAGGTTTCAGAGCTCATCACAGCACAGAAACAGCTTTAGTGAAGGTTACAAATGATCTTCTTATGGCCTCTGACAGTGGACTCATCTCTGTGCTTGTCCTGCTAGACCTCAGTGCAGCGTTCGATACTGTTGACCATAATATCCTATTAGAGCGATTAGAACATGCTGTAGGTATTACAGGTACTGCACTGCAGTGGTTTGTATCATATCTATCTAACAGACTCCAATTTGTGCATGTAAATGGAGAGTCCTCTTCACCCACTGAGGTTAATTATGAAGTTCCACAGGGTTCAGTGCTAGGACCAATTCTGTTTACATTATACATGCTTCCCTTAGGCAGTATCATTAGAAGACATAGCATACATTTTCACTGCTACGCAGATGGCACCCAGCTCTATCTGTCCATGAAGCCAGATAACACACACCAATGAGTTAAACTGCAGGAATGTCTTAAAGACATAAAGACCTGGATGGCCGCTAACTTTCTGCTTCTTAATTCAGATCAAACTGAGGTTATTGTACTCGGCCCTGAAAAGCTTAGAAATATGGTATCTTAGCAGATTCTTACTCTGGATGGCGTTACCTTGGCCTCCAGTAACGCTGTGAGGAACCTTGGAGTCATTTTTGACCAGGACATGTCCTTCAACGCACATATTAAACAAATATGTAAGACTGCATTCTTCCATTTGTGCAACATCTCTAAAATTAGAAATATCCTGTCTCAGAGTGACGCTGAAAAACTAGTTCATGCATTTATTACTTCCAGGCTGGACGACTGTAATTCATTATTATCAGGAAGTCCTAAAAACTCCCTGAAAAGCCTTCAGCTAATCCAAAATGCTGCAGCAAGAGTCCTGACAGGGATTAGAAAGAGAGAGCATATTTCTCCTGTTTTGGCTTCCCTTCATTGGCTTCCTGTTAAATCCAGAATTCAAAATCCTGCTCCTCACATACAAGGTCTTAAATAATCAGGCCCCATCTTATCTTAATGACCTTGTAGTACCATATCACCCTATTAGAGCACTTCGCTCTCGCTCTGCAGGCCTACTTGTTGTTCCTAGAGTATTTAAAAGTAGAATGGGAGGCAGAGCCTTCAGTTTTCAGGCCCCTCTTCTGTGGAACCAGCTTCCAGTTTGGATTCAGGAGACAGACACTATCTCTACTTTCAAGATTAGGCTTCAAACTTTCCTTTTTGCTAAAGCATATAGTTAGGGCTGGACCAGGTGACCCTGAATCCTCCCTTAGTTATGCTGCAATAGACGTAGGCTGCCGGGGGATTCCCATGATGCATTGAGTTTTTCCTTTCAAGTCACCTTTCTCACTCACTATGTATTAACAGACCTCTCTGCATTGAATCATATCTGTTATTAACCTCTGTCTCTCTTCCACAGCATGTCTTTTTCCTGTCTTCCTTCTCTCACCCCAACCAATCACAGCAGATGGCCCCGCCCCTCCCTGAGCCTGGTTCTGCTGGAGGTTTCTTCCTGTTAAAAGGGAGTTTTCCCTTCCCACTGTTGCCAAAGTGCTTGCTCATAGGGGGTCATATGATTGTTGGGTTTTTCTCTGTATTTATTATTGTGCGATCTACTGTACAATATTTAGCGCCTTGAGGCGACTTTTGTTGTAATTTGGCGCTGTAGAAATAAAATTGAATTGAATTTAATTGATTTGAATACCATTACATTATATTTACTGTGCTCATGCAAAAAAAATAATGGCGGATCAAAATGAATGTTGGTGCCAATCTTTGGCCCATCTAAAGTTCTAATTATAATAGCACCCAAATATTACTTCAAATGTATTTTATGGAAAATATATAAGTTTTTTGTTTTTTTCGGCTAAAAAAACAGTGCGCTCATGTAAAGAAACTGGGATTTAAAGGGTTAAAACACTGAAAATATAATTAATACTTGATATGAATATTTTAGGCAGAACTAGTTTTAAAAGACTGACTCATTTAAGGTGGAAAATATATTAAATATTAATATATAAATTTTTTTAGCACTTTTTGGGGCGTGGCCATTTTTTGGCCTTAGGATCAAAGATGTGTTTTAAAGCAGCGGTCCCCAACCCCCAGACCGGTACCGGTCCGTGAGTCGTTTGGTACCGGGCCGCGAGAGTTAAGGCTCAGGTGTGAAATGTATGGTTTTCACGGTTTTTATCGGTTTTTCTGTCACGGTTCTGGGTCCGTTGGACCCAGTATTTTGAGTTTATTGTGTTTTGATTTAAGTTTGCATCAGGGATTGTGTTCTTGTTCTCTTGTCGTGTTATGGTAATGTTTATGTCTATTATTAGAGTTCCATGTTTCTGTTTATCTGGGTTTAAGATGTGGGTTTAGTTTCATATGTCATTTCAAGTCTGTCTCTGTCTAGTCTGTGTCTTAGTAAAGTGTGTTTTGTTTCCTGTTTTATTGTGAAGGTCTGCGTCTCATGTGAGTGTGTTCAGTTTTACCTTTGTCTCGTCTTGTTGATTATTCCCAGCTGTGTCCACCACCTGTGTGTAATTCCCCTGTGGTTCTCTGTGTATTTAAGTCATGTCTTCCGTCATTGTTGTTGCTGGTCCGTCTGTGTATTCCACCCTGCCTCATCTGCGTTTCTACCATGTCTCACCCGTGTGTTCTCCCTGCTGTCCGCCGTTAGTCTCTTCTGGTCATTCTCGTTAAGGTTTGTGCTCTGTAGTTTAGTTGATCCCAGTATAGTTTAGTTCTAGCTCCATTTGCCGTTTGTATTTACTTTCATGTTCAATAAACCACCTTTACACCTTCACGACTGCCTGCATTTGGATCCTCCTTCATTTCCTCCACACGGCTCACCTCACTCACCGTGACAGTTTCAGCGTTATTTTGTTATCGTTTTTATCCTTAACTCGGTTTTCCCGGGTTTTTTCACGTGTGTTATGAATAAATCTTCTTTTTTTCGGTACCGGTACTAGTTTTATTTTGATGTATTTATCCGCGACACCTTAAAGGCCGGTCCGTGACAATATTGTCGGGCATAAACCGGTCCGTGGCGCAAAAAAGGTTGGGGACCGCTGTCTTAGGGTTTCAAGAGGCAGTCAGACTGGATGCTGCTGGGCTGACCAGCAAGATTATTGGCTGTTTAGAAAAACATGGGCTGGACTACAGACAGAACCTTGTTGGCCAAGGGTATGATGGAGCATCTGTGATGAGTTGGTCACATTCTGGTGTACAAGCTAGGATAAAGGAGGTGGCAAAGTATGCTTTCTACATTCACTGTAGTGCCCACTGCTTAAACCTTGTCATAGTAGATGCAGTCCAAAGTGTGCCTGATGCAGGAAATTTCTTTTCTTTGCTCGAACGATTATACACATTCATATCTGGATCTTACGTCCATCAGAAATGGCTGACAGTGCAGCAGGAAATGTTTCATGGGGTACCAAGAGAACTGCAGTGCCTTAGTGAGACACGTTGGTCTTCTAGACATATAGCATGTCGCAATATCGTGAACAGGTTGCCTGCAATTTTGCGTGTACTAGAAGAGATCTCATCAGAGAACAATGCACAGAGAGCTGTAGAAGCAAAGGGCATTCTGGTTCAAATGGATCTGAATTTTGTTGGTTGCCTTGCACTCTTCAGAAAAGTATTGAGTGATTCTATTATGGTTTATTACCGAACTGAATCCTTTTTTGATGACCTGTGGACTGATATTGTAGAAACGTGAAAAAAGTGGCATTTCAACCCAACACATCCCAAAACGATCAATACAGAAAGCAAGAAAACTTCATGATTCTCTCGTTAATTCTACCCTTGGACAGCATGCAGACCCAGACAGCAAACAAATGTTCAGAATCCAAGTATTCTACCCAGTTATAGATTGTATGATGGGAGAAATGGAAAGACGCTTTTCTAGGCTGAACTGTAATATTATGAAAGGTGTTCAGGCATTAAATCCATCAAGTGGCACATTTTTGAGAGAGGAGGATGTGCTACTTCTTGCCCGTGCTTATGACTCCAATACTGACGATCTGAAGCATGAAGTACCTCAGATTAGGCGAGTCTTAGAAAGACTTGCAAAGAGTGATGAAACAGTTCCTACCACTCTCCTACAGTTTGTGAGTTTCTTGGAGTCGTATAATGATGTGTTTTTTGAACTGTTCCGGCTGTGCAAAATAGCTGTAGTGTAGCCTGTCAGCAGTGCATCTTGTGAAAGGACTTTTCTCTGCTTTGAGGATAATTAAAAACTATTTACGATCAACTATGACAGAGGAAACACTGTCCAATCTGTCTATACTCAGTATTGAATCCAAACACACAAAAGCATTGGATTTGGATGAGTTTGTCAGACGGTTTGCTAATCAACATGGAAATCGCCGCATTCAGTTGTTGTAGACACAGTATTCTTCAACGTGGCCTAATGTAATGAAAAATAAACTTTAATTCAATTCAATTCAATTCAATTCAATTTTATTTATATAGCGCCAAATCACAACATAAATTGCCTCAAGGCGCTTCATAGATACAGAGAAAAACCCAACAATCATATGACCCCCTATGAGCAAGCACTTTGGCAACAGTGGGAAGGGAAAACTCCCTTTTAACAGGAAGAAACCTCCAGAACCAGGCTCAGGGAGGGGCGGGGCCATCTGCTGCAACCGGTTGGGGTGAGAGAAGGAAGACAGGATAAAAGACATGCTGTGGAAGAGGGACAGAGGTTAATAACAGATATGATTCAATGCAGAGAGGTCTGTTAATACATAGTGAGTGAGAAAGGTGACTGGAAAGGAAAAACTCAATGCATCATGGGAATCCCCAGCAGCCTACGTCTATTGCAGCATAACTAAGGGAGGATTCAGGGTCACCTGGTCCAGCCCTAACTATATGCTTTAGCAAAAAGGAAAGTTTGAAGCCTAATCTTGAAAGTAGAGATAGTGTCTGTCTCCTGAATCCAAACTGGAAGCTGGTTCCACAGAAGAGGGGCCTGAAAACTGAAGGCTCTGCCTCCCATTCTACTTTTAAATACTCTAGGAACAACAAGTAGGCCTGCAGAGCGAGAGCGAAGTGCTCTAATAGGGTGATATGGTACTACAAGGTCATTAAGATAAGATGGGGCCTGATTATTTAAGACCTTGTATGTGAGGAGCAGGATTTTGAATTCAATTCTGGATTTAACAGGAAGCCAATGAAGGGAAGCCAAAAAGGGAGAAATATGCTCTCTCTTTCTAGTCCCTGTCAGGACTCTTGCTGCAGCATTTTGGATTAGCTGAAGGCTTTCAGGGAGTTTTTAGGACATCCTGATAATAATGAATTACAGTCGTCCAGCCTGGAAGTAATAAATGCATGAACTAGTTTTTCAGCTTCACTCTGAGACAGGATATTTCTAATTTTAGAGATGTTGCGCAAATGGAAGAACGCAGTCTTACATATTTGTTTAATATGTGCGTTGAAGGACATGTCCTGGTCAAAAATGACTCCAAGGTTCCTCACAGCGTTACTGGAGGCCAAGGTAATGCCATCCAGAGTAAGAATCTGGTTAGATACCATATTTCTAGGCTTTTCAGGGCCGGGTACAATAACCTCAGTTTGATCTGAATTAAGAAGCAGAAAGTTAGCGGCCATCCAGGTCTTTATGTCTTTAAGACATTCCTGCAGTTTAAATCATTGGTGTGTGTTATCTGGCTTCATGGACAGATAGAGCTGGGTGTCATCTGCATAGCAGTGAAAATGTATGCTATGTCTTCTAATGATACTGCCTAAGGGAAGCATGTATAATGTAAACAGAATTGGTCCTAGCACTGAACCCTGTGGAACTCCATAATTAACCTCAGTGTGTGAAGAGGACTCTCCATTTACATGCACAAACTGGAGTCTATTAGATAGATATGATACAAACCACTGCAGTGCAGTACCTGTATTACCTACAGCATGTTCTAATCGCTCTAATAGGATATTATGGTCGACAGTATCGAATGCTGCACTGAGGTCTAGCAGGACAAGCACAGAGATGAGTCCACTGTCAGAGGCCATAAGAAGATCATTTGTAACCTTCACTAAAGCTGTTTCTGTGCTGTGATGAGCTCTGAAACCTGACTGAAACTCTTCAAATAAACCATTCCTCTGCAGATGATCTGTTAGCTGTTTGACAACTACTCTTTCAAGGATGTTTGATATGAAAGGAAGGTTGGAGATTGGCCTATAATTAGCTGAGACTGCTGGGTTTAAAGATGCTTTTTGAGTAAAGGTTTAACTACAGCCAGCTTGAAGGCCTGTGGTACATAGCCGATCATTAGAGATAGGTTGATCATATTTAAGATCGAAGAATTAATTAATGGCAGGACTTCTTTGAGCAGTTTTGTAGGAATGGGGTCTAAAAGACACGTTGATGGTTTGGAGGAAGTAATTATTGAAGTTAACTCACAAAGATCAATTGGAGAAAAAGAGTCTAACTTAACATCAATGGTACTAAGAGTAGCTGTAGATAATATTACATCTGTGGGATGATTATTGGTAATTTTTTCTCTAATGATTAAAATTTTATTTGTGAAGAAGTTCATGAAGTCATTACTAGTTAACGTTAAAGGGATTGTTGGCTCACAAGAGCTCTGACTGTTTGTCAGCCTGGCTACAGTGCTGAAGAAAAACCTGGGGTTGTTCTTATTCTTCAATCAGTGATGAATAGTAAGATGTTCTGGCTTTGCGGAGGGCTTTCTTATAAAGCAGCAAACTATTTCTCCAGGCTAAATGATGATCCTCTAAATTTGTGACACGCCATTTCCTCTCCAGATTACGAGTCATCTGCTTTAGGCTACGTGTTTGAGAATTATACCACGGAGTCAGGTACTTCTGATTTGAGACCTTAGTTTTCACAGGAGCTACAGTATCCAGAGTCGTACGTAGTGAGGAGGTGAAATTATTAACAAGATAATCGACCTCTGTTGGGGTAGCGTTCAGATAGCTGCTCTGCTCTATGTTGGTACAGGGCATTGAAGATGATAACAGTGGGTGGATTATATTCTTAAACTTAGTTACAGCGCTTTCAGAAAGACATCTACTTTGATAAAGTCTACTCTCCACCGCTGTGTAATCAATTATTGTAAATGTAAATGTTATCAGGAAATGATCAGACAGGAGAGGGTTTTCAGGAAACACTGTTAAAAGTTCAGTTTCTATGCCATATGTTAAAACATGATCTAGAGTGTGATTAAAGTGGTGGGTGGGTTCTTTTACATTTTGAGAGAAACCAATTGAGTCTAATAACAGATTAAATGCCATGTTGAGGCTGTCATTTTTAGCATCTACATGGATGTTAAAATCACCCAAAATAATTATTTTATCTGAGCTCAGAACTAAATTAGATATAAAGTCTGAGAAATCAGACAGAAACTCTGTGTAAGGCCCAGGTGGACGATAGATGATAACAAGTAAGACTGGTTTCTGAGTTTTACAGCTGGGGTGGACAATGTTAAGCATCAGGCTTTCAAATGAATTAAAAGTCTGTCTTGGTCTTTCATTAATTAATAGGCTGGTGTGAAAAATTGCTGCCACACCGCCCCCTCGGCCTGTGCTTCGAGGTTTCTGGTAGTTAGAATGACTCGGGGGTGTTGATTCATTTAAACTAACATAATCATCCTGCTGCAACCAGGTTTCTGTAAGGCAGAGTAAATCGATTTGTTGATCAATTATTAAGTCATGTACTAACAGAGACTTGGAGGAGAGAGACCTAATATTTAATAATCCACATTTCACTGTTTTACTCTTTGGTTCAGATGTGGATACTTTATTGTTCTTTCTTTGTAATTGTTTATGTTATAATAAAGTTTATAATAAAGTTCTATCTTATCTTATGTTTAAGTTGTTTATTGCTGGTTTTTAGTTTGTTTTTTGTCTGTTTGGGAGCTGACACAGTCTCTATGGAGATGTGGGGTTTTTTTGGGGGGGGGGGGGGGTAGCAGGAGGAGAGAAGCTGCAGAGAGGCATGTAAGACTGCAACTCTGTGGACGCGGAGCATTTTCCGACAAAAACGCCATTTTCAAATTTAAGTACTTGACTAGTGAATCCTGATGGTGAAAACTGTTTTTTTCATATATTTTGTTCAGTGTTTTCTGTTAAGTGCAGATTTCTGACCTTTTGGTGTAAATGTAAGGATGTAATACACTTTTGAATGTATTTCCAACATAAAAAGAGTTTGAAACTTAATTAAAAATACAAGTCCAACTTAATCCACCTTGTATTGTGTAGGTTTCTGGATTTTGTACTTATTGGGATATATGCTTATTTGTTGTATAGGCTATGAACTGAAATATTTAGTTATTTCGGCTAATGCCAAAAAGAATGTTAGACTATGCCATATTAAACAAAAATTGATGTATTTTGACTATATATGGCATGTATTAGAAAACGTAGCACCTGCAAATGTGTAAAGAAATGGCTTCGACTTTGCCACCCTATCTGATCTCCATGCCACCCCAAAAATTTTTCTCTAGATCCGCCCCTGCCAGGATGAGGCGTACGAGTCCTGCGTCCATCTCCTGGTGGAGCGTTTGGTCAACAGCGAAAATGCAACCGTTTTTTGTTACGGACAGACTGGATCAGGCAAGACGTACACACTGGGTGGAAGGAGCCAGCGAGTTCTCACTCGCTTTTGCGCATGCACAGGACTGGAATGTAAGCATTTTCGGCCGTTTCAATGTGGACGCACAACTCTGTGAAAACGACTGAAAATGCTAGTGTGGACGCGGAGCATTTTCCGACAAAAACGCCATTTTCAAATCTATCTGGGCTAGTGTGGACATAGCCTGAGGCTCATCGAAGGCACCATCTCACCTGAAAACAGTCTATCAGAGGGTCAGCACATCTGATGGACTGGTACAGGAAACCCACAGCACTGGGACCACCTTGGAACCAGCACGAGTGCTTTGGGTTTACTGGGCATTCTGGGTTTTGGAAAAAGCTTTGAGTGGTCAAAAAACCCACACACAAAAACAGGATTAAATTTATTACATTTTACCTATGTAGCACCAAATCACAACAACAGTCCCTTTACATTGTAAGGTAGAGGCCCTGCAATAATACAGAGGAATCCCACAATCCTGTTAAAAGGGAGCTTTTCCTTCCCACTGTCATAGGGGTCCTGTGGAAGAAAGGGGGGGGGGGGGGTCATTTGCTCCTGATGGAGGGAGCCTCTGTTTACTACACAATAATAAAATGTAGGGCTAGTGTTACATCAGGCTTTTCTGGGTTAAACATTTCCATCTTTTTTCCTGTGAAGTTTGTTAAAACTACACGACTGATCGACGAGAAACAGTTGGGCTGATGACTGATGACAGTAGGAGGTGTGTAAGTGTGCATTACAGCAACACTTCAGAAGAAGTGAGCGTGCTCCACACTGGTTCTGTGTGAACCTATGGGAATCTGTAAATCTGCTCCTTAACGTGATTAGTTGTGGCTATCTTCTCAAGGTACACATTGGATATTTGTTGTTTCGTCCTGGTTAGTGGCTCTGACACTCACTAGTCCTTGGCCTCCTTCCTTCTTATAACCCACCACAAGGTTCAGTACTTAGTCCTTTACTTTTTATACTGTATTTAAACTAATTAGAATGTCTTGATTTAAATACCACTGTGTTTGTCAGTGAGGAAATCCTGGATCAGCTCCTGGGTACTGTAAAGGTATAAAAACTGTTTCTTATAAATGGGTTATTATAAAATTTAAGAACATCCACTATCCATTTGGAAATCAACCAATAAATCATAATAGTAAATTCAGCATAAACAATGTTGAAACTGATGATGGATCCAAAACTAAAGTTCATAGGTGTATTGTTAGATTGTAAATGAAGTTGCCCCCCACCCCCACCCCATGAAACACATCTTAACAGTTTTTTTTCTAAGAAAAAAACTTTATTACACAAAGAGGACTTGTAAATATGGATTGTCTTTAAAAACTGTACTGTTTGTATGTAGCTCCATACTTGCTCTACTGGGTCAACAGGGGGGGATTAACATAAAACAATGACAAACTCAGTATGTTTAAAAGAAAGCAGTAAGAATAGTGTACAAAGCAAGGAGTGGCGATCCCAGCACCCCACTGTTCATTCTTTAATAACATTTTATGAATCAAAAGATTTTAAAATGATACGATGATGTTATTACCATAGAGAGGGATTTGAGGGTCTCTCTGGTTACAGTGTTACTTCAGAACTCCAATAATTTGGATAAAAGGCAGACGATGGATGCCACTGTGGAGTGTCCATGCTTTGGTTTTAGGCTGCTTCTCCACAGACGTCACACATTTACTGCTTATGTCCAGAGTGGGTTTGCAGATGGTTTATTAAGTATCTTTTATGAGTAAAGCCCTTTCCACACTGACCACAGCTGAACTGTTTAACCCCACTGTGGGTGAGCTGATGTCTCCGTAGGTTAGTAATCAGCGTAAAGGCCTTTCCACACTGACCACAGCTGAATGGTTTAATTCCACTGTGGAGGAGCTGGTGATTTTTTAAATCACCTTTCTGACTAAAACACTTTCCACACTGATCGCAGCTGAATGGTTTAACCCCACTGTGGGTAAACTGGTGTCTTTTCAATTCACCCATCTCAGTAAAGGCCTTTCCACACTCCCCACAGATGAATGCTTTAACCCCACTGTGGATGAGCTGATGTCTTTTTAAGCTCCTGTGGCTAACAAAACCTTTTCCACACTCCTCACAGCTGAAAGGCTTAACATCACTGTGGGTGAACTGGTGTGTTTTTAAATCATCCCTGCGAGTGAAACACTTTCCACACTGATCACACTTGAATGGTTTAACCCCACTGTGGATCAGCTGGTGTTTCTTTAAGATCCCACTGAAAGCAAAACCCTTTCCACACTGCTCACAGGTGAATGCTGTAATTCCACTGTGGATGAGCTTATGTGTTTTTAATTTACTCGGGCAAGTAAAAGACTTTCCACACTGCTCACAGGTGAATGGTTTAACCCCACTGTGGACAAACTGGTGTCTTTTCAAATCACCCTTCTCTGTAAAAGCCTTTCCACACTCGCCGCAGACAAATGCTTTAATTCCACTGTGGGTGACCTGGTGTCGTTTTAATTTACTAATGCAAGTGAACGCCTTTCCACACTGATCACAGATGTATGGTTTAACTCCACTGTGAGTGAGCTGATGACTGTTTAAATCACTCATCTCATTAAAACTCCTTCCACACTGACCACAGCAGAATGGTTTAACCCCACTGTGGATGAGCTGGTGTCTCTGTAACTTACTAACGCAGGTAAAACCCCTTCCACAGTGGTCACAGCTGAATGGCTTAACCCCACTGTGGACGAAGTGATGCTGTTTTAAATCACTCTTCCGAATAAAACACCTCCCACACTGCTCACAGCTGAATGGTTTAACCCCACTGTGGATGAGCTGGTGCTTTTTTAAATCACTCGACTGAGTAAAACCCTTTCCACACTGCTCACAGATGAAGGGTCTGTCCCCACTGTGGATGCGTTGGTGTCTTCTGAGGTGGTCCATCTTGGCGAAAGCCTTTCCACAGACGACACAACGATGCACTCTGTTTCCCTTTGCGGCTGGTGGGTGAGCTTTGTCAGGCCCACTGCAGTGCTGAGGTCTCTGGCCATTTTTTCCTCTTTGTTCCTGTAGTGACAGAAACTAATCTGTGAACCTGCAGTCCTGAGACAATGTCACTGAATTCATGTTAGCATGTGTATGAACCTGTCTCCTCACCGCTTGTGGAGAATCAATTTCTAAACTCTTCCTTTGCTCCTCCATCTCCTCCTGTTGGGATGGAAAAGATCATCATTGATAATCAAACACAATCCAAACACTTGCTGGCAGTTACCTTTAGACCATAAAGATATTGAACTCTGAAGCTGCATATTTTTATTTAATATGGATGCATTACTCATTGGTATTGATCAATTGTCAATTTGCATATCAGCAAGCCTGTTGTTAGGCAGTGGTGTGTTGATCTCCAGGGCCAGCAACAAGTCTGGTTCAGTCATTTGGCAGGTGTTGATAAACTGTGTGGGAGGAAGGATGAAAGACCCAAATGCAGGACTCACGGGAAACCAAGGCTACGTCTACACTAATCTGGACAAATTTGAAAACTGAAAACGTCCACACTATTGTTTTCAATCAGTTTTGAACAGTTGTGCATCCACACTAAAACGACTAAAAACAATTACTTTGCTGTACTGCGCATGCGTGAAACGTAAGATGATTCGACCTGCGTTATTTCTGTCTGCCGTTTATTTACTTTCCGGCTCTTTGAAATGTCTAGGAAAAGCATCAAGTTTTTTAAATGGACTAACAATGAGGTGGAGTTGCTGCAAGTAACACAAAAGTACAAAGTTGCAAAAGTGAGTGAGAATTAAAGAATTTGAGGAAAAGCTATCTGGAGGATGTCCGAACTGATATTAATCTTTGATATGGCTGTCAAAATTGAGAGCAAACAAAATAACTGCTGTACAATGCCGTCCGCCATCTTGGTTGAATTGGTCACATGAATGCATCACATGACTAAAATTCGTCATCGTTTTCAAAAGGCCTGCGTTTTCGCAGGGCACACTGCGATGCAAAACCAGCGTTTTCAAATGTATCCACTTTGGAAAGCGTTTTCAAAAAGGTCAGTTTTCCTTGACCAAAAACACTGTCTCAGTGTAGATGGAAGGCCAAAATGGAGAGAAAAGACACGTTTTCAAACGAAAAGGCATTAGTGTGCACATGGCCCAAGGAGTAACTAAGGGAGGCAGCTTTAGTGGCTGTACGAAACCCGAACATTAACACGAGAAAACTGACCAAAAACTAGAAACAATGAACTACAGCAGAAACTGGGAAACTCGAACTGGGAATCACAAGATGCATGGAGGAAACACACAGCACTATGAGGGAACATGATGGTGCGATGCGACAGACAGACAGATGAAAACACAGGAACGGAACCAGAAAGAAAAACAAATAGTCCAGAAAGCCGCGGCAGTGCAGATACAGTTCAGGGGCCGACCGCGTGGAAAGTGGTAGGGGCGAAGGCGAAGTGGGTCTGGAGGCCAACCTTGCGGAAAGCAGCGGCGGCGTACTGGAAGCAGCTCCGGAGGTCGACCACGTGGGAAGAGGCGACAACGCTACAGTTCAGGAGGCCACCTTTGATGGCGAAGATCCTTGGCCAATAGATCCTGAGTACGACGATGGCAAAGGAGGGCCTTTTCTGGAACCCAATGAAGAAGATGACGGAGACAAAGAGCTTCAGGTGACTTGGATGGCAGCCATCGTTGGTGTGGTTTGGAGGATTGTGGGCATCAATGTAGTTTGGTGGATGGCCAAAATCGGTGTGATTTGGCGGATGGACGAGGATGTGCTGGCCTAATCCGACGTGGACGTATCCAGAGAACAACACTAAACACTGGTCACCAACCCAGGACCATGACAGGTACAGCAAAATCAAAATGAACCGACCCAAAATGCCTCGAGGAGCTCCAATGTATGCCCAGTCGAGTGCTGTTGTGTTATCATTGTTTTTGTTTAAAACTGCGGGCTGCGTGGGCCTGATGTGGTTACACTTTATATTCACACGCTACTCCTAAATGCATTTCTATTGCAGGTCTGTTTGTAGTCGCACATGTGGGTGAAACACGTTTACATCATTTAATGCTACAGAGCCATCCATTAAGATAAGATAAGATGACCTTTATTAGTCCCACAGGTGGGAAATTTGTTTTGTTACAGAAAAAGTGCAAAGTTATGTAGCAGAAATTAGAAAACACTGGAATGCAATAAAATACAATGGAATAAAATATAAATACAAATACTATATACAACTGAGTGGGAAAATACAAAAATACAACTTCGTCAGAAGAAGAATTGCACATATAGTAGTCTTATTGCACATGTGAGGGTTTGATCAGCTGCAAAAGTCGTTATTGTGGAGTCTGACAGCAGTGGGGAGGAAAGACCTGTGAAATCTCTCCGTCCCACACCGTGGGTGCCGCAGTCTCCCACTGAAGGAGCTGCTCAGTGCTGTCAGAGTCTCCTGCATGGGGTGGGAGATGTTGTCCAACAGGGATGACAGCTTAGCCACCTTTCTCCTGTCACTCACCACCTCCACTGGGTCCAGAGGGCATCCTAGAACAGAGCTGGCCCTTCTGATCAGCCTGTTCAGTCTCTTCCTGTCCCCAGCAGAGATGCTGCTGCCCCAGCAGACCACACCATAGAAGATGGCTGAGGCCATCACAGAGTCATAGAAGGTCTTCAGGTGTGGGCCCTCTACTCCAAACGACCTGAGTCTCCACAGCAGGTACAGCCTGCTCTGCCCTTTCCTGTAGAGGGCGTCTGAGTTATGAGTCCAGTCCAGTTTGTTAAATGAAGCATCAAAGAATTTCTGTGGAGAATTTTTGTACTCCACTTATTCGAAGTACTCAATGAATCGTTGCAGCCCTAATCCAATCTCTCTGTTCACATGAGATCCAGCGATATCTAGCTACACCTTATCATCCACTCCATCTCGCTTTGAGTGCTCAGATAGAGTAGAAAAGCACTATATAAGAACCAATCCATTTACCATTTACCATCTCCAACCTTTCATCCCGGTTGAACTAAGGCAAAGGTTATTTCATTTCATGTCTTCATGTCATTTTAGCACAATCCGCTTTAAACCAGTTAGAGGAACACTTTCTCAGTAATTTACTCAGTACAACTGTTTTATGAAATCATACATTTTTAAAGTCAGACATCAGCGTGACCTGTGTGTCCGAAATGTTTCTCCCACGGAAAATGTCCAGATGAACAGAATCAACTCTCTGAGGTCAGCTGAGATGAAGGTGGCTCACATTATATCACAGACTGTTTCCCTCCCCAGGACTGCTTTGAGACAACTGACTGGCAGATATTTGAGAATGCCGCTCATAGCAACATCAATGAACTCACAGACTCTGTCATTGGATATATTGATAAATCTATAGACAATATCATCACCAAAACCACCGTCTGCAAATATACAAATCAGAAAGTCTAGGTAATTAAAGACAATCATACTAAGGTCAAGGCGTGAACCTCTGTCTTTACCTCAGGGAATCCTGACGCATATAAAGACAACAAGGAGCAGATCCTCTACCCTCAGGAGGACAGTGAGGCTATAACTGCATCCCAGGCTGGGTTCTCAGGGCGTGCGCCGACCAGCTGGCAGGGGTGTTCACCAACATCTTCAACCTCTCCCTGAGACAGTCAGTGGTCCTCACATCCTTCAAAACATCCACTGTCATTCTTGTCCCAAAGAAATCAGCGGTCTCCTGTCTGAATGACTACCGCCCTGTTGCACTGACATTGTCATTATGAAGTCCCTCGAGCGGCTAGTCAAAGGTCACATCTGCTTCTCCCTCCCTGACAGGCTGGACCCTCTTCAGTTCGCCTAACTACAGAGGATGCCATCGCCCTAACAACGCACACCAACCTCACTCACCTGGAAAAAAAAAAACATGTTCAAGAATGCTCTTCATCGACTACAGCTCGGCTTTTAACACCATCATCCCCTCAAAACTTGCCTCGAAGCTCGTCGACCTTGGGCTGGGAACACCCATCTGCAGATGGATTCTGAACTTCCTCACGAACAGGCCCCAGGTCGTGAGAGCAGGTAAGCACACCTCCTCATCACATCCTAAACACAGGAATGCCACAGGGATGTGTGCTTAGCTCCCTCCTTTATTCCCTGTTCACACACACGATTGCGTTGCTAAACATAAGTCCAACACCATTATCAAGGTTGCGGATGACACAACCAGGCCTCATCACAGGCAACGATGAGATGGCCTATCGAGAGGAGGTGATAGCGCTGTACAAGTGGTGTCTGGAAAATAACCTGACTCTCAACATCAGCAAAACAAGGGAAATGATAGTGGACTACCAGAAACGACCAGTCAGGGAACACCAGTCCATCAACATCAACAGTGTCGAGGTCGAAAGTGTCACCAACTTTAAATTCCTTGGAGTCTACATCACTGAGGATCTCTCCTGGACCCTTCACACAGACATTGCTATCAGGAAAGCTCACAAGCGACTCTACTTTCTGAAAATCACTACAGAGGGTGGTGAAGGCAGCAGAGCACATCACTGGCATGAGGCTTCCTGCCATTCAGGCAGGGCTCGCAAAATCGCTAGCCCAACATCCCGGGGCTAGCGATTTTTCCAGTCGGGCTACCAAAATCTATCTCTGCCCTGCCCATCGGCCTATCGTAGGAAGGAAAAATATATGTCAATGCTTTTGCATTCTTTCGGAAATGTAGCTGGGTAATTATGTCATTGGCATCGGTGAGCCACTGTCAATATGTGACATATTGAAATCGCGTTTGAATTTGCGCTTGTTTTTTGCTTTCACTTTGCAATCGCGCGAACTGTGTATAGAACTGTGTATAGAACTGTGTATAGAGAGCGACAGCACTGATTGGTGAGTGATCATAGCAGCATTATATTAATGCTGCTATCCTGTATATATTGTACATACTATTGTTTGAGTACTTACGATTGGTTTTTTTTGTTTGTTTTTTTGTTTTTTTTCTGCGGGATTTGATTCCCTGCCGTTGTAGTGTGTTACTGATGGTGACCTTTGTTACTTTGGTCCCAGCTCTCTGCACGTCATTCACCAGGTCCCCCCGTGTGGTTCTGGGATCTTTGCTCACCGTTCTCATGATCATTTTGACCCCACGGGATGAGATCTTGCGTGGAGCCCCAGATCGAGGGAGATTATCAGTGGTCTTGTATGTCTTCCATTTTCTGATGATTGCTCCCACAGTTGATTTTTTCACACCAAGCTGCTTGCCTATTGTAGATTCACTCTTCCCAGTCTGGTGCAGGTCTACAATACTTTTCCTGGTGTCCTTCGAAAGCTCTTTGGTCTTGGCCATGGCGGAGTTTGGAGTCTGACTGTTTGAGGCTGTGGACAGGTGTCTTTTATACAGATGATGAGTTCAAACAGGTGCCATTCATACAGGTAACGAGTGGGGGACAGAAAAGCTTCTTACAGAAGACGTTACAGGTCTGTGAGAGCCAGAGATTTTCCTTGTTTGAGGTGACCAAATACTTATTTTCCACCCTAATTTACAAATAAATTCTTTACAAATCCGACCATGTGAATTCATGTATTTTTTTTTTCACATTCTGTCTCTCACAGTTGAAGTGTACCTCTGGTGCAAATTACTGACCTCTGTCATCATTTTAAGTGGGGGAACTTGCACAATCGGTGGCTGACTAAATACTTTTTTGCCCCACTGTAAGATTTTCTGGAGGACAGACATTTGTTTAGAACTCTTAAAGATGCCGAAGAAGCTCCTTTAAGCAATTACTGTGATGTTCCTCCACCTCCAAAGAAATGTCAGAAGGAGTCCGAACCACAAAAGAAGCACGTATTCTCGGACAAGTAGTTGCAGGAGGTGAGCTGGCTTCAAACAAATGATGAACGCACAGAGACGTGGTGCAGGATGTGCCGTGAAAATCCCACTCTAGCGGACAAAAACACTGCCTTTTATATGGACGCAAACGCACGTTGCAACTTCTTATCTGGTGCGCGTCTTTTATTTTGACAGTGAATGCGCACATGCGGACCACTTATGTGCACCCGTGTAAATAACATAATGTTCTGCCGGATGTGTTGTTGGTTTTCCCTCGATTTCTGAGTCGACAAGCGCCTTTGTTACTGGGACCAGTCATTTTAAGAAAGGCCCCCATTAGAACCCATGAGAAATGCAAAAAATGCATTATTGCTCAGTCTGCAATATCTTTCCCAGAACAAACACCAATTGCAAAAGGAACAGCGTACTATGTTGCAAAGAGTGAACTACCACTGGGAAAATTTAGCAGTCTTTGCAAACTTCAAAAAGCAAACGTCCTCGATCTTGGTTCCACTTGCCTCTTACCCGTGACTTCAGTGGAAATTTCAAATTCAGGATCTGACAGAGACTGATTCATGTCCTACACAGTTTTTACAAGTTCATAGAAATGTCTATTCAATTAGAACCAAGTATTTAAGTTGATGATTGTAATTTTTATACAATGTTGTAATTTGTGTTTCAACAATTGTTTTGATTAATGTTTTGTTTCCTTTACAATCTTATACTTTAATGTATAATATTGTAAAGGAAACAAAACGGGAAACAAAACATCAATCAAAAAATTGCTACCTTTTTTATTCGGGCTACTTAAATTTATTTTGGGCTACCAAAAACTGAAGAGTCCCTGCCCGAAGGGCTACCAGGGATTTTGAAATTTTGCGAGCCCTGCATTCAGGACATTTATCTCCAGCGGTGCCACCATAAAGCACACAGCATCATCAAGGACCACAGCCACCCAGCACATCAGCAGTTCTCCTTGTTACCATCTGGCAGACGTTACAGGAGTCTGTCTGCTTAGACTACAAGACTTAAAAACTGTTTTTACCACCAAGCCATACGACACCTGAACCACATCTCACACACTACACACCACAGGATGCACACAGAAGCTGTCCTAAAGTTGCTCAAGTACATTCTACATTCTGCACTGGTCACTCACTTTATCAGTAATCACAAAAAAAAACAAAACCTCATTCTCCGTACTGTACTGTACTAACTGCCACTTTTAATCTTGTACTGCTCAAATCTGTACTGCTGCTCACTCCTGACACTTTATCTTATGTGCAATTATATTGTTTCCACACTTGAAGAGGGAATGCCAGGAATCGTGAACCTTGTAAACAGGTTCTATTTATGGTAAACTGGTAAATGGCCTGTATTTATATAGCGCTTTACTAGTCCCTAAGGACCCCAAAGCGCTTTACATATCCAGTCATCCACCCATTCACACACATATTCACACACTGGTGATGGCAAGCTACATTGTAGCCACAGCCACCCTGAGGCGCACTGACATAAATAGAAAAAAAAATCAGCTCTGTAGCAAATCTAAAAACAAAATGGAAACTATAAGTCATCCCAACATCCTCAGACACACAAACATAATCAGATAAATCACATTACGTAACAAATGCCTATTATTAAAATATAATTATGAGTTATAATTGCCTATTTCAAATATCCCAGCTCGTCCAACATCAACATGGTTTAATTCTCTGGGTTGATTAATAAAAATTATGTTTTCCTGCCACAAATGAAATTGAAAACACTACAAAATCCCACAAAGTCTTAAAGGACCTTAGAGCTACTTCCTGACCAACCTATCGGCCCCACAGAGCAAACTCAGCCCTGGACAGACATTGAACAACAAGCATGCAAACAGCAAGATCACCACAATAAAACTCCATGTTTCACCAACATTACACACCCTCAGCTCTAACAGCTTGGACCAATGACTCAGTGTTACAGCGCCTCAGGAGAACAGCACCAACATCAACACCGACACTGGTTGAGAACTTACTGAACCTCGTAATAATCAGGACAGAAACACAGATCAAACAATAACCTTTCCAGAATTATTAGAAACCACAGAGCTTGGATGAATCTTTAATGAATCAGTACAAAGTAAGTCGACAGTGAGACAGCTGCAACCTGTGTGTTTTACAAAGTAAGAGGCAAACACAAACATGTGACTGAGGTCATGTAAAAGAAGAGTGTGTGCGCCACGTGGGTGAACATGTGGTCACTGGGAACAAAGAGCATGTTCAGTGGGAGCCTTCAGTCACGCTGAGGGTGAATTAAACAAACGCTGTTCAGCTTCCAGGAAGGTTATCAGTTAGCATGCAGGACCAAACGTTAGCCACTGACTGTGAAATACACCAACCCGCACACTGCGGTCATCAGGGTTAAAGGTCACATTCACACCGAGTCGTGCGTGCATATATTAGACCTGTGCTATTTGTGCTGCGGTGATGTGTTACCATCTGTCTGCAGAGCTGGATCCTGTCAGTTGGTACAGGAAGCCCACAGTCCTTTGTTAGCAGAGGGAGCACTGTGAGCTAACGGGTGGTGCTGCTGGTGTTCACTGCTGTGCAGCTGAGAGCAGACTCCATCAGCTCTGCAGGCTGTGCATGAAGCTGTAGGAGCCACAGCAGTGCTGTCACCTCAGAGACTGGACAGTAGTGATTAGTGATGCGCGAATCATGAACAAATCGTTCAATACTCGAGAATCACTTTACTGACTCATGAATCATGATTCACAGGCCCAACTGACTCACTGACTCATCCCTGTTGCTGTTAGCAGCAATGTATCTAGCTTATAATTAAAATTGTGGAGAAAAACACAACATCCAGTATCTTAACAAAAAAAAATCTGCTCTGAACTGGAAGAAAAAACCCTGAGTAGAAGCTCACATCAAGAAAATAGCTTCTCGGTTCACAGTAGCATCGCTCTGCTAACATGCTAACAGCACATTTGAGCTACTTACCCCCTCCCTTCCTGTGCTGAATCATAAGCGTAAGCGAATCACTCAGGACTCACTAACCCCCTCCCTCCTGGCTCACAGCTTCTTCTTCTTCTTGGTTGGCAACCAATGTTAAGGCGCATTACCGCCCTCTGGCTCACAGCTCAGTGGACATTTAGATGAGAAAATATATATTTAACACATTTAAGGAAAATGCTAATAAAATAAAAATAAACCTCTGTCGCCTCTGTCAGTGCGCCCCAGGGTGGCTGTGGCTACAATGTAGCTGCCATCACCAGTGTGTGAATGTGTGTGTGAATGGGTGGATGACTGGATATGTAAAGTGCTTTGGGGTCCTTAGGGACTAGTAAAGCGCTATATAAATACAGGCCATTTACCATTTACCATTAACAAAAGAAATGTTTATTAAGCAATTTTAATAGGAAATTGCTTAATTTTAGAAATGTTTTTGCTCTTTTTTGCTCTATAAAATAGTTGTTTGTTTTTTTTTTAGAATCATTCATTTTAGCAGTAGGATTTACATGAAAAGAGAAAGAAATTAAGTTTGAGTGAAAATGTAAATTTTTTGCACTCTCTGGTCAACTGACTCAGTGAATCAATGGACTCAAAAACCCGATTCACTTTGGTGAGTGACTCATTAAATCCGATTCAGTAACAAGAATCAAATTTACCATCACTAGTAGTGATGTGTCGATCGCAAACGAAATGGCTCGTGAACGACACAAGCCGGCTCCTTATCGCAAGCCATGTTTTGTTTTTTTTCCTTTCTCTCACCCTCTCTCCACTTTTTTTCCGCTTCACTCCACATGCTAGCCTTGTGCTTTGCGCTGGGAAGAGGGGGGAGGGACAGTAGTTACCAGTGTTGCCAGCTTAGAGACTTTGTCGCTATATTTAGCGACTTTTCAGACCCCCTTAGCGACTTTTTTTCTAATAAGCGACTAGCGACAAATCTGGCGACTTTTTCTGGTGTTATTGGAGACTTATTTATGACATCTTTTTGACGTGAAAGCACGTATCGCTCTTACTCTCAACAAGCAGCGGGTGCTGCCGTGGGCACCTCGCCCGTGCCAAAGCGCTCACAGGCGGAGGATAGTCCTCCCCCAGCTGCTATCAGGGCAGGAGATGTTCACACCTGTGCATCCGAACTGCAAACGAATCGCACATGAGCGAAGCCGCTGCTCCCGCACTGACTGTAACGCAGTCAGTTCTTCTTTTACTGTTATGCTGTTTTGTGGATCAGGTTTAAAACTACTTATAAACACACACACACACAAAGTAACTCCACCAGAGTGCCTATTTCAGGTCACTTTTGCCGGTCCAAGCCCAGATAAAGGAGCAGGGTTGCAATTGTGACATTACAAAAAACAATAATTGCTAAAATAAATTTAATTCGTAGTTCTAAATAAATTCTAAATGCATTTAGGACGTTTTTTACTCACTTTATGTTTCTTCCACGATGTTATTTCTCTCTCCAACAACGTAGGTTACAATTATATTAGCATGACCAAGTATGCAAATTAGGCGATGACGTCAATAGCCAATAGCGATTTTCCTTACTGAGGAGTTGGCAACCCTGGTAGTTACACTCTCAGTAGCACAGGAACAGAGCGGGAGGGAGAGACAGAGAAAGAGAGCCAGGGACAACAACGTCACATTAGAAAGGTATCCGGTTCTTAAGTCTGACGTCACTAGCCATGTCTGGGACTTAACTCCGCTGCAGATCCATATATCAAATGATCACTATGGCATTACTGAGAGTTGAAAAACTGTCTAAAGTCTTTCATCTTTAATAAATGATCAGTGTTCTGCTCTACCAGGTGTAACAATTGAGTTTAACATCCAGGCATCCATGAAAACGGAATTTATGACATTTAACGGAGTTAGAAGTTAGCAGGAAGTTAGCTCACTATCTTCTATCTAAATACAATATAGCATGTCCTGACTGCGGGGTTTTGGAAACAATTTAAAACGTACAGCTCTGCTATCACTTCCAACGTAAATGAAGACAGAAAACTAAACAGCAGTGACGTTTGCAGGGTTACTGAAGTTGGGCTATATAATGTTGTGCTACGTTATTGCTAGCAACACAGCTATGTTAGTGTAGCCAAGTACAGGATAGGGTAGGGGAAATTAAAGTAAGATGGAGAGAATGGGCCAATAGCTAGATTCGCAGGAGGGATAAAGGGAGTTGCGTGGAGAAGAATGACTGGAGCCACAGGTAAAGTTGCTATGAATTGTATTAAACTATTTAGCAACAATTTAACAGCATTTTATGAACAGGAATGAAAACATAAAATAAAATACAGTGACAGCAATAATAATAACAGTCAGAATCCTATCTGAGCTCAGATATGTCAGTCTTGCCGGCTTAATAGTCAGTGTTCAGTCAAGTCAAATCCAACAGGTCAAAAGTTTGTGATTGGTGCGATTTCGTCCTACCGCACTGTTACAATTGTTTGTGAGAGAAGAGCAACCTGCCCTTCTGGGCCAACTCAGAATGGCTGTGGTTCGGTTCGGTTCAAAGGGAAAGGCTCGCCATCTTCCTCGTCAGGAAGAGATCCAGGTCTCACGATCCCATAAAAAAACCTAGCCTGTAAACAACAGGACTATTACTAATTCAGTTCACACTCTAATGATATACATGGCCATATGTAAATAATGTAAGTGCTATAACAAAACAAGCACAAAACATTATTTCTAATTTCTAACTATAGTCTATACAGTGCATCTTAATCATGAATGCAATCTTTAAATCACAATCAGCTTATTCTATCGTCAAGGTGCACATTTCTATCAGAAATCAGAAATAAACCATAAACTATGGTAGATTATTTTTTTACAGTATTGCCCTTTAACTGAATTACAGGAGCATTGCTTTACACTGCATAGCAATGAAGCAATATATTATTTACACTCAATGTACAGAATAAAATTACCAAAAGAATATACAAAAACCCACAGGCTGTAGTTTTACAGTATGTGGTAACGTATCAGCACAGTAAGAATACACACGGACATCTATCCAGTGCCGCTCGAGCATCAACTGTAACAAAATAAAATAGATTCATGACCTTTAAGATCAACATTAACTTATTCCATCATCTAATTTTAGTGCATTTAATATTCAACAAGTAATACTAGAACATCATCAGCACACAAGCTGAGTGCTCAAAATGGCTGAACTCAGTGAGAAACCCCGTGTGTTCTCCCACAGTGAAAACGTGGTCAGCTACAGCTATGAGCATTAGGCTAGTTAGCTTTTCAATTAGCCTGATTCGCCCAGTCCCAGTTTAACTCACCAGCACACTTCTAATGTTCAACTCTCAGAGAGGATCTTGTTCAACTCTCAGAGAGGATCTTGTCCACTTCATCCGCTCCCGCGCAGATCTACAACATTGAAATCAGGCCATTATATTCCCTGTTAACTTCTTGTTAGCTTTTTAGCTTCAAGGTTAGCTTAACAGCTTCTGACTCACCGCGATGGTTTCAAGGTCCGAAATGTTCACAATAAATCAGGTCCGTTTCTCCAAGGTCCATGCAGATCTCCGGTATGGATATTTGCTCAATTTATCAAGTTAATAGTTATTTTCCAGCGAAAAGCTTGGCGGTGAAAATCAGTGATGGTCTCGTGCACCTCTGTCTCTCTCTGTGTCTGAGCACGTGACGGTACAGAGCAGGGGAAGGCGGGGCTTGTTCCTTCCTAACCAGTAGGGGTGTTAAATATACTCTTTGGGTTTTATTCTTATATTTATAGTATTTATCTTTTATTATTGATTTATTTTTGATCAACTCAGTGATTAACAGAGTAATGATAAATCCCAATTAACAATAACATGTTGTAGTGCATTACTGAGTCGTGTAAACTCACTGGGTTACATCCTCCCCTCTTAAATCTCATGCACGTCCCCGTGCATGGCTCTGGGGGAATAGGTAACATCATGAGCAAGGGAGTCGATGAAAGCTTTGTTCAATCCTTGAAAGAGTGATTTAACCACTGTTACTAATGGGTTACCTAGCTGGGGATAAGTGAGTCTTTGGGATGGTTGGCGAATTCTTTCAGATCTTCTGATCTGTGTTTCTGTTTGCAAGGTTTCAGGTTCATCATCGTTTTCAACTTGTCTTTCAGGTGAAAGTTGATGAGTTGAGTTCTCTGACAACGGTGAATCTGACAAACTGGTCGACAAAACATTTTTGTCTTTTCGAGTGTCTGTTTCAGACTCACTTGGTGTGTTATTTTGTAGGCTTGTGTCACTTTCACTTGGTGATACGTTTGCTTCACTTTCACGTTCTGTCTGAGGTAGGTCTGTTTCACGGTCCATTTCAGGTAAGTTGGTGTCAGTTGAACTTCCAATTTCGCCTTCAGGTAAGTATGTTTCAGTTTCGTTCTCAGTTTCCTTTTCAGGTAAGTCTGTCATGTCCGGTAATGTGTTAGGTTGTTCGTCATCATTTACAGGATCTTTGTTTTGTTTGAATCCTTGGGTTGGCGGTATGGCGCATACTTGGTAAAAATGTCTGTTTTTCACTTGTGGAGGTTCAGGGTAAGAAAACTCATCTTCCTCTTCCTCAAGTGTTTGGTCGGAGTCAACTTCCAAAGCTGAACTTTGTCTTGTGCGTGGTCTGTTAGTTTTTGTGACTCGCTCGGGTTCATGCTCTGTTGGTGAGAGAAATCCACAGGGAAGTAACAGATCTCTGTGGAGCGTTCTGTTGGGTCCATCTCCGTTTTCTGGTTTTACAGTGTATACTGGTAAGTTTTCCATTTGTTTGGTAACAATATACACTGTTTGCTCCCATTTGTCCGCTAATTTGTGCTTCTCTCTCAGGCGGAGATTTCGAACCAAGACTCTGTCTCCCACATGTAGTGTGGATTCACGGATGATTTTGTCAAACCGTTTCTTGTTTTTGTCTGCTACTTTCTGGGAGTTTTTGATGGCTATTTCGTAGCTCTGTTCGAGGTAGCTTTTCAACTGCTTGACGTATTGAGAGTGAGTCAACTGTGGCTTGTTTGGCTGTGGCAGGCCAAAGGCAATATCAATGGGCAAGCGAGGCTGTCTACCAAACATTAACCCATAAGGAGAATAGCCTGTTACATCATTTTTTGTACAGTTATAAGCGTGAGTAAGTGGTTTTACGAAGTCACGCCAGTGATGTTTCTCGGCGTCTTTCAAGGTACCAAGCATACTGAGTAATGTGCGATTGTATCGCTCAACAGGGTTGCCACGAGGATGATAAGGACTTGTTCGGACTTTGCGGATACCGAGCAGAGAGCACAGTTCTTTGATTGTACGCGATTCAAAGTCTCTCCCTTGGTCGCTATGAAGTCGCTCTGGAAAGCCATAATGAACTAAGAAGTTCTCCCATAAGTTCTTTGCAACGGTGGTGGCTTTCTGGTCTTTGGTTGGAATGGACACAGCATACTTTGTAAAATGATCCGTGATCACTAGGACATCTTTAGTGTTTTTACTGTCTGGTTCTATTGAGAGGAAGTCCATGCAGACTAGCTCCATGGGCCTGGAAGTTTTAATATTTACCAGAGGAGCAGCCTTGTCTGGCAGGGCTTTTCTACGGACACATCTCTCGCAAGCTTTCACTTTCTTTTCGACATCAACTGCCATTTTTGGCCAGTAGAAACGTGACCGAATGAGTTCCAGTGTGCGTTCGACCCCTAAATGCCCCATGTTGTCATGAAGATTAAGCATAACTGTAGGGCGTAAGGAATCAGGAAGGACTAACTGCAACAAGGTCTCTGGCCCCAACTGGCGTTTCCGGTACAGTAAGTCATTTTGGAGGTCAAGACGTTTCCACTCCCTTAAAAATAAGAGAACATCGTGAGACTCAGACTTAGTATCGGCTGGTGGACGTGAGTCAGCTGCCAGCAGCTTGATGACTTTACTAATGGCTGGATCTTTTCTCTGCAGGTTGACAAGATCAGTATGGGTGTATCTGGGTAAGGCTAGGAGATTGTTATCATTGCCTTCTTCTTGAAACATGTCTGGAATGGCACCTGCAGACATGGCAAGTGACTGGACTAGAGCACAAGAGGGTTCAGTCTGATCCATAGCCATATATCTTTGACAGGCTGCCATCACGGTATCGGATTGAAGTTGGAGCTCGACATCTTTGACTGAGGACAAGAGATGGGATCTGAACTTATCAATGCGCTGACATTCCTGGGTAAAAACTGGATCGTCTTCAGGTTTGTCATGTGGTTTCCTAGATAGTCCATCTGCATCAAGATTTTGTCTCCCAGCTCTGTACTTAATGTCAAAGTTATAGGTGGACAATGCAGCCAACCAACGATAACTCGTGGCATCAAGCTTTGCTGTGGTCAGAAGGTAAGTCAATGGGTTGTTGTCGGTGATGACTGTGAAGGTGTTTCCATATAAATAGTCATGAAACTTGTCAGTTATGGCCCACTTTAAAGCTAGAAATTCTAACTTGTGGGCGGGGTATCTAGCTTCACTACGGGATAGACCACGACTTGCATAGGCTATAACCTGTGTGGTTCCATTCTGCACTTGATAAAGAGCTGCCCCAAGTCCGGTTGTACTGGCATCTGTGTGTACCAGGTAAGGTAGCTTTGCATCAGCATACCCAAGGACTGGTGAGGTGGTGAGTTTTTCAATAATAGTTTGAAACGATTTCTGGCACTCTGGTCCCCAACGATCACCAAAGGGCTCTTTGGGGTTCAGATACTTTGGATCACTGGGTGGGTTTTTACTATGCTTTCGTCTCGGAGGATAGCCAGCTGTGAGGGAGGTGAGGGGCTTGACAATTTTTGAGTAATCTTTGACAAATCTCCGGTAATAACCGGTAAAACCAAGAAACGATTGGAGTTCTTTTAAGGTTTGGGGTCTCGGCCAAGTCTTGAGTGCTTCAGTTTTTTCGGGATCAGTCTTTACGCCGTCTCTAGATACAATGTGGCCTAGATAACGGACTGATGTTTGGAAGAAACGACATTTGTCGGGCGAGAGTTTCAGCCCGTACTCTCTGAGTCGCTCAAGAACATGAATGAGTCGGGTCTCATGATCTTCAAGGGAACTGGAAAAGACTATCAAATCATCCAAAAAGACTAACACTTCTCTCAGATTGATGTCTTTCATACACTTTTCCATAAGCCTTTGGAAAGTGCTTGGGGCATTTGTTATTCCCTGGGGCATACGATTAAATTCGTAGAAGCCGAAGGGGCACACGAAGGCTGTCTTTGGCTTATCTTCTTCACACATCTCGATTTGATAGTACCCTGACTTAAGGTCCATCACAGAGAACCACTGAGATCCTGCAAGAGCAGAAAATGACTCCTCTAAGTTTGGCAAGGCATAGGCATCGCGGATGGTCTGCAAGTTAAGCTTCCTAAAATCAATGCATAACCGCACATCACCATTCTTTTTGCGGACCACCACTATCGGTGATGAGAATGGAGATTCAGATTCTCTGATTATGCCTGCATCTAAGAGGGCTTGTAAGTGCTTTTTAACTGCCTCGTAATCATGGGGATGAATCGGGCGAGATCTCTGTTTGAAGGGGGTTTCATCTTTTAAGTTGATGTGATGTTTTACATGTGTGGCATGCCCAAAATCAAGATCATTGTGTGAGAAAACATCAGAGAAGGTGTTTAGCTTTTCAGCTATCTTCTCTTTCCACTCTTCAGATAGTGGTGATTCACCAAAGTCGAAACTGAGAGGGGGTCTTGAGGTTGAAGTCTGCTGCTGAGAGTTACACGTTGCAGACACCTTTTGGTCGCCTTTCTCAGGCTCAGGACATGGCATGACACAGTCAGGGGCAACTAGCTCAGCAATTACACAGTTAGTGGGCAATGTAATATCATGGTTAGTCTCGTTTCTCAGCAACACAGGAACTTTATAAGGTCCGTGCTTTGGCAGAGATATAAGGCAACAATCTACAAACACACCACCAGGTAGGGAGCCGGTAGTGGGCTGTTCAATAAGTGCACACTGTTCAGGCTTAGCGTGGCTAGCATGCATAAAACCTTCCACTAGTAGCTTTTGATTTGCAGGAAGGACTTCTTGGGTTCTACTTTGAAGTTTTACCAAGCCGATCTTGCCACTGTCACTTTGTCTTTTTCTGGATGCTAATGTCTTTAGCACTTGTTGGTATCCATAAGGGAGTACCTTAAAGTCAGGTAAGGTGTTCTCACAAAGATGCTCATATAAGGGGTCAAGTGTATTTGTGCCAATTAGTAGAGGTGTGTCTGAGTTTGAGCGAATGTCAGGGACAACTAAGGCAAGAGTAGATAGTTCAAGCTCTGACTGATCGAGATCTTTGGGGAACATGATACTCGTCTCAATGTATCCCAAGTAAGGGACTGTCTGACCATTCGCACCTTCGACCTCTAGGAGATCACTGATGGGTTTTATAGGATGATCAGGTAAGTGTTCTTGATAGAAGGATTTGGCAATAGTGGTTACTTGAGAGCCTGAGTCGAGCAAGCAACTACATTCAACGCCATTGATAACAACTCTGGCTGTGCATTTTCTACCCACAAGTCTTTTGGGAAGTTTAGGCACTGAGTGAACATTAGCTGTTTCACATTGGGCTTTTGTTGTCTTTTTCTCAGTGGGACTTGGTTCAGATTTAGCACCCATCTGTCCCGCGACAGGGGCTCTTTCTAGTTTAAATTAAATGACTCATCAACTGGTCTGGATATCTCCCATTCTCGCTGCTTCTGTCTGAGGGCATTCCTTTTAGCTGCTACTAATGCTGGGTTGGGATCATTACTACAGCTGGAAGCGATATGACCATCTTCTCCACACTTGAAACAGTATCCAGGTTTGGGTTTGGCTGACACTGCAGCAATTTGTGGTATCTGTCCCGGCTTGTTCTGAGTTTTGGTACTTGGGTTCCTTTTTGCTTCCTTTTGAAGTTTCTGCGATCTTTTCTCTGTTTTATCAGCTCTGAGCTGTGCGATTTGAGACCTGAGGTCAGCAATTTGCTTCTGGAGGTCAGACGAATTGCTGTCCATTTCATGCTCATAATCGTTCCTACCTTGAGAGCGTGTGGTTTGCACGTTAGAATAAACACGAGTCTTTTGGATCCCCAAATGTTGTTTCATGCGGGTTGCTTTACTTGCCTGTTTGTCCTCCTCGGTGCGTAGGTGGAGGAGTAGCTCGGCAAAATGAGGTGGGTCGTCTTTCTTTTGTTCAAGTTGAAGGTTTGCAATCAATGAGCTGTCCCAACACCCTCTACAAAACTGTCTCAGGAGCTGTTTATTGATGTCACTAGAAGCAATTCCGTCTCTTTTTATGACTAGGTTTAGCACTGTGTGCAATCTTTGCAGGTAATGTGAGGGTTTTTCACCTCCATTCTGATTGGTGTTTAAGAAGCGAGCAAAGAGTTCGTCACCGTCCTCTACAGTTGCATAGGCAGAATCAAGATGTTCAAGGTAAGTTTTGGGGTTTGCTTTTGGACCAAAAGCTTTCACCAGGTCCGCTGCAGGGGGTGAAAGACTTTCAACAATCTTTCGCACAACTTGAGTTTCGGTGAGCGAAGGATCAGTCAAGCAAAACTCTACGCTGCTGCGCCAAGTGTCATAGTCAGTTTCGAAAGGAGGATGTGGAACTCTCCCTGAAAAAGGTTTCAGTCTGTATTGCGAGTTTGGTGGGGGAATGACTTCACTGCTTTTAACAATGTGCTCTACAATAACCCGCTGCACTTCAGGTGTGCTTAAAAGGTTGGTGGGAATCTGAGGGGTTTGTTTCTCAGCCTCTGCCGGTGGGTGAGTATTCAAGGCACTTACATGGTTGCTATTGGGTGTTAAAGGAGAAGAAGGTAGGGCCTCATCACTGTGGGGCACTGGCTCTTGTTCAGTGGAAGGCTCAACTGTGTGGACATCCCCTCCCAATGACTCCCCAATTTTAGCTAGTTCATCCATCAAAAGGTCTTTAAACGATCGGTTGCTTCGTGCTGCCACATCTTTAAGCTGTGACAGGTAAGTTACAGTAGCTGATGTGCTGGTTTCAATGCTATACGCACTGGCTAGGTCTCGAACGTGATAGACAACTTCAGGTTTCACAGTGCAAGGTCTGTCATAAGGCAAATATCTTTTCTCTAGTTCTTTAGCAGTAGCCTCATGTTGAAATTCCACAATAATCTGACCACCAGTTGGTAGCTTAATCTGCCTACTGACAGGACCGAAAGCTTCTAAGAACTCAATTATTTCTTTATCAATGTCTGTGTTAGTTAAACCACTGACCAAGACAGCATTTTGAACTTTAACATTCTCTGTTTTCACAACTTCCATGGTTAGGACACGTAAAAGTACCAGTAGAAAAAAATACAAGTCACTGTGAAGCTCCAGGCACTCTTAATCGTTTTATTAAATTTTGGGTGGACTAACAACTCTGCAAACCCTCCTGGCTGGCTCGCCACTTTCTGTAGCCAAGTACAGGATAGGGTAGGGGAAATTAAAGTAAGATGGAGAGAATGGGCCAATAGCTAGATTCGCAGGAGGGATAAAGGGAGTTGCGTGGAGAAGAATGACTGGAGCCACAGGTAAAGTTGCTATGAATTGTATTAAACTATTTAGCAACAATTTAACAGCATTTTATGAACAGGAATGAAAACATAAAATAAAATACAGTGACAGCAATAATAATAACAGTCAGAATCCTATCTGAGCTCAGATATGTCAGTCTTGCCGGCTTAATAGTCAGTGTTCAGTCAAGTCAAATCCAACAGGTCAAAAGTTTGTGATTGGTGCGATTTCGTCCTACCGCACTGTTACAATTGTTTGTGAGAGAAGAGCAACCTGCCCTTCTGGGCCAACTCAGAATGGCTGTGGTTCGGTTCGGTTCAAAGGGAAAGGCTCGCCATCTTCCTCGTCAGGAAGAGATCCAGGTCTCACGATCCCATAAAAAAACCTAGCCTGTAAACAACAGGACTATTACTAATTCAGTTCACACTCTAATGATATACATGGCCATATGTAAATAATGTAAGTGCTATAACAAAACAAGCACAAAACATTATTTCTAATTTCTAACTATAGTCTATACAGTGCATCTTAATCATGAATGCAATCTTTAAATCACAATCAGCTTATTCTATCGTCAAGGTGCACATTTCTATCAGAAATCAGAAATAAACCATAAACTATGGTAGATTATTTTTTTACAGTATTGCCCTTTAACTGAATTACAGGAGCATTGCTTTACACTGCATAGCAATGAAGCAATATATTATTTACACTCAATGTACAGAATAAAATTACCAAAAGAATATACAAAAACCCACAGGCTGTAGTTTTACAGTATGTGGTAACGTATCAGCACAGTAAGAATACACACGGACATCTATCCAGTGCCGCTCGAGCATCAACTGTAACAAAATAAAATAGATTCATGACCTTTAAGATCAACATTAACTTATTCCATCATCTAATTTTAGTGCATTTAATATTCAACAAGTAATACTAGAACATCATCAGCACACAAGCTGAGTGCTCAAAATGGCTGAACTCAGTGAGAAACCCCGTGTGTTCTCCCACAGTGAAAACGTGGTCAGCTACAGCTATGAGCATTAGGCTAGTTAGCTTTTCAATTAGCCTGATTCGCCCAGTCCCAGTTTAACTCACCAGCACACTTCTAATGTTCAACTCTCAGAGAGGATCTTGTTCAACTCTCAGAGAGGATCTTGTCCACTTCATCCGCTCCCGCGCAGATCTACAACATTGAAATCAGGCCATTATATTCCCTGTTAACTTCTTGTTAGCTTTTTAGCTTCAAGGTTAGCTTAACAGCTTCTGACTCACCGCGATGGTTTCAAGGTCCGAAATGTTCACAATAAATCAGGTCCGTTTCTCCAAGGTCCATGCAGATCTCCGGTATGGATATTTGCTCAATTTATCAAGTTAATAGTTATTTTCCAGCGAAAAGCTTGGCGGTGAAAATCAGTGATGGTCTCGTGCACCTCTGTCTCTCTCTGTGTCTGAGCACGTGACGGTACAGAGCAGGGGAAGGCGGGGCTTGTTCCTTCCTAACCAGTAGGGGTGTTAAATATACTCTTTGGGTTTTATTCTTATATTTATAGTATTTATCTTTTATTATTGATTTATTTTTGATCAACTCAGTGATTAACAGAGTAATGATAAATCCCAATTAACAATAACATGTTGTAGTGCATTACTGAGTCGTGTAAACTCACTGGGTTACATTAGCATAACATTAGCACAGTGAAGCTGGAGGATGAACACCAACTTTTTTTCCACTTTATAAAAGTTAACGTGAGGGATTCTGGTGGTCAGGGACAAATGCAATTGCATAGCAGGATGCTATACACGGGGCAAACTTCAGTCAGGAGAACAACTGAGATTATTCATCCACAATACGAGGTTAGTTATTAATATACTGCAACAACATGGGAACAGAACAGCTGCGAGAGAATTCAACATTAAGGAATCAATGTTACAGAAGTGGAGGAAGCGCAGTTTTTGGCTTTCCCCATATTTCAACAGTGCTTCATCTCCTTGCTACGACTGTCGCCCGGCATAATTTGCAGATGATGATGGTTGTAGCCGCTCCGATGCTTTCGACCAATGACTGTATAAAAGATGGACGACACGACACCGCCTCCTCCCATTGTGCAAAAATGAAGCCAAAATATCCCGCTTGTGGAGGCTGCCATCTTGCAAATTAGGAGCCAGAGTCTGCGTAGTGAGTTGAGGTGGAGCGACTGTGTAACGCTCCCGCCCACACACCTGCTGGACGTGACCGCAAACACGCCCCTCTACACTTTTTACGTAGCCCGAGTTTTTTGCTGGTTTACTGCAACTGACGACTCGTTTAATTAAGGTAAATACAACCATGTCACTGTTATAAAAAAAACAAAACACAGCTTATCAGCTTATAGTTTTTTTTGTTTTTTTTTGTCTGTCCCGTTTGGCTCTTTTGCCATCAGAATTGTTGTCTAAAGGCAAAGAAAGATGCCCAACGGATTTACTTTACCAAATTGACCATCCCAGCCTTGCCATAATGGTCCATTTGATTCACCTTTTATTGTTTATTTTATTTTCACTTACTGAACATGGGACAGACTTGACTGGGGGAAAGAAGGGGAGAAAGAAAGAGGGAAAGAGAAACAGCTGAGAAGAGGGACGGGGGAGAAGGGCAAAAACCAAAAACCAACAGAATGAGCAGAAAAAGAAAAAAAAAGAAGAAAAAAAGAAAAAAAAATGCATCTATCAATCACCTGGGTCACCTGCTGAGAAAGAAAAAAGAAAACAAGCAGAAGAGAACAAGAGTAATAGAATAAACAACATCACAATGATATATGGGAATATGACAGTAAATACTAAATGTTAAACATTATTGTGCAGCACATAAGATCAACAGAACACAGTGTGCTTTGAGGTAGGAGCCAAAAAGGGTGTAGTTTGTGGGTGTGAACACCTGTGAGCATGGACGCGCTTGTTTTTTGTTTTTTAAAAGGTTCCTTCATGTAATGATCTGCTAGAGGGTGTGGGGGGGCCACAGCCCCGTCCTCCAGGGCATGAAGCAGGTATGGAGGAGATCAAAACTCCAGACATCCAGAGGCCCCCAGAACACAAGAGACCAAGGAAGACCAACAGAGGGGCAGCCGCGCCACTGTCCCAGAAAGAGCTGAGGAGAGTCCCAGATGAGGGCTCACTCAGCAGCCGCGGAGCAGAAGCCAGGGGGAGTTGCAGTGACATACCCCTACTCCAAGGTCCTGCATGTGTGGGTGGTTGTGATGGAGCGGGAAGAGGGAGGCAGCTGGAGATGGGGAGGGAAGGAAGGGAGGGGCAAGTGACCCCTCCCTGGGGCCAGCTCCCCCGCTGACCCCAGTAGGCACCCCCATACTCCGCGACCCACCAGGGAAAGGGGGCCCAGGCCCATTCAGACCGGGGCTCAGCGCAGCAGCGCCTCCCGGCCCCACAGAGCCCAGGACAGTCCACCCAACCCCACCACAGAGAAAACTGCACCCACCCCACCATCCACTCTTCTTCCAGACTACATAAGACAATAAACACCCAGGCTGAGATCTTCCTCCACCTCTCCTGTATCTCCCCCTCCTGTAGAGAGAGCCCCTGAGGAGAGGAAAGCTCCTGCAAGATGTGACAATCTTCCCCACCAGTTGAAGAGCCCCCCAGGTGGCTCGATGCACCGGCGGCACCCTGCTCCAGGGCTGGGCCCCCATGCACCCACCCGCCCACAACCCCAGCAACACACCAACCAGGACCCAAGCCCCCGAGGCCCGGCCCGGGCCCCAGCCCAGAGACGGAGCGCCCCCAGAACCTCACGCATACCCTGGACCCACCCAGGGACAGCCAGGCTACCAGGTCAGTAACCCACGCCCGTCAGCACAGACCCTCCCCTAGTCCCGCTGCACGCAGCCGCGAGGAAACAAGTCACCTGAGAGCCAACAGAGCCCCTAACCGGACATGACCGCTACCCCGGGTTGAGCCCCCCAAGGAGAATGCCTCCGGGGAACCCCCCGACGCCCTAAGCCTGTCCCTACCCCCACACCAATCACAACAGTGAAGGTGGGACCAAACTATGACCCCCCACCCCCACTAGGTGATGGAGCTGATCAAAGGAGCCCAGAGCAATTGATCTGATGTGGTGGCAGAGGCTGTATCAAGACTAATGTAATCTAATAGATAATTTCTATATTGGTTAGAATTAAGATTATTTTTATTTTTCCAGTTCATGAGGACTGTTTTCTTGGCTATGCATAGGGCAGTGAAAACCATATGGGCTATATTCTTTTCTGAAGTAACATTATCTAAGCTGCCCAACAAACACACTAAGGGGGAAGTTGGAATGTTACATTTCAGACACTTCGATAAGTCTTCACATATCTCGCGCCAAAACTTCTGAACTGGTGGACAGAACCAAAGAGCATGGATATAATTGTCCGGTGAATTGGTTTGGCAGTGTGAGCAGTTGTTGGTAGACGTAAAGCCCATCTTGAACATCCGATGACCTGTATAGTGCACTCTATGTAATATTTTGTATTGAATTAATTGAAGACTGGGATTTCTAATTAGATGAAAGGTTTTTAAGCAAATCTGAGACCAGAAGTTTAGGTCTAAGTTAACTGATAAATCCGCTTCCCATTTTGCAATAGGAAGTGATATTGATTCATCTGTTTTAGAAAGCATTCTGTATATTTTGGATAGTAATTTGGGGGGTTTAAGAGTAAGAAATTGAACCACACTTGGTGGTGTTTGTAGTTCAACTTGACCCGGTTTAAATTTCTTTTTTACTATAGATTTAATTTGTTGATATTCTAAAAATCTTTTCTTGTTGATCCCATATTGTGTAACTAGTCTGTCAAATGAAATAAATTCTGTTCCTTCTAGTACATGTTCTAAATATTTGATTCCTTTACCACTCCAATCTGAAAAGTTTATCATATTATTGTTTTGTAATATGTCAGGGTTGTTCCAGATAGGTGTACGTTTGCATGGGATTAATGAAGACGCTGTCAATTTTAGAAACTCCCACCATGCTGTCAGAGAAGCGCTGATGTTGATGCTTTTAAAGCATTCATGTCGTTGGATGTTTGAGCTGATAAATGGTAGGTCTGAGATCTCTAGTTTATTGCAAAGTGCAAAGTGCTTATAGTTAATAGTTAATAGCTTATAGTTCTAAAATCACTCTGTTGTGAATTTGTTCGCTAGATTAACCGCTTGCATACGCACTATGTTGGAGGTTTGTTGCTAGCTAGTTAGCGATGCTACACACCTGTTACTCTAATAGTCTGTATTAATGAATGATTCAGCACTTGGTTTTTTTTTTAATTCATTTTTAAACAGCGATGAGATCATCTGACAGAGTCAGTAGTTTTTAAAGCCGTCCGTGTCACGGTCTGAGTGGCAGACCGTGGGGAAGGAGGACCCAAACGCTGGACTCTGTGTAGTGAACAGAGCGTTTATTTACAGTGCAGAAAATGACAAATCCCTGTGTGTTTCCTTGACTCCCTTGTTTCTCTTGACTGGAAAAATACCAGAGGCAGCCATCAAGACACACGCTCTCGCCGTTATACGCTAGCTGATTTTAACTTACGCTAAGACACTGCCGTGGAGTCTTACACAACAATCCCCCATCAAGGAGCACTCAGCCACACTGTTAAATAGCTCCCCGACGAGGCTTGATCAGCTCCAGGTGTGTGTGATTCTCCTCTGCAAGTGTGGCCAGGCTCCTGGCTAACACACCCACCAGGCCAGAAGAACCGGTGCTCTGTCACACCCACACACACCCACCTATACACAAACACGTGGAAACAAAGGACAGCAGCACCAAAAATACACAGTCAATACTTATTCAAAAACCCTGGGTCCTTCAGACCCAGGCCCATGACACTCGGCCTTGTTGTGTTTTCAGTTCATACTCTTTTTGAAATGCACATGTTATCATTAATTATTTAAATGAATGACAAAAATGTAGTCAAAGAAAGTTTGAACAGAGAAATCTGTTTGATTTTGGAGCCACTCCTAGAATAATTTAAATAGGATCTGTAGATTTATTATAAATGATGTCTCGGGCCGTACTTTTACCACCCACCAGAGGGCCACAGCCCTGACTTTAAGAATCTCTGCTGTAACATTTACACAGGTGAAGTTCAGATGTTTGATTTCCTTACTAGGACGGCCTCAGAGCGTCCTGCACTGGGTCTAACCTTAACCCCTTACTGTTTTTACTGTCTCTGAGCATCTGTCAGCACATTGTTTACTCTGGGATTAATAAAGTAAATATTAAATACACTGGTTCTTACATCTTATCTCAGAGTGCTTAAACAGCCAGGGATTGAACCACCAACCTGTCGAGTAATAGATGACCGGTGCTACCTCTTGAGCTACAGCCACCCCGATAAAATGGCCTGATTCTAACTCCTGTCTCTGGAGCTCACACGAGCTCTGATGATAAATACTAAAGTTACTGTAATCTGATTACATATTTCCTCAATAACTGACTCCTTTTCTCTGACTCCTCCCCCTCAGGTGTCCACTGCGCTAGACCTCCCCAGCTACACAGACAGACTATGGGAGATTCAGGCCTGCAGCGCCTTGAAGGGACTCGGCCTCCAGCGGGCCTTCAACTCCGTCAACAAGATGATCAAGATGGGCTCGCTCTGCGGTAGAGTATCATTTCCTGTTCTTGCTCAAACACAGTGGTGTTTCTGAGTAGCTTATTTGCTTAGCAATTTAATTAACAACTTTTAAATACATTCGTTTTTCATAGTATAATCTTCACCTGCTTCATCCGAAGCACACTTTTTGTGTACTCACTACCTAATTAATAGCCAAAGTATTCACTCACTGTCTCTGTACTGTTTCGCTAGCTTAGCTTAGCTCGTAGCCGACTCGTTAGCACCGTGGCTGTATCCCAATTCAGGGTCTGCAGCCTTAAAGTACGCAGCCTCAACGATCCTCATGGGCCGCGTACTTAAAGACCGCTAAGGCCGGAAATGCGAAGCTTGTGAAATGGGACGGTCTAGCCTCCGTTGCGCTGCCCAGGTTGCCTAGCAACCATGATACTAACAGCTGGAAACGTGTCATACAGCTTTGTTTGACAGAAATGAAGGAGAACATATTTTGTTCATTTGTTTGTTTCTTTCTACATGAGCTTTGATCATTCTCTGTAGGATTAAGCTCAGCTATTGAACGGCGAATATTTTAAAGTAAAGGCTTTAAAACAAAGTTAGTACAAACGTCACCAATGTCACATAACTTTGCCGACATGTGGCCAACAGTAATGTTTTAATGTTCTTCGTTATTAAACATTTGCACATAAATAAGTGACATAATATTCAGTACTTACTTTTCACAGTTTCGCATTTCAAGCAGCCTTTGAATTGGGACAGCCTTCGGCGCGCCGCTGTGACGTAATCGGCCTTGAAATGCGTACTTTAAGGCTGCAGACCCTGAATTGGGATACAGCCCATGGCTACTTCACCTGTCCCTCCTGCACTTTCTTGCTCATTGTGTCAGATGTTTAGTTACTCCTCGGCCTCCTTTAGCAGTAATGATATCTGTAACAAATGTAGCATATTTGCAGCTCTGGAGGCCAGGATTACTGAATTGGAGACTCGGCTTCGCACCCTTCATTCACCCGTAGCTAGCCAGGCCCCTATAGCTGGTGCAGCTGAAGATAGCGTAGGCCCCGCTAGCTGTTCCCCGGCAGACCCCAAGCAGCTGGGGAAAGAGGGCGGCTGGGTGACGGTGAGGAGGAAGCATAGTCCTAAACAGAAGCCCCAGGTACACCACCAACCCGTTCATGTGTCTAACCGTTTTTCCCCACTCGCCGACACACCTGCCGGGGGTCAAACTCTGGTAATTGGGGATTCTGTTCTCAGACATGTGAAGCTAGAGACACCGGCAACCATAGTCAATTGTCTTCCAGGGGCCAGAGCAGGCGACATTGAGGGAAATTTAAAACTGCTGGCTAAGGGTAAACGTAAATTCAGTAAAATCATAATTCACGTCGGCAGTAATGACACCCGGTTACGCCAATCAGAGGTCACTAAAATCAATATTGAATTGGTGTGCAACTTTGCCAAAACAATGTGGGACTCTGTAGTTTTCTCTGGTCCCCTCCCCAATCAGACCAGGAGTGACATGTTTAGCTGCATGTTCTCCTTAAATTGCTGGCTGTCTGAGTGGTGTCCCAGAAACGATGTGGGCTTCATAGATAATTGGCAAACCTTCTGGAGGAAACCTGGTCTTTTTAGGAGAGACGGCATCCATCCCACTTTGGATGGAGCAGCTCTCATTTCTAGAAATATGGACAAATTTATTAAACCCCCCAAAAAATGACTATCCAGAGTTGGGACCAGGAAGCAGAGTTGCAGTCTTACACGCCTCTCTGCAGCTTCTCTCCTCCTGCTACCCCCCCAAAAACCCATCTCCATAGAGACTGTGTCAGCTCCCAAACAGACAAAAAACAAACTAAAAACCAGCAACAAACAACTTAAACATAAACAATTACAAAGAAAGAACAATACAGTATCCACATCTGAACCAAAGAGTAAAACAGTGAAATGTGGATTATTAAATATTAGATCTCTCTCCTCCAAGTCTCTGTTAGTACATGACTTAATAATTGATCAACAAATTGATTTACTCTGCCTTACAGAAACCTGGTTGCAGCAGGATGATTATGTTAGTTTAAATGAATCAACACCCCCGAGTCATTCTAACTACCAGAAATCTCGAAGCACAGGCCGAGGGGGCGGTGTGGCAGCAATTTTTCACACCAGCCTATTAATTAATGAAAGACCAAGACAGACTTTTAATTCATTTGAAAGCCTGATGCTTAACATTGTCCACCCCAGCTGTGAAACTCAGAAACCAGTCATCTATCGTCCACCTGGGCCTTACACAGAGTTTCTGTCTGATTTCTCAGACTTTATATCTAATTTAGTTCTGAGCTCAGATAAAATAATTATTTTGGGTGATTTTAACATCCATGTAGATGCTAAAAATGACAGCCTCAACATGGCATTTAATCTGTTATTAGACTCAATTGGTTTCTCTCAAAATGTAAAAGAACCCACCCACCACTTTAATCACACTCTAGATCTTGTTTTAACATATGGCATAGAAACTGAACATTTAACAGTGTTTCCTGAAAACCCTCTCCTGTCTGATCATTTCCTGATAACATTTACATTTACAATAATTGATTACACAGCGGTGGAGAGTAGACTTTATCAAAGTAGATGTCTTTCTGAAAGCGCTGTAACTAAGTTTAAGAATATAATCCACCCACTGTTATCATCTTCAATGCCCTGTACCAACACAGAGCAGAGCAGCTATCTGAACGCTACCCCAACAGAGGTCGATTATCTTGTTAATAATTTCACCTCCTCACTACGTACGACTCTGGATACTGTAGCTCCTGTGAAAACTAAGGTCTCTAATCTAAAGTCCTCTGCTTTCCTAACGATATGGTCAACAATCTGAAGGAGAGAATTCTTCAAATTGCAGAGGAATATCCAACTGTGACAAACATTGTTCTGCATACAGGGTCAAACGATGTGTCCAAACAACAGTCGGAGGTTCTGAAACAGGACTTTACTGGATTATTAAATACTGCAAACTCTCTGAATGCAGCTGTATTCATCAGTGGACCTGTGCTGCCGATCAGAGGAGGAGACGAGAGATTCAGCAGGTTGTTTACACTGAATAAATGGCTTATATCAGCATGTGCTGACCACTCAGTGCATTTTATCAACAACTTTAATATTTTTTGGGAACGCAGGCATCTGTTTAAAACAAATGGATTTAATTTTAACAAGTCAGGGGTGAAACTGTTCACCTCCAACTTGTTTTGTTCCATACGTCATCCATCTGTGCTTGGTGCCAAGGCTGAGATAAACGAGGAGTTATCTCATAAAGAGGAACAAACAGTACTCCAAGAACAGACAAAGCCCAGCAGAAACCTTGAGGAGGAGCTCCATTTGCCCCCACCCGGGAAGAGCCTCAGAAAGGAGAGACATCTGAGGCAAGAAGAGGGGTCCCTATTTGCCTCCAACTCTCTCAACAACACCAACGACCAGGACCAGGGACCACGATCTTCCCCAGTCCCCCAAACCCCTGACAGGCCATCACCCCCATCACCCTCCTCCCCCTCCCTTTCTCCCTCCTCCCCACACCTGAAATTCACTGAGGAGATGATGGAGCGGGTCAATGCTGGGCTCAGATCTACCCCCCGGCCCAATCCCTTTTTGTCCCCCATAAACCCCCCACCAGAGCGGCAAAAGGTTCGCCATCGAGCCCCACCCTCAACAGAGCAATCGAAGTCACATTGCTCAGCCTCGCCCCCCTTAGTTTCTCCTTACCACCTTCATGCTCTGTCTCCGAAGTCTGATGTGTGATGTGTGGAGGGTCCGGGCTGCGAGGATTATGGCAGTGGTGACTTTTCCCAGGAGAAGCTGGGACCCTGTTTACTAGAAGGTTTTAAAATCTCTGTACTTTTAGGTGACAGGAGACATGTGGCCTGGTCAAAACACAGAGAAATGCACTCTAAAAGATCTTTAAATATATTAAACATACCTTGTGTGCCACAGACTGCTCCCAAACACGAGGGGACAAGTAATACCGCTAAAACACTTAAGGTGGCTTTATTAAATGTTATATCTTTAGCTGGGAAAACATTTTTAATTAATGGTAAATGGCCTGTATTTATATAGCGCTTTACTAGTCCCTAAGGACCCCAAAGCGCTTTACATATCCAGTCATCCACCCATTCACACACACATTCACACACTGGTGATGGCAAGCTACATTGTAGCCACAGCCACCCTGGGGCGCACTGACAGAGGCGAGGCTGCCGGACACTGGCGCCACCGGGCCCTCTGACCACCACCAGTAGGCAACGGGTGAAGTGTCTTGCCCAAGGACACAATGACCGAGACTGTCCAAGCCGGGGCTCGAACCGGCAACCTTCCGATTACAAGGCAAACTCCCAACTCTTGAGCCACGATCACCCACAATTAATGATGTGTCATTCTGTGTTCCTCCGTGTCAGTCTGTGTAACTCCGTGTCAGTCTGTTACCCTGTGTTCCACGGTGTCCTGTTCCTCGTCTGCGTCTCTCTGCTATTCATCATCCGTTGTCATATGCTCCCAGGTCTGTTATTTTTAGTTCTCCCAGTTTAGGTGTCTTTAGTTATTTGTTATGCCCCACTGTTTGTTTGCCACTACACCTCTGTAAATAAAGCCACCAGTATCTCATCCACTGCCTGCATCTTGGGTCCTCCTTCTAAATCCACACGGCTCGCCTCGGCAGCCGTGACAGTACGAACCGGCCACTATGGACCCAGCAGCATTCAACCCGCCCAAGGAGCTCCGGGAGGACATTGTTTACTCCGTGGACAAATTAATCAACGCGTGGCTGGAGCACGAGGGGAGAGAATTTCGCCAAGCCGTGGCTAATCGGCTACAGCGCTTGGTTTCTGGTCTCCCCTGGCTGCTCAGCTCACTTCACCCGCTCACACAGAATTTCATTCTGAATGGACTCCGTCTTCACCCCCCGGCTGCTACCACCCACCCTGCAGCTCATGCTTCACTGCCCAGTCCGACAGAGGATGTTCTGCCCGGCCCGTCGACCCAGCCTTCGAGGGGGAAACGGCGCTCACGCTGCCGACGCTCCTCGCCACAGTCGGACCTGGGGATTTCCGAGCAGCCAGCTGTGGTGAGTGGACAGGACAGTATTATTGGTCTGAACTGTGGGACCGTTTACTCAGGGGTGATGTTCTGTACGGCACAGGACAAAAACTGTTTATCGCCAGAAGCTCAGTTAGCCGCCTGGCCAGAAGCTCAGTTAGCCGCCCAGCCAGAAGCTCAGTTAGCCGCCCGGCCAGGAGCTCAGTAAGCCGCCCGGCCAGAAGCCCAGTCGCCACCTCCGCCACATTCAGCCTCACAATCCATAGCTCAATTACAGTCACAGCCAGACTTATTACAAACCCTGTTACAATCCATGGCCCAGTCAGTAGCCCGGTTAGCAGAAGAATCATTAGCTTTATCCTCAGTGCAGCCTCCTGTTCAGCAGTCACCAGCCCTGCATCCTGTGTCAGTTGCTCCACCACCTGTTCAGCCATCACCTACTCCTCCTGTACAGCAAGCCATGTCAGTCCAACCCATAACGGACAGTTCAACAACTTCGTACTCTAAGCAGAGAGACAAACCCAAGAACAATGTCAACATTCCTCAAAGGCTGGCCAGTTCTGAGACTGAGATGCACTCCAGGGCCTCCCCAGAGGCTGGGTTTCAGCCCCCATCAGACTCTGGACCCCTGGAGTTTAAGAAGCCAGCTGAGGACTGCACCCAGCTGTCGTTGGGTCAATGCTCTGCGCAGCTGCAGGCCGCTATGTGTTTGCCAGAGGCCCGTGTGCCTGCTGGTCCTGTTCTGTCCCTGCCAGAGGCCCGTGTGCCTGCTGGTCCTGTTGCGTTCCTGCCAGAGGCCCGTGTGCCTGCTGGTTCTGTTGCGTTCCTGCCAGAGGCCCGTGTGCCTGCTGGTTCGGTTGCGTTCCTGCCAGAGGTCTCCGCACCTGCTGGTTCTGTTCTGTGTGTGCCAGGGGCTCCAGTGCCCACTGGTTCTGAGACTGTTTTTGCTGGGGGGCCCGAGGAGCCCGTCCAGCCTTCTGCCTCGTCAGCTGGGGGGCCCGAGGAGCCTGTCCAGCCATCTGCCTTGTCAGCTGGGGGGCCCGAGGAGCCCGTCCAGCCATCAGCTGCAGTCTCATCACCAGCTGCAGTCTCATCACCCTCGCCTGCTGCAGCTTCATCACCCTTGCCTGCTGCAGCTTCACCACCCTCGCCTGCTGCAGCTTCATCACCCTCGCCTGCTGCAGCTTCATCACCCTCGCCTGCTGCAGCTTCATCATCCTCGCTTGCTGCGGCCTCAGAGTCTTCGGCCTCGCCTGGTCCGGTTCCAGCATCCTCATCAGCTTCGCCTGGTCCGGCTCCAGCATCCTCATCAGCTGCTTCGCCTGGTCCGGCTTCTGCTTCAGCATCCTCATCAGCTGCTTCGCCTGGTCCGGCTTCCGCTTCAGCATCCTCATCAGCTGCTTCGCCTGGTCCGGCTTCCGCTTCAGCATCCTCATCAGCTGCTTCGCCTGGTCCGGCCTCCGCTTCAGCATCCTCATCAGCTGCTTCGCCTGGTCCGGCCTCCGCTTCAGCATCCTCATCAGCTGCTTCACCTGGTCCGGCCTCCGCTTCAGCATCTGCTTCAGCCTCTTCGCCTGGTCCGGCCTCCGCTTCTGCTTCAGCCTCTTCGCCTGGTCCAGCCTCCCCTTCTGCTTCAGCCTCGTCTGGTCCAGCCTCCGCATCCTCATCATCCTCGTCTGGTCAAGCCTCCGTGTCTTCATCCTCATCAGCGTCGCGTGGTCCAACTTCAGCTTCAGCATCAGCATCGCCTGGTCCAGCTTCCGCTTCAGCGTCCTCATCAGCTTCGTCTGGTCCAGCCTCCGCTTCCGCCCCGTCTGGTCCAGCCTCCGCTTCGCCTGGGGCTGCAGGGGCCACGCAGCCTTCAGGTCCCCTACTACCACCTCCACATCGTCGGTCATCTGCCAGGCCGCTTGTTGGGCATCTCCGCCACTGTGGACGCCCTCCTGAACGTCGCCACTGCCTTCCGCGTGGCCGGCCTCCGGACTTGTTTCCACGCCGCCGTTGCCGTCCGCACAGTCGGCCCCCAGAACTGTTTCCACGCCGCCATTGCCATCCGCACGGTCGGCCCCCAGAACTGTTTCCACGCCGCCGTTGCCGTCCGCACGGTCGGCCCCCAGAACTGTTTCCACGCCGCCGTTGCCGTCCGCACGGTCGGCCCCCAGAACTGTTTCCACGCCACTGCCTACTGCGTGGCCGGCATCCGGACCTGCTCCGTTGCCATTCGCATGGTTGGCCTCCTGAACTTGACCATCTGGGCCTTTTTGGACTCTGTCCCTCCGTCCTGGGCCCCCTCCGCCCGCCCTGGTCGGGTTGTTTTCTGTTTTGTTTTGGTCCGTTTTTTCGTTTCTGCTGGGCTGTCTGGTGCCAGCCCTTGAGAGGGGGGGGGAGGGGGGTACTGTCATGGTCCTGGGTTGGTGACCCAGCGCTTTTAGTTTGTTATCATTTTCTAGATGATTGTTTAAGTTCTGTGTTATTTTCGATCTGCCTCTGAGTCTGCGTCTGTATCTGTCTGTCTATGGTGTCTCCCCATCTGTTTGTGAATCTGTCTGTTTAGTTCAATGTCTTGTCTGGTTCCATGTATCTGAGTTTCCTGTTTTATTGTGAAGGTCCGTGTCATATGTGAGTGTGATCAGTTTACGTTTCCCCTGTCCCGTCAGCCCAGATTCCTCCCAGCTGTGTTGCCCTCCTGTCTCTCATCCCCTGATTACTGAATCAGAATCAGAATCAGAATCAGAATGGGGTTTATTGCCAAATGTTGAGCAGGTTTACAACATTAGGAAATTGCTGCGGTGCTTCAGTGCAAATATAGTGTCATAAATAGCACTTAAATAGACATGGAAAAAAATAAAAGTAGGGATAAGAATTAAAAGTGCTACGTGGAAAGATATGTGCATGAGATATACATGAGATATATACATGAGAATAAGAATTAAGAGCGCTACGTTGAAAGATATATACATGAGTGCAGGTGGTGATCAGTGCCAAACATGGAATGATGCAGTGACACAGCGTAGGGTCATGTGTTAGTGGCGGGTACAGTCATATGGTTATTGTTCATGTGTCCAACAGCAGAGGGGAAGAAACTGTTCTTATGGCGAGAGGTTCTGGTGCGAATGGACCGGAGCCTCCTGCCTGAGGGGAGCAGGTCAAACAGACTGTGTCCAGGGTGAGAAGGGTCAGCTGAGATCCGAGCTGCACGCCGCAATGTCCTGGAGGTGTACAGGTCCTGCAAAGATGGGAGTCTGCAGCCAATCACCTTCTCAGCAGAGCGCACAACACGCTGCAGTCTCTGTTTGTCCCTGATAGTGGCTCCAGCGTACCACACGGTGATGGAGGAGGTGAGGATGGACTCGATGATTGCAGTGTAGAATTGCATCATCATCCGTGTTGGCAGGTTGAATTTCTTCAGCTGCCTCAGGAAGTACATCCTCTGCTGGGCTTTCTTGATGACGGAGGTGATGGTGGGCTCCCACTTCAGGTCCTGGGTGATGGTGGTACCCAGGAAGCGGAATGAGTCCACAGAGGTGATGGGGGTGTCAGTCAGGATGATGGGGGGGAGTGAGGCTGTGTGCTTCCTGAAGTCCACAATAATCTCCACTGTCTTCTGGGCATTCAGCACCAGGTTGTTGTGGCTGCACCAGGACACCAGACGCTCAACCTCCCTCCTGTAGGCAGACTCATCCCCGTCCGAGATGAGTCCAATAACGGTGGTGTCATCTGCAAACTTGATTAGCTTGACAGACTGGTGGGTGGAGGTGCAGCAGTTGGTGTACAGGGAGAAGAGCAGAGGAGAAAGAACACAGCCCTGAGGGGAGCCGGTGCTGATGGTCCGGGAGTCCGAGACATTCTTTCCCAGCCTCACATGCTGCTTCCTGTCCGTCAGGAAGTCAGTGATCCACCGGCAGATGGGATCAGGCACATTCATCTGGGAAAGCTTGTCTCGGAGATGGTCTGGAAGGATGGTATTGAAGGCAGAGCTGAAGTCCACAAACAGGATCCTGGCGTAGGTTCCTGGGGAGTCCAGATGCTGCAGGATGAAGTGTAGGGCCATGTTGATGGCGTCGTCTACAGACCTGTTGGCTCTATATGCAAACTGCAGGGGGTCCAGGAGGGGGGCCGTGAGGGTCCTGAGATGGGAGAGAACTAGGCGCTCAAAAGACTTCATGACCACAGATGTCAGAGCCACGGGTCTGTAGTCATTTAGTCCAGTGATCCTAGGTTTCTTGGGGACAGGGATTATGGTGGAGGACTTGAAGCAGGCAGGCACATGAAATGCCTGCAGTAAGGAGTTGAAAATGCCAGAAAACACTGGGGCCAGCTCGTTTGCACAGTGTCTGAGGGTGGCAGGAGACACACCGTCTGGGCCGGGAGCTTTCCGAGCATTCAGGTTCTTAAACTGCTTCCTCACATCTGCTTCATGAATATGAAGAGTTGTGGTGGGAGGAGGTGGTGTGAAATCCTCTTTTGTGTGGGGTGAGGAGGGGGGTGTTGTAGGTGAACGGTTTGAAGGTGGTGTTGGCTCTATGGAGGGGGGAGAGGTGGGGGAATTAGTGTCCAAAGTGTCTCTATTGTTGGGGCCGTTGGAGGTGTGAAGGCTGCCTGATGGCTCGTCAAAACGGCAGTAGAAGTCGTTAAGGGTGTTGGCTAAGAGCAAGTCATCAGTGGAGTGGGGTGTTTTAGGCTTGTAGTTTGTGATATTCCTAAAACCTTTCCACACAGAGGCCGAGTCATTCTCTGAGATCTGCTGCTGCATCTTCTCAGAGTGCTGATGTTTAGCAATGTCCACTTCTTTAGTGAACCTGTACTTGGCCTCTCTGTAGCAGTCCCTGTCTCCGCTTCTGAACGCCTTTCTCTTTTCCAGCCACAGCTTTTTGAGTTTAGGAGTAAACCAGGGTTTGTCATTGTTATAACTCACCCTGGTGCGTGATGGCACAATGCTGTCCTCACAGAAGTGGATATAGGAGGTGACAGTGTCCGTAAACTCGTCCAAGCTGTTAGAAGCAGCCTTCAATGTGTCCCAGTCTGTGGTCTCCAAACACGTGCGAAGCTCCTCCACAGCCTCGTTGCTCCACAGTTTTTTAGTCCTCACGACAGGTTTGGAGAGCTTCAGCCTCTGTCTGTACGCGGGGATTAGGTGGATCATGACGTGGTCAGAAAGTCCGAGTGAAGCGCGGGGCACCGCGCGATAGGCCCCGCTGATCGTGCTGTAACAGTGGTCTAATGTCCTCTCCTCTCTGGTCGGGCATTTAATATACTGCTCATATTTTGGAAGCTCATGGCTCAGATTGGCTTTGTTAAAGTCCCCAAGAGCAATGATGAGAGAGTCCGGGAATGTCCGCTCCGTGTGGAGAATCTGCTCCGCGAGTGCGCACTGAGCTGCCTGCGCATCTGCGTCTGGCGGGATGTAAACAGCGGCCAGGATGGTGTGTGTATTTAAGCCCTGTGTGTTCTCCTGCCTGTTGCCGGTTCGTCTGTGTTCCTCCGTGTCAGTCTGTGTTCCTCCGTGTCAGTCTGTGTAACTCCGTGTCAGTCTGTTACCCTGTGTTCCACGGTGTCCTGTTCCTCGTCTGCGTCTCTCTGCTATTCATCATCCGTTGTCATATGCTCCCAGGTCTGTTATTTTTAGTTCTCCCAGTTTAGGTGTCTTTAGTTATTTGTTATGCCCCACTGTTTGTTTGCCACTACACCTCTGTAAATAAAGCCACCGGTATCTCATCCACTGCCTGCATCTTGGGTCCTCCTTCTAAATCCACACGGCTCGCCTCGGCAGCCGTGACAAGGAGTCCTGATAGGGACTAGAAAGAGAGAGCAGATTTCTCCTGTTTTGGCTTCCCTTCATTGGCTTCCTGTTAAATCCAGAATTGAATTCAAAATCCTGCTCCTCACATACAAGGTCTTAACTCATTCACTGCCATCCATTGGCAGTGAATGAGTTAAACCCATTGACTCATGCACTGCAATTGACGGCTATAGACGTCAATGGCAGTGAATGAGTTAAATAATCAAGCCCCATCTTATCTTAATGACCCTGTAGTACCATATCACCCTATTAGAGCACTTCGCTCTCGCTCTGCAGGCCTACTTGTTGTTCCTAGAGTATTTAAAAGTAGAATGGGAGGCAGAGCCTTCAGTTTTCAGGCCCCTCTTCTGTGGAACCAGCTTCCAGTTTGGATTCAGGAGACAGACACTATCTCTACTTTCAAGATTAGGCTTCAAACTTTCCTTTTTGCTAAAGCATATAGTTAGGGCTGGACCAGGTGACCCTGAATCCTCCCTTAGTTATGCTGCAATAGACGTAGGCTGCCGGGGGATTCCCATGATGCATTGAGTTTTTCCTTTCCAGTCACCTTTCTCACTCACTATGTGTTAACAGACCTCTCTGCATTGAATCATATCTGTTATTAATCTCTGTCTCTCTTCCACAGCATGTCTTTATCCTGTCTTCCTTCTCTTACCCCAACCAATCACAGCAGATGGCCCCGCCCCTCCCTGAGCCTGGTTCTGCCGGAGGTTTCTTCCTGTTAAAAGGGAGTTTTTCCTTCCCACTGTTGCCAAAGTGCTTGCTCATAGGGGGTCATATGATTGTTGGGTTTTTCTCTGTATCTATGAAGCGCCTTGAGGCGACTTATGTTGTGATTTGGCGCTATATAAATAAAATTGAATTGAATTGAATTGAATGTGGTTAGATGTTCCAAAGCAATAATTTAAGCCACTGAAACTGTATCTATAATAAAATGTTTATTTTTCAAACGATTGATCGTGGTGATTGATTCTGACATCAGATGAATATTTAAATGATCCTCGGACTCGGCCCCATCGATCAGTTTAAACCATATAACTGACATCACTGTCTTTTAGCTGCTTTGCTTTGGTCCGCTCTGAGCACGTGCAGACTCCTTAGGCTGAACCAGGACTGGAGCAGCAGCAGGACTGGGACCAGGACCCAGACTCCATTAAATAAGACCAGGTAGACCCATAGGTAGAGCAAGGAGGATGTGTTCAGGTGAGGGCTGCCCATCAGCCAATCGGGACAGAAGGTCATCCAGCCGCCGTATAGCTCGCACACACTCAGAGCGATCTGCAGGAAGTGTCTGACAGATTGGTTCACCATTAACATCAGTACCAAGCAGTACCAGCAACACAGTAACTGCAGTACAGGAAGTGTTACCTGTAGTACTTGTCCTTCAGTACTGCGTGTATAAGCAGGAGAGCTAGCAGCGAGTCGAGGACGACGGTCAGGATCTCGATGGAGACGATCGTCGGATCAGAAACCAGCCAGCGACTGTCGGCTTTCCCGTACTCCTTCCCTACAGGTAAGACAGGTGAGAAGAAGTCAAACATCCCAAATGACGTACCAAATAGTGTGTTTTTACAGTATCTGTGAGTAAAAGTACTTCATTACTTTGTTCTCATACTGGACTTCAGATCAAACTAACACTGCCTGGAAATACTGCAGTGTATTTACAAAATACTCACAGAGCTCAGCCAGTGGCCCTTCAGAAGCCTCCACTGTCCCAACCAGAGACATGTAAACAAACGGACCCTCCTAAAAAAACAAAAATCAGAGACATGGAAACAAATGGATCTTCCTAAAAACCTTTAGGTTTAGAATAAAAAATAAACAAGAATAAACAAAAACTAAGTGTTTATGAAATGAGTCTAATTTTGAAGATGAGCTGAAACTTGAATAACGTTTTTTGTCATCATGATGAAGATGGGAATAACTAAGAATAAAGCACCGCCTACCAGCGTCAGATGGACAATGACATCATAAAAGAGCCACAGCAAGATCCACCAGTTCTGTGTAGAGCTCCGCCCACAATACCTGCGTGTTAGCAGGACAGCTGCCAACAGCTGGCCACTGCATGCTAACAGAGACAAGACGGAGACCAGAGAGAGGCCAGGAGGCGCCGATGAGTCCATCTGCAACCACAGAAGAAAAAGGAAGAGAAGGAACAGCATATAGAAGAGGTACCAGTACTACAGACTGTACTTCAAATATGCCACAGTAAAATTATTTTAGGATTAGTGTAGTAATATTGCAGAAATGCTGTATGCAGTCATTCTGTGTAGGCTCACCACTGCTCTGTGTGAAAATGGACGTCTCAGGCTCCGCCCCCTGGCATTCCCTATTGAACTGCTGTTTCTAAATCCCGCCCCACACTCTCCCATTCACTGGTGAGGAGAACACTCCACTCCCTGTTCCCGCCTCCTCCCTCACAAACGGCTGAGGTCAAAGGTCAGCAGCAGATGAACATCATGTTTATCTGAAGCTAAACGTTAACATTCATTCTGACCACAGAAGAAGAAAATGAGGAGCTCAGTGTTTAAAACAAGCAAATAAACAAACAGGGGAATAAAACCCAAATCTCATTAAAAAAATACAAACAGTACTTCAGCAGTTCTTTGGTACATCCAATTCAATTTTATTGATATAGCGCCAAATCACAACAACAGTCGCCTCAAGGCGCTTTATATTGTACAGTAGATAAAAGCCCAACAATCATATGAACCCCTATGCGCAGCGGTGGGTTTTTTTCTGTTCTCAAACTGATCTTCCTGTTGGAGCGCAGTCTGGGGGGAGTTCTTTTTTTCCTCATTGTCTTTCCTGATGTTTTGTATTTTCAATTGTTCGGTTCTGGGTCGCTGTTCGTGCGGCTGACCTGCCAGCTACGTAGCCTGACCTGTCTCCCCAATATGATGTTTGTATATTGTATGTACGGTCGGCAAGGTCAGTATCTCAATTGCCCCTCGGGGATAAATAAAGTCTTCTGAATCTGAATCTGAATGAGCAAGCACTTTGGCAACAGTGGGAAGGAAAAACTCCCTTTTAACAGGAAGAAACCTCCGGCAGAACCAGGCTCAGGGAGGGGCGGGGCCATCTGCTGTGATTGGTTGGGTTGAGAGAAGGAAAACAGAATAAAGACATGCTGTGGAAGAGAGACAGAGATTAATAACAAATATGATTCAATGCAGAGAGATCTATTAACAGACCTTCCCAAAGTGTGGGGCCCGCCCCCTAGGGGGGGCACAGAGCCATTGCAGGGGGAGCGCGGTATGAAAAGGGAAAAAAACACAAAGAACGCTTGGACACTGCTAGCACGGTGCGCCCACACAAACGCAAAGCAGGAGATGAAGCACCGCTGACTATGTTTCCAAACCAACTTCATTCTAAGCCAAAGACTAGAAAATATGGTGAAGCAAATCTTCCCTTTGTTTCACCTGCGTTGGGAGCAGCGCTGGGCTCTCCAAATCACGGACAAACAGTATCCCACATTCTTGATTTTTAGTTCACAAACACTTGTTGTAATGACTAACTACTCCTGACATTTTGGAGATGTTAGCTCTTTATACAGTAAAGTTACAGTGGGATACAAATAACATCAGGCTGATCCTGCCACAATTTGCCTGGTTCAAATCACTGACAAACAGTATCCCATCGTTGATTATGTTTTTAAACCCATTTTGCACAGAGAGGCATTTTTTGAAAAATGTAAAGTAATAATGTAAACAGAATTGGTCCTAGAACTGAACCCTGTGGAACTCCATAATTGGCCTTAGTGTGTGAAGAGGACTCTTCATTTACATGCACAAACTGGAGTCTATTAGATAGATGTGATACAAACCACTGCAGCACAGTACCTGTAATACCTACAGCATGTTCTAATCGCTCTAATAGGATATTAAAAAAAATCCAAGATGGCGGCAGTCAATTGTTGTCTGCCGCCATGAAGAGGAGGTTGACTTCCACCGTAACCTCCGTGCGGATCTGTGATATTTTGCTCGGCTAAAAGTTATCAAGGCTGACGAAAGCTTGGTTTTGCATTTGCTGGATATTGATCTGAAAACTCTTTTCTTGCTGTGTCACGACTGACTTTTTAGCTAATGTAAGCTAAAGTGGCAGTGTCTGTTTTTGTTTTTGACGCTGTCGCCGGTACGAGATTCCGGAATGGCACCACTTACCTCAACATCCAGCTGTGAAAGCTGCATCAACCTGAGCCAAAAAGTGATCGAGCTGGAACAAAGGATATCCACGCTATACCAAATCCAGGGGGCTGAATGCGAACTTGACACGATCCTCCTTGGCAAAGCTCAAACCACCGCTACTAGCGCTGAGCTAGCCGACACAGTGCACCATCCAGCTGCTGTGTCCCAAGATCCCGCCAACAGTCAACACAGGCTCTCAACTTGCGTCGCTGGTGCTTCTGCCAAGGACGAGAACCCCTGGTTTCAGCTAGGGGCCAGACCCAAGGCTCTGGTCAGCTCCACTCCACTCCAACCAGCGCCATGGACCATGGTTGAGACGCGTGGTGGCTGCAGAGGGGGCAGGAGGATCCGTCTCTCGCACCCTCACCCCTCCGGTGCGGTAGTATTGGAGAATAAATTCAATGTCCTGGATCCTGTGGACTTTCCTCCTCTGACCGCTAGCCCTCGCCATCCCGCTGTGTCGCTGAGGTCTGCGCCATCTCCACCACTACGCCCCCGGAGCCGCGGCGGGCAACCCGACGCTGTGGTGCAAACTCACCGCGGAGAGCTGTGCTTTACCCCGGCTCCTCGGAGAAGAGGACCCACGGCGCGGCTACCTGGGAGTCACTCACGCAGTCCGGCTGGTGCATCTCCATCTGAACACCCCCGGTGTCGCGGCGCGGGCGTCTCAGATGGCCAACAGCCCTCGGTGGCACCTCCTCTCTCCACGCTGGTCCTCGGGGATTCCATCGTCAGGAACGTGCGGATGAGGGGGGCGCTCACGCTGTCGTTCCCGGGAGCCACTGTTGTTGACATAGTGGACAGAATTCCCAACATTCTGGCATCCCACCCACAGGTTAACCGGCTCATCATCCACATCGGCACCAATGACATCCCCAAACAGCAATCTGAGCTGCTAAAGTTGGACTTCCTCGAACTCTTCAGCCTCCTTGGTCAGTTGCAGGTGAGTGCTTTTATCTCTGGGCCCACCCCCACCTGTGGCAGAGGGATAGGCCGTTTCAGCCGGCTGCTCAGCCTTAACACCTGGCTTTCCTCTGCCTGTATCTCCCACGGCGTGGGTTTTATTAACAACTTTGATGCCTTCTGGGAGAGGAGGCATCTTTTTGGGGCAGACGGGCTCCACCTCAACGCCTGGGGACGCCGTTTGCTGTCCGCCAATTTGGCATTTGGCGTACAGCACTCCCGCACATCGCCACTGTCTGCTACTGACTGATGTTCCCCTGGTCCCAGCTCCTATATTTGTTCCACTTTTAACAGTAATACACAAAACTCTGGACTAGGACCTTTCTCTCCCACAGTCAACACAATACCCGTCATAATCACAAACAGAGAGCAACAGAATTATCATAAATCCAGTAACTCCAAAAACATTAATAACCTCCGGCCTCTTCAAAAATATCAACATCCATTCAACTCTATTGTCAATAATCCACCAGTCTCAATCACTATGGCACTTTTAAATGTACGCTCTCTGTCGAACAAGTCTTTTATTATTAATGATTTAATTTTAGATAATAAACTTGACTGTTTATTTTTAACTGAAACATGGCTGGGCTCGGATGCACCAGTTGTTCTCACTGAGGCCTCCCCACCAAATTTTAATTTCTCTTTTTCTATTAGAAGTGGTGAAAGAGGTGGTGGGACTGCATCTTTAGCCAACAACAAACTCACCACCAAACAAATTTTATTTGATCATTTTACCACTTTTGAATTCCATGTTATTGTTTTCAGCAGCCCTCCAGTTTTATCTGTCACAATTTATAGACCACCTAAAGACAGCGCTGCTTTTATCAAGGAATTCTCAGAATTTTTAACAAACATACATTCAAAATACACTCAACAAAAATATAAACGCAACACCTTTGTTACTGCTCCCATTCCCCATGGGATGGACATAGAGACCTAAAATTCATTCCAGATACACAATATAACCATCCCTCCCAAACAGTGGTCACAAATCAGTCCAAATGTGTGGTAGTGGGCACATCTGCTATATTGAGATAATCCATCCCACCTCACAGGTGTGCCACATCAGGATGCTGATCTGACATCATGAGTAGTGCACAGGTGTACCTCAGACTGCCCACAACAAAAGGCCACCCTGGAATGTGCAGTTTTGTCTCACAGCAAAATGCCACAGATGCCACAAGCAATGAGGGAGCGTGCAATTGGCATGCTGACAGCAGGAATGTCAACCAGATCTGTCGCCCGTGCATTGAATGTTCATTTCTCAACCATAAGCCGTCTCCACAGGCGTTTCAGAGAATATGGCAGCACATCCAACCGGCCTCACAACCGCAGACCTCGTGTAACCACACCAGCCCAGGACCTCCACATCCAGCAGGTTCACCTCCAAGATCGTCTGAGACCAGCCACCCAGACAGCTGCTGGAACAATTGGTTTGCACAACCAAACAATTTCTGCACAAACTGTCAGAAACCGTCTCAGGGACGCTCAACTGCATGCCCGTCGTCCTCATCGGGGTCTTGACCTGACTCCAGCTCGTCGCCGTAACAGACTTGTGTGGGCAAATGCTCACATTCGATGGCGTCTGGCACGTTGGAGAGGTGTGCGCTTCACGGATGAATCATGGTTCACATTGTTCAGGGCAGATGGCAGCTGAGAATGTCCCAGTTCTTGCATGGCCAGCATACTCACCGGACATGTCACCCATTGAGCATGTTCGGGATGTGCTTGACCGGCGTATACGACAGCGTGTACCAGTTCCCACGAATATCCAACAACCTCGCACAGCCATTGAAGTGGAGTGGACCAACATTCCACAGGCCACAATTGACAATCTGATAGACTCCATGCAACGATGTGTTGCACTGCATGAGGCAAATGGTGGTCACACCAGATACTGACCGGTTCTGGGTCCCCAGACCCCCAATAGCGCAAAAAACTGCACATTCCAGGGTGGCCTTTTGTTGTGGGCAGTCTGAGGTACACCTGTGCACTACTCATGATGTCAGATCAGCATCCTGATGTGGCACACCTGTGAGGTGGGATGGATTATCTCAATATGGCAGATGTGCCCACTACCACACATTTGGACTGATTTGTGACCACTGTTTGGGAGGGATGGTTATATTGTGTATCTGGAATGAATTTTAGGTCTCTACGTCCATCCCATGGGGAATGGGAGCAGTAACAAAGGTGTTGCGTTTATATTTTTGTTGAGTGTATAATATGATAATTTTAACCGGTGATTTTAACCTGCACATAGATAATCCTTCTGACCCTGCAACAAAAGAATTCTTAAACATTCTTCACTGTTTGGATTTTATCCAGCACGTCACGCAGCCGACTCACAACAGAGGACACACTCTGGACCTGGTCATCACCCATGGGCTGTCCACCAGCGTGTCCTCTGTTGTTGACTTGGCTGTCTCTGACCACTACTGTGTGTTTTTTAACATCACCGGTTTTATTCAGCGGAAGACCTCGGTGCGAACTGTGAGGAGGCACTATCTAACCTCTGAAGTGGCTGCAAATTTTACCAGGGTTTTAGTCAAATGCCCCCCTGTGATTTTACCTGCACCCTGCGATTTGATTTTTAGTTATTTTAACAGCAAACTGAAGAAAAGCCTTGACTCCGTTGCTCCACTCACCACCAAAAAGATTAACGTAAAACATGCATCACCCTGGAGAAACGAAGAAGTCAAAAAACTCAAAAGAAATTGCAGGGCAGCAGAAAGGAGATGGAGGAAAAATAAAAATAATATCAACCATCAAATATTTTCCGAGCAACTTAAAATGTACAATAATACATTAAGGAAGTCAAGAAATTCATACTTCGCCAAAATAATCAGTATTAACAAAAATAATCCCAAGGTCCTCTTTTCCACCATAGATCATTTATTTAACCCTGATTTTAAAAGCTCCAAAAGAACCCCCACAGACTCGCTCTGTGAGCAGTTTGCAGACCACTTCAGGGGAAAGATCAGCGCCATCAGATCTGATATTTTATCTAATCGCGATATGATTGTAAACACATCTGAGGGCTCGATTGTACCTGAGGAGACACTGGACAGCTTTGTCCTGGTTAATGCTGAGAACTTTCAGAAGGTTTTCTCCACAGTGAGACCCACCACATGTCTTTTAGATCCAATTCCTTCTTCACTCTTTAAAACACTTTATGGATTTTTTGAGGCTGAGCTTTTATACATGATGAATTGCTCTCTTCAGTTGGGTGTCTTCCCTGCTGCCTTTAAAACGGCGGTGGTGAGGCCCCTTCTGAAGAAGAGCAATTTGGATTGTAATGATTTTAATAACTACAGACCTGTATCTAACTCACCATTTTTAAGTAAAATCTTAGAAAAACTTGTTTTTACTCAGATTAATGACTTTCTGAATGATAGACAGATCCTGGAGATATTCCAGTCTGGATTTAGGGTGAACCACAGCACAGAGACGGCTCTCCTAAAGGTTTTAAATGATCTTAGATGTAACTGGGACGCCCAAAAGCTCTCAGTCCTGGTGCTACTGGATCTAAGCGCAGCCTTTGATACAGTAGACCACGCTATTCTTTTAAACAGACTAAAACACATGGTGGGCCTCTCTGGTGCTGTACACAACTGGTTCACTTCCTGTCTCTCAGACAGATCTTTTATGGTGAGTATGGATACATGCTCCTCTAAGATCCATAAAATGACATGTGGTGTGCCTCAAGGGTCGGTTCTAGGCCCTGTACTTTTTAATTTGTATATGTTGCCTCTCGGCAGTGTCATCAGGAGGCATGGAGTGAACTTCCACAGTTACGCTGATGACACGCAGCTGTACATCTCCGTGTCTCCTGATGACACCAGACTAATGGATGCCCTTTTTAACTGTATCTTGGATATAAGATCTTGGATGGCAGAAAACTTTTTACAGCTTAACCAGGACAAAACTGAAGTTTTAATTGTCGGTCCTGAGGCTCAGAGAGAGAAACTCTTGTCTAAATTAGAGGCATTTTCACTATGTCCTTCGCTACAAGTGAAAAACCTGGGTGTTATTTTTGACTCTGAGCTTGGTTTTATCCCACATGTTAAACATGTAACCAAAATTGGATTTTATCATCTAAAAAATATAGCCAGAGTCCGCCCTATTCTCTCTCGGGCCAACACGGAGATGCTGATGCATGCTTTTATTACCAGTCGCATTGATTACTGTAATGCCCTGCTCTCTGGTCTTCCTAAGAAGAATATTTCAACTTTACAACTCTTGCAAAACTCGGCAGCTCGTGTGCTGACGAAGACCAGAGGGCGGGCCCACATTACACCGGTTTTAGAATCGCTGCACTGGCTCCCCGTGTGTTTCAGGATCGATTTTAAAGTTCTTTTATTGGTTTTTAAATGTCTTAATGGTCTTGGGCCTTCTTATCTCTCAGATCTGCTTTTACCATACGAACCCTCGCGGACCCTGAGGTCCTCTGGTACTGGCCTTTTGATTGTCCCTAAAGTCAGGACACATACTCACGGAGAGGCAGCTTTTCAGTGGTATGGTCCTCGTCTGTGGAACAGCCTGCCGGAGGAGCTCAGGGCCGCAGAGAACGTACATGTTTTTAAGAACAGGCTCAAGACCCACCTTTTTAATTTAGCTTTTACTTAGCGTTTATTTATTTTTTATGCTTATTTATTCTATCCTGTTATTCTATTATTAATTTAGGATTTACCTAATATTTCTTGATTTTATTCTTATTCATTTTTTAATCTTCTTACTCTATTTATATTTATATTTATATTGTATCCTGTTCTTATTTATTTTATCATTTTACCCTGTATACATCGTATTGCGTCATATCTCCAGTGTTTCCTCGGAGGGCGCTCTCTGCACCGGGGCTGTTATTGACCGTGGCTGCTGGGTCTCTGGGGTCCTCTCAGCCTGGTTGGGGGGCTCCTTTGCCTCCCTCCGGCTGTGTGCCCAGCCCGGAGGCTGCGGTCTGTGACCGGCTCCCGGTGCAGACGGCTCTCTGTTATAATGTTTCCTCACTTGGCTCATGCGAGCCCAGCCCAATTTTTACTCTTTAAGTGTGCGCGTGTGTGTATGTGTGTGTGGGGGTGGGGGGATATATGTGTATTGAGAGTGTGGGGAGTGAGTTGGAGGGTGGGGTGGGCTGCTTTTAACTATATAAAGCACTTTGTGCTACATTTTTTCTGTATGAAAAGTGCTTTATAAATAAAGATTGATTGATTGATTGATTGATATTATGGTCGACAGTATCGAACTGAGGTCTAGCAGGACAAGCACAGAGATGAGTCCACTGTCAGAGGCCATAAGAAGATCATTTGTAACCTTCACTAAAGCTGTTTCTGTGCTGTGATGAGCTCTGAAACCTGACTGAAACTCTTCAAATAAACCTCTGCAGATGATCTGTTAGCTGTTTGACAACTACTCTTTCAAGGATGTTTGATATGAAAGGAAGGTTGGAGATTGGCCTATAATTAGCTAAGACTGCTGGGTCTAGAGATGCTTTTTGAGTAAAGGTTTAACTACAGCCAGCTTGAAGGCCTGTGGTACATAGCTGATTATTATAGATAGGTTGATCATATTTAAGATCGAAGCATTAATTAATGGCAGGACTTCTTAGAGCAGTTTTGTAGGAATGGGGTCTAAAAGACACGTTGATGGTTTGGAGGAAGTAATTATTGAAGTTAACTCAGAAAGATCAATTAGAGAAAAAGAGTCTAACTTAACATCAATGGTACTAAGAGTAGCTGTAGATAATATTACATCTGTGGGATGATTATTGGTAATTTTTTCTCTAATGATAAAAATGTTATTTGTGAAGAAGTTCATGAAGTCATTACTAGTTAACGTTAAAGGGATGGTTGGCTCAACAGAGCTCTGACTGTTTGTCAGCCTGGCTACAGAGCTGAAGAGAAACCTGGGGTTGTTCTTATTTTCTTCAATAAGTGATGAATAGTAAGATGTTCTGGCTTTGCGGAGGGCTTTCTTATAAAGCAACAAACTATTTCTCCAGGCTAAATGATGATCCTCTAAATTTGTGACACGCCATTTCCTCTCCAGATTACGAGTCATCTGCTTTAGGCTACGTGTTTGAGAATTATACCACGGAGTCAGGTACTTCTGATTTGAGGCCTTAGTTTTCACAGGAGCTACAGTATCCAGAGTCGTACGTAGTGAGGAGGTGAAATTATTAACAAGATAATCAACCTCTGTTGGAGTAGCGTTCAGATAGCTGCTCTGCCCTGTGTTGGTACAGGGCATTGAAGATGATAACAGTGGGTGGATTATATTTTTAAACTTAGTTACAGCACTTTCAGAAAGACAAGTTGATTCATTTAAACTAACATAATCATCCTGCTGCAACCAGGTTTCTGTAAGGCAGAGTAGATCAATTTGTTGATCAATTATTAAGTCATGTACTAACAGAGACTTGGAGGAGAGAGACCTAATATTTAATAATCCACATTTCACTGTTTTACTCTTTGGTTCAGATGTGGATACTGTATTGTTCTTTCTTTGTAATTGTTTATGTTTAAGTTGTTTGTTGCTGGTTTTTTGGTTAGTTTTTTGTCTGTTTGGGAGCTGACACAGTCTCTATGGAGATGGGTTTTTTAGCAGGAGGAGAGAAGCTGCAGAGAGGCGTGTAACGGTGTGTTCACACCAAACGCGATGGACGTGAACAAAACACCCCAAATGCCCCTAATTTGACGCGTGCACATTCGCGTCTCAACGCTGCGTTATCCTTGTCTTATTAAATGCACGCACACACCGATCTCTGCTCCGATTCCCACTGTATTTCCTATTCTCTTTTTTTTTTCTGGGGCTTCTTGCTCGCCAGTGAATTACACACCTTGCAGCAACACAGTGCCATCTCGTGGCTGATACAAACATAGGTCAACATGTTACATCTCCCTTCTTAAAAAAAACAACAACAACAAAACAACTCAGGCTTGTAAAATTTCTAAGGCAACTGAAATTACAGGAATAACATCCTGAGCAACATCAATTACTATCATAGCATTCGACTCAATACTCGCTACATCATAACCATAATATACAGATGCATTTAGTGACATCATTGGAACAACAAACATGTAAACAGCCCCCCCCTTTTTTTTTCTTTTTTTTTTAAGCCAGCGATCCGCCTGCACCCTTTACCTTTACAATATTACAGGTCCAAGACCTGTCTTGGTTTAGTAACACGCCCATATCGAGTCGTGTATCCGGGTGTTGTAATGTCTTTATCAGGGGGCTCCACAGGCGGGGGCTGAGAAACCACAGAGCTGTCATCGCTGTTGACTGTTGTTTGAATGAACTCCTCACCTCCTACGCTGTTTCTGCCTTCACGGAGGTGTCGGCGGTTACGGCGATAAACTTGTCCTGTATCTGTGGTTATGTTGTAGCTTCTGGACGTGTCGGCACAACTTGTGACTGCAGCTGGTTTCCAGGAACCAGCTTGTTGCCGGAACCGGACCGGTGTGCCAGGATATAGTTGAGGCAGAGGTCGGGCGGCTCTGTTGAAATGAGTCTGCTGGCGCTGCTGGCAGGCTTCTCTCCTTTCACGCACTGTTTGCTGGCAAACTACTTGGGGTTCCAGCTGTTTTGGTGTTGCAGGGAGGATGGAGTGGAGTCTCCGGCTCATGAGTAGTTGTGCAGGTGACTTTAAGTTGTCCACAGGGGTGTTCCGGTATTCTAATAGGCTCAAGTAGGGATCCTTATGTTCAGCTTTGGCCTTGTCCAGAAGTTTTTTTGCTGTCTGGACCGTTTTCTCGGCTAGGCCGTTGCTCTGTGGGTAATGGGGGCTAGTAGTGGTGTGGGTGAAACTCCATGACTTTGCGAACTGTTGGAACTTACTTGAAGCATAGCACGGGCCGTTATCACTAATCACTGACTCTGGAATACCATACCTAGCCATGGCTGACTTTAGTTTGTGGATCACTGCTTCTGCAGTGCAGCTGTGCAGTCTTTCCAACTCGAAGAATCTACTGTAGTAATCTACGATGATGATGTAGTCTTCCGAGTTCCAAGTGAACAGATCGGTGGCTATGACCTGCCACGGTCGTTCTGGTATTGCATGTGACAACAGCGGTTCCTTGGGGTTAGCAGCTTGTCTCTCCTGGCATGTGCTGCAGGCTCCGACTGCTTCCTCAATCTGCTTTCCCATGCCTGGCCAAAACAGAAGGTCTCTGGCTCTGTTTTTACTCTTTTCTATACCCATATGGCTGGAATGAATCCGATCTATCATGTCCTTTCTGAGCCTTTTTGGGATGATCATTTTCTCTCCTTTAAACATGATCCCGTCTATCAGTGAGATCTCATCCCTGTGGTTCCAAAACTCCTGGATGTCAGGCGGACATTGAGACCTTTTATCCAGCCATCCACTCAATGTGGTCCTTCTCAGAGTGTTGAGCTGAGGATCCTGGGCTGTTTCGTTTCTTATCTCTGAGAGTCTCTGATCACTGACAGGCATGTTGCTGAGGACTGAGTGGATCTGCGCATCCATCCCGTCACATAGTGATTTATCGTGGAACTCTATGGATTTCCGGGAGAGCGTGTCTTTCCCTGGTTTGTGGATGATGCTGATGTCGTACTTTTGCAGCTGTAGTATCATCCTCTGTAGCCGTGGTGGTGCTGATGCTAGTGGGTTTTTGAGTATGGACTCAAGTGGCTTGTGGTCCGATTCAATGGTTACATGTCGACCGTACATGTACTCGTGGAATCGCTTGCAGCCAAAGAGAACAGCATACAGCTCTTTTTCTATTTGGGCATAGTTCTGCTCAGTGCTGATAAGTGACTTGGATGCGTAGGCGACTGGCTTGCCGTCCTGCAGCATCACAGCACTGGGGCCACTTTTGGATGCATCGACCTGGAGTCGTAGCGCTTTCTTGGGGTTGAAGAAGGAGAGAACTGGGCCTGGTCCTCTAGTGATCAGGTCCTTCATTCATTGAAAGGATCTGTCATGGTTCTTGTCCCATACAAACTCACTGTCCTGCTTTAACAGCTGGCAGAGCGGTGCGTTTATCTCTGACAGGTGTGGGGCAAATCTTGCTAAATAATTAACCATCCCCAGCACTGTTTCCAGTTCTGCCCTGTTCTGTGGGGGCGCCATGTCTTGGACTGCTTTTACTTTTTGTGGATCTGGTTTTAGTCCTTCGTGTGACAATGTGTGACCGAAGTAACTGACCTCTTTGACGCAGATGGTGCACTTGTCAGGGTTCAGTTTTACACCGCTCTCCCTGCTGCGCTGCAGAATGGCCCTCAGGTAGTCATCATGCTCCTGTTTGGTTTCTCCGAAGACCAATACGTCGTCCACAATGGCTGCCACGCCCCTCAGGCCCTCGTAGGTCTCATCCACGCGTCGCTGGAACTCATCCTGGGCTGAGATTATGCCGAATGGCAGCCTGAGGAAGCGGTACCTGCCAAACACAGTATTAAATGTGGTTAACAGAGATGATTCGTGGCTTAGCTTAATGGCCCAGTAGCCTGATCTGGCGTCCAAAACACTGAAATACTTGGCCCCAGCAAGTTTTGTGGTGACATCCTCCAAGGTGGGTAGAGGGTAATGGGGTCTTTGTATAGCCTTGTTGAGGGGTCTGGGGTCCAGACATACTCTGAGTCTGCCTGTCTTGGGTTTTTCCACGACAACAAGTGCATTCACCCAGTCCGTAGGATCTGTGACCTTGCATATGATTTGATTCCTTTCCATGTTGTCGAGCTCGTCTTTGAGTCGGGCTCGCAGAGCGATAGGAATCCGACGAAGTGGGCTGACTGTGGATGCAACGTCTGGGTTTACATGGAAACTGCATTCACCAGGAAATTCTCCTATCCCTTTAAATACGTCAGCATACTCGTCTAGTATTGCCTGTGAACTGTTGGTTGTCTTGTCTCTTTCCTCCGTCACTGCCATCACGATGCTTACCAGGTTAAGGTCACGGCAAGCTTTCATTGCTAATACAGGTGGGGCGCTTGTGTTAACAACATGGAATTCCAACGTGCAGGTTTTGTCTTCATGTTTGCATTTTCGCTGGCATTTCCCTTCCACATGTGGGAAGAGTGTCTGGAACATGTTGGCTGGAATTGTGTTTGCTTGCGCCCCAGTGTCAACTTTAAACCTCACTGTCTGTGGGGGGGAACCGAGTTGCATGTCTGCATATGCTTGCTCATCATTTCTTCCTTCATTTTCTATGGTGATGCTATCAATGTAGAAACAGTCTTGCTCCTCATCTGTGTCCTTAGTTATCATTTCTATGTTCTCTCTCACAGTGTGTACTGATTTGAGGTGGGCTTTTGTCTGCGAAGAGAGTCTTGACCTGCATGCTCTTGCAAAATGGTTCATTTTCTTGCATTTTGCACATTGCTTCCCTTTTGCTGGGCAGGTGTCTTTATTACTCTGTTGTCCGGCACAATAGCTGCACGTTTTTAGTGTTGCATTAGCGTGTTCTTTTGGTTTCACGCTTCTTGTTTGATTTTCTTGTCTGTGCGGTTTCCTGCCGATGGCGTGCACAGTTTCTTGGCCCCTGGAGTGACCCATAGATTTTAGCTGTTGCTTTGCTAGCTCGTGTGATCGTGCTATATCTATAGCTTTTTCTAGCGTGAGCTCTGCGCCTTGGCTGAGTAGCTTTTCTCGGACGTGTGGCGAGTTAGTGGCAAATACCATGCGATCCCTGACCATTTCATCTGTATTTGGGTACCCACAGTCTTTAGCAAGCAGTTTCAGTTCCGTAATAAACTGTTCAAACGCCTCATTTTCACCCTGCATCTTTTCATGGAACTTATATCTGGCGTAGATTGGGTTAGCTTTAGGTATGATGTAATCAGTGTACTTATCGTAGTACGTCTGAAGCTTTCGGGAGTCGTCTGCGGTGAGTGTCCACGTGTTGTAGACGTCCCGTCCTTTCTCACCGACCCTTAGAAGAAGGTAGCTGCACTTGTCTGCCTCCTCCTTCCCCCGAAGAGGACCAGTGAACATTAGCTCGGCGTGCTGCTTGAAACGCCGCCATGCCTCGGGCAGGTTGCTAGAGTCCCAATCCATGCGCGGTGTGGGAACGCCGTAAGCCTCCATGTCTGCGCTGTCCGATGGCGAGGGATTGCGTAGAAAACCGCTACTCTGACACCATGCGTTATCCTTGTCTGTATACCGAGCTTCTTATTAAATGCACGCACACACCAATCTCTGCTCCGATTCCCACTTTATTTCCTATTCTCATTTTTTTTTCTGGGGCTTCTTGCTCGCCAGTGAATTACACACCTTGCAGCAACACAGTGCCATCTCGTGGCTGATACAAACATAGGTCAACATGTTACAAACGCGACCAGAAATGTGGGAGGAATGTGTGAGGAAGTTGTGCCAGACGGAATCTTTGCAAGATGGCAGCTGTCGAGCTAGCGCTTGAAGAGAGAGTCTCCCTTCTCTATTTACTGTGGAGAGCAGAGCAGCGGCGTAAAAGACATCCTCGCCGTACCTGGGTCCATCAGGTCCTCCAGACGCGTGAGCAGTTTGGTGAGTTTCACCATTTGCTCCAGGAGCTGTCACTCGGCCAGTTTGAGGACCTGCTTTCCCGCGTCAGTCCCAGCATCGCCCGCCTAGACACCAACTACAGGCGCTCAATCGCACCTGCAGAGCGCCTGTCCATCTGCCTGAGGTTAGTAAAAGTGTTTAATACGGTAGTCCTTTGTTGATACCTGTGCTAATATATGCTAAACTATCCATTTATACACTGCTAACATGGATGTGCTATGCTAACAGTGAATGCTGTCGGCGTTTACTGAAAGCAAACTGTGGTACGGAGATGACTGTTTATAATATTTCTAGTGATACTCAGAAGCTCTCATCAAGTCCCGATTTAATTCGATTTATGCTGTTATCTGTGTTTGCAATGACAGCATGGCTGTGGTGTCTATCAGTGTATGCTCTCGGTGTTTGCTGATATCAAACTGGTATTAGGACCACTGTGGGTTAATCTTTGTAGTGATACTCACTCCTTTTTTTATTTAGACCTGGTTTAATTCTGGGATAGTTGAATATTTGTATATAATCACCGCAGACTGTTTTAGATTATATCTAATATATATATCATGTAATTATCCTTATAATTACAAAATGTTTTATGGAAGATTTATGTTTTGTAATTTGTAATTTTTGAATTTCAATAATGTATTTTGTAACTGCAGTACACATAATACTCATTTTAAAGAATTTTGTCCAGGTTCCTTGCCACCGGGGACTCCTTCAGGACCATCGCATTCAGTTTTCGAGTCGGTGTGTCTACGGTGAGCCAGATCATCCCCCAGGTAGCGACAGCCATCTGGGACTGTCTAGTGGATTTCATGGCTGTGCCTTCAACTGAAGACTGGCGGTCCATCGCAGAGGGATTCCAGGAGCGCTGGAACTTCCCTCTCTGCTGTGGAGCTCTGGATGGGAAGCACATCCAGACGAAGGCACCCCCCAACTCAGGATCCATGTTCCACAACTACAAGGAAACTTTTTCCATTGTTCTCCTTGCGGTTGTGGATGCAGAGCATCACTTCCGGACAAGAGGGGCACCTGCTGTGAGGGGTGTGGCACCTGCTGTGAGGGGTGTGGCACCTGCTGTGGTGGAGCCGTTGCAAGGTCTGGGTCGTATGGCAGCAAACAACTCCTCCAGAGAGGCTGTCCTGGTGAGGGAGAAATTCATGGCTCACTTCTCGGCGGAGGGAGCTGTGTCTTGGCAACCAAAGGAGTAGCCTGTTTGAAGTCTGAGTGACTTCCCCACAACGGCTCTTTTAAGAGCCACCCACAAACCTCTAAAGAGTGTTCCTGTCTTTTAAAAATTTTCATAATAAATGGAGCTCTACTCCAAAATAAACTAACCTCTTTTTACTCTCTTAAGTACAGTACATCTTCCTATTCAGAAGGCAGAATTTCTGAGTTCTGAGTATAATCGAAAGCACCACGACTGCAGTTTTTGTGTTGGATGTAAAAAGCGCACATGACGCTGTGACGTAGGCTAGAATCATGGCGGCGGTCAACGACGGTCCAGGCGTGGGATTTCTCTCGTGGAAATATGCACATTATCTTTTCCTTTCTATTGGTAGGTGGCACAGTGCACTGTGGCAAGTAAGCAAGCCAGAAGACTGGCAAAGTTATGGAAGCAACACATTAACAAGAGAAGTCTGAGTAAAACCAAAGTTACTTTCCCTGGTAACTAGTTACTTTGAAAGTAACGAGTAACTTGAAGTAACTGAGTTACTTTTGATGGAAGTAACTAGTAATGTAACTAAGTTACTTATTTTAAGTAACTTACCCAACCCTGCTTGTTCGTCCTCGAGCAAACTGTGGTTTTTTGAATTCAATTCTGGATTTAACAGGAAGCCAATGAAGGGAAGCCAAAAAGGGAGAAATATGCTCTCTCTTTCTAGTCCCTGTCAGGACTCTTGCTGCAGCATTTTGGATTAGCTGAAGGCTTTTCAGTGAGTTTTTTGGACATCCTGATAATAATGAATTACAGTCGTCCACTGAACCCTGTGGAACTTTATAATTAACCTCAGTGTGTGAAGAGGACTCTCCATTTACATGCACAAACTGGAGTCTATTAGACTCATGGGGCGATCGTGTGAAAAATTGCTGCCACACCGCCCCCTCGGCCTGTGCTTCGAGATTTCTGGTAGTTAGAATGACTCGGGGGTGTTGATTCATTTAAACTAACATAATCATCCTGCTGCAACCAGGTTTCTGTAAGGCAGAGTAAATCAATTTGTTGATCAATTATTAAGTCATGTACTAACAGAGACTTGGAGGAGAGAGATCTAATATTTAATAATCCACATTTCACTGTTTTACTCTTTGGTTCAGATGTGGATACTTTATTGTTCTTTCTTTGTAATTGTTTATGTTTAAGTTGTTTGTTGCTGGTTTTTAGTTTGTTTTTTGTCTGTTTGGGAGCTGACACAGTCTTTATGGAGATGGGTTTTTGGGGGGGTAGCAGGAGGAGAGAAGCTGCAGAGAGGCGTGTAAGACTGCAACTCTGCTTCCTGGTCCCAACTCTGGATAGTCATTTTTTGGGGGGTTTAATAAATTTGTCCATATTTCTAGAAATGAGAGCTGCTCCATCCAAAGTGGGATGGATGCCGTCTCTCCTAACAAGACCAGGTTTCCTCCAGAAGGTTTGCCAATTATCTATGAAGCCCACATCGTTTCTGGGACACCACAAAGACAGCCATGCAAATAAACCTTTGAAATGAATGATATGATATCATGTATCTATTTTGGACCACATCTGTAAAAAATTCCAAATTATATACACAAAGTCATAGGAATCACCACCCCTGTTCATCATGATCTTAATATTTTTGCCCATAAGAAAAACGTCTTGAACAAAAATGACACATCAATATTTCATTAGTGTTGTCACATCACATCCTGTAAGCATAGTCTGTCTGTATCTTTTCTCTGCAAACAAACATTTTAGAGTTGGTAGTTCTATACAGTCTGTATAAGTGTGGTTAATCCAATAAACATTTGTAAGGAGATGGCAGTTACTGTGAATTTACAGCAGTTACACAGTGATTAGTAATAAACAGTCCCCAAAACTTGCATATGATCTTCAATTTGGAATCCATCTACTGACTACCACATAGCAGCTAGAGCAGTCTCCAATGGAGGTGAGTCCACTGCTGCCACCTGTGGCCAAGAACCACAGCCTACTACTAGATTAACTTGTGACACACATCTGCACCTGCTTCTATGATCACATTGAGTAGAGGCTGAGTGGCTGCACTTACACCTGGTGCATTCAAATCCACCTACAAACATGTTGAAAGATGCAATGCCAGCAATGTGGATTGACAACACTAAAAGCAATATTTCTGCTTCAAAATTGTTGGATATCACCAGTGGCGTGTCTAGAAAATTTTTGTTGGGGGGGCCAGGTAGGGGCACAGATTTGGAGAAGGGTGGCAGATTTAATTGGCAGATAATGTTTTAAAAAAAAATTCTACCAACCCTTAACCATAATTCAATAATCCTATAAACCTAATAACCAAATGCACTTTTAACTCTTATTAGAATGAGATTTTAACCACTACGGTGCAAAGTTTTTAGATACTGCGTTGATAAAGTACAAGAGATACAATCAGTGCTTTGTCAGTGCTTACTCAGCATTCAAGGACAGCAATATTTGCATAGTATTTTTACTGACATATAGTGCACATATGTTTTGGGCAAAAACATTTTTGAAAATTAAAATATGAACATTTGTAACAAACAATTGACAAATTAGCCAGTTCCAATGCAAAACTTTATCTGCCTGTTAAAAAAAGAAGATAATCTTCTCACAAACTGGTGTTTGATTTTGAAACAGGAAAAAAGTGGGGAAACAAATGAAAAGACTAACATTTGAATAAAACCTGAAAGCAAGTAAATACTTTCTATGCTGCCTTATGGTAAACTTTGGTAATATTGATAAAGAACAACACTGGCTGATGATAAAATACAGTCAGCTGGCATGGTGACACTGCCAGTATAACCTGCAGGGCTGGACTGGGACAAAAAAATTGGGCATTTTTACTACAGACCGACCCACCAGGTAGTAAAGCCATAAAGCCTTTGAATGAAAACAAACCCTGTTGTGACAGTGATGTACAGTCTTGTTGGTATATGTATGATTTCTATACATTTTACGTCAGATAAAAACTTTGGTTGTAAGATTTAGATAATTATTTAATAAAAACTAGGTATTTTAAATGAGAATAAGAAAGAAAAGTATTTCTTTGTGCCCACCTTTCCCTGTTAATGCCCTACCTGGCCCCCTGGCAAAACTTTGCTAGACCCGCCCCTGCACAGTTACCAGCTGTCAGCTACATAAAAAAGGATCCTGGTGTTATTTATCTCTCAGAAACAGTTCATAACTTCAACTCATTCATGTCACCTAAAAGGTAAACCTGTTTCTCCATCACCTGTTCAGCTCTGATGGTTCAGTAAGGACATCTCCTGGTTTCATCTTCATGTTTCCCTCTCACCACATATCTAAACAGACATCATGACCAGCAGGTTTACAGCTGTGGCTCCAGCAAACATCAGCTGATACTAGAAATTAATATTAAATACATTCTAATAACAGCCGATCAAGCTTAAACGTGCTGCTGTTGTTTAGCGCAATATCCGCTGGTTTCCTCTTTCTGGCGCAAAGTGGGCGATAAACAAACAAGAGAGAAAAGCCGATCAGCTGATCATTGATCAGTTTCATGATTGAAGTAGCAACAGGAGAGGGAGGGGGAGAGAATGAGAGAAGAGGCAGCTGTGCAGCGTAAGGACAGAATAAATCCAGCTTTGTGTCTTTTTTCCATTCTAGCTAAAGTCCGGGACAAACTGCGTCTCTTCTCAGCTCAATATTGTAATGACCTGGCTGGGGTTGTTAGCCAGGTGCATTCTGGGTATTGTGTTGTCTCTGTGTTTTCTATCGTTCTGCTAGTTCATATGTGTTGATTTGCATGTTGTGTTAGTGTTATGTTAATGTAAGCCACAGTGAAGTTGATGTGTGTTCTGTGGAGGGGGGTGAATTGGCATAGTTGGCTGACACCGCGACTCTATGTGGTGGGAGCGTGATAGGGGTTCGGTGTCAGCAGTGTTACGTGTGTGAAAAAAATACGGCAAATAAATGACTGGTGTGAACCACTACTGCCTCCTGCTGGATCATTTGGGGATTATCAGTCTGCTGCTGAGACGCTCGGGGTCGTGCGGTGTATGAGGCACGAGCGCTCTCCACTCGCTGTGAAGTGTAGCGATAGCCGCTAGCGCCCCGCTAGCCGTTTTAGCTAGTGAGCAGTTTAGCCAGTTTAGCTCCACTAACCCACGGTCGTTACAATTGGTGACAGAAGTGGGATTCATGAGTGTCTAGCAGACACTATGGAGCCGACCATAGGCGAATTAGAGCGCGTAATCCGAGACAACAGCTCGCTTCTGGAAAGCATGGCTGCCGAGACCCAGCGGAGAAGACCCGAGCTGGGGCGGCCAGAGGGCCACAGCGCGCCCCGGAACAGCCACCCCCTGCTCTCCCTGCGACGGGAGGGGATTCCTGGGGCCGCACCACAGCTTCCTGGCAGGACGGCTGCTAAGCTACAGCACTACACTGGGGCGACGCAGCTGGAGCCGTATCTGGCCCAAGTCACGCTGGCTGCCACTCACAACGGGTGGGGTCAAGAAGAGACTGCCACCCACCTGGCGCTTGCACTGGAGGGCCCAGCGCTCCAGGTTCTGCTGGACCTGCCCCCAGAGGAGCAGCGCGACCTCCGGGCCTTGACCACGGCGCTCGGCAGACGGTTTGGACAGAGACCACCAGCCGAACAGAGCAGGGAGGAGCTGGCTTGCCGACGCCGACGCGAAGGAGAGAGCCTGGGGTCCTTTGCTGCGGATGTCCGCCTCTATGCCCGACGGGGCTACCCGACATTCCCAGGAGCGGCACGAGAGGAGCTGGGTCTCCACGCCTTCCTGAGGGGCCTCACACCGGAGAGGCTGCGACAGCATGTCCGGCTGTCATCCCCCCGAGACCTGGAGGAGGCGCTGAGGGAGGCTGAGCGGGCTGAGGAGGTGCTGCGGGGCGAGCCAGGGACCCGACGATCGGCCAGGATGGTCGAGCGAGAGATGAACGCGTCCCAGTCGGATGAGGAGGAGGAGGCCAGACGAGCCCAATCAGAGGCAGTTCCACGTCGGAGGCGCCGGACGGACTGCTGTTATCGGTGCGGGGAACCTGGTCACCTCGCCCGGAACTGTCCCGCACCTAGTCCTCGGAGCCGAGTGACATCACCGACGGGAAACGGCCACGGGGTGGGACAGTGAGGGAACCCCCACCCCAATCGTTAAACCCTCTCCATGACACTCATCCCGTAGTGGGCCGCTGTGGGTCCACCCGTGGACTGTACCTGGACTGTATAGTTGATGGACGGTCTTGCCGGGCCCTGGTAGACACGGGGTCCACCATCTGCTTGCTGCGAAGGGGGGTGCTCCCGGAGACGGGTGGCTCATTGCCAAAAGACTGGACCCCTACTCACACAGCGTTGTACACTGTCACAGGAGAAAAGACCGTGATGCCGGGGAAAAAGACTCTGCAGGTGGTGGTGGGAACGAACAGTGTGAACCATGAGTTCTGGCTTGCCGACATAACAGACGAGTGCATTGTTGGACTGGACTTGCTGGCCCACTGGGGGGCACGGGTCGATGTACCGGGAGTTGCCATCCACCTTGGTGCTGAGACCGTGCAGCTTCAAGTGGGCCGCGGTAGCCAGGGACAGACCCCCACCCCACCAGCACCCTCAAAGCCCTTACGCCCCGCAGCTCCATGCCACAGCCAGGGGCCGAGGGCGGCAAGGGTGCGGAAGAGGACCCAGGGGGTGGACGTAAGCAGGGCCAACATCCCGCAGCCAGAGTCGCCGCCTAGCTCGGCAGTCTCCCCGTCACCTGAGACTGTCGCGGCAGTAGAGGAGCTTGGGCGGCGAAGTGGGGTGCACCTCAGTGCGACACAGCAGCAGCAGTTGCAGAGCCTCTTGGCAGAGTTTATGGACACTTTCGCCGCCAGGGAAGAGGACTGCACAAGGACGGGCCTGGTGCAACACACTATAGACACTGGAGCAGCTGCTCCAATCCGGCTGCGGCCCCACCGCCTGCCCCTCGCCAAACGCCAAGCTGCCGAGGGACTGATAAAAGAGATGGCAGCTAATGGCGTCATTGAACCCTCGGATAGTCCATGGGCCGCACCTATGGTTATGGTGCGGAAGAAAACAGGGGGCTGGCGCCCTTGTGTGGACTACAGGCGTCTGAACGCGGTCACCCGCAAGGACTCTTACCCGTTACCTCGCATCGATGACGCACTGGATTACATCGCTGGGTCCAGTTGGTTCAGCTCGCTAGACCTCCGCAGTGGGTACTGGCAGGTGGAGCTCGCTGCCGAGGCGCGGCCCAAGACTGCATTCACCATAGGGCAAGGACTGTGGCAGTTTAAGGTGATGCCTTTTGGACTATGCAATGCACCAGCCACGTTCGAAAGGTTAATGGAAAGGGTCCTCAAAGACATTCCCCGTGCCCGCTGCGTGGTCTATTTGGATGACTTGCTGACTCATGCTAAGGACTTTGAACAGGCCGTGGCCAACCTACGAGAGGTTCTGACTGCCATCCGCGGGGCCGGACTAAAGCTGAACCCGGCCAAGTGCAACCTTCTTGCTCGCCAGGTGAAGTTCCTGGGACATGTGGTGAGCGAACAGGGGGTGGCTACTGACCCCGAGAAGGTGGTTGCTGTGGGGGACTGGCCTACCCCATCGAACGTCGCTGAGCTACGAAGCTTCCTGGGGCTGGCCTCCTATTACAGGAGGTTTGTAAAAGACTTTGCCACCGTCGCTAGCCCCTTGCATCAGTTGACAAACAAGGGTCAGCGGTTTGGTTGGACGGAGGGCTGTGCAACGGCTTTCGAGCAGCTGAAAACTGCCCTTGTGAGTGCCCTGGTCTTGGCGTATCCTGACCCCAGCCAGCCTTTCATTTTGGACACCGACGCCAGCAACGTGGGGGTCGGAGCGGTGCTCTCCCAGAGGGGAGAGGCTGAGGAGCGAGTGGTGGCATACTACAGCTGCAGCCTCAGCCGGGCCGAGAGGAATTACTGTGTTACCCGGCGTGAGCTGTTGGCTGTGGTCCTGGCGGTTCGTCACTTCCGACCTTACCTCCTGGGCACTAAGTTCCTGCTCAGGACAGACCACGCCAGCCTAACCTGGATGCTGAACTTTCGCCAGCCAGAGGGTCAGGTGGCCCGGTGGCTGGAAATACTACAAGAGTACGACTTTGAGGCCCAGCACCGACCAGGGCGGCAACACGCCAACGCTGACGCCCTGTCCAGGCGCCCCTGTTCTGCGGATGAGTGCCGGTACTGCAGGCGCATGGAGGAGCTGGACTGGGGTCCGACATCGGCAGCAGCAGAACCTGAGGGTGTGGGTGAAGGGCAGGAACCTTTCACCGCGGCGGAGCTACAGCAGCACCAGGTGAGCGATCCAGCGCTGGAGATGGTGAGGGACTGGATGGAGGCAGGGACACGGCCAGACTGGTCCGCCGTGTCTTCCCAAGGGCCCGAGACAAAATCGCTGTACTCCCAGTGGAACAGCCTGGAGCTCCATGGCGGTGTAATCTACCGGCGGTGGCGAGCGCCAGACGGGGGAGGCGACATACTCCAGCTCCTGGTTCCCCGGGCCTTGCGGCCTGAGGTCCTCCGCTGGGTCCATGGGGCTGCAGGTACTGGCCATTTTGGGAATGGCAAGACGTTGCGACGGCTGAGACGGCGGTTCTACTGGCCGGGGTGTCGTCAGGACGTGGAGATCCACGTCCACTGCTGTGACGACTGCACGGCGCAGAAAGGTCCCAGCCAGCGCTCCCATGCCCCATTGCAGCAATACCTAGTTGGGGCGCCAATGGAGCGGATTGGAGTGGATATCCTGGGTCCATTCCCTGTGACTGATGCCGGCAACCGGTATGTCCTGGTCGCGATGGATTATTTCTCAAAGTGGCCAGAGGCGTACGCGGTGCCGGACCAGAGTGCGGTGACGACGGCGCGGACTCTGGTGGATGAGATGTTCACGCGGTTTGGTGTACCGGAGGAGCTCCATAGCGACCAAGGGAGGAACTTTGAGAGCCAGGTGCTGGGAGAAGTGTGTCGGAGGCTGGGGGTGAGAAAAACGAGGACCACCCCCCTCCATCCTCAGAGCGATGGTCTGGTTGAGCGGTTCAACCGCACGTTGGCCACCCAGCTGGCCATCCTGACCAGCCAACATCAGAGGGACTGGGACCAACACCTGCCCCTTGTTTTGTGGGCATATCGAACAGCAGTGCAGGAGTCAAGTCAGTGTACTCCTGCGGCGTTGATGTTCGGAAGGGAGCTCCGGACCCCGGTGGACTTGGTGTTCGGAGCGCCCCCTGAGCCGGAGATTGCTGGTGGACCAGAGATGGACTACTTCCGGCGGCTCAGGGAGCGGTTGCACACGGTGCATCAACTGGCAAGACGGACATTGGAGGGAGCCGGGGCCCGCCAGAAACGGGCGTATGATACCCGTGCGCACGGTCCTATGCTGGGGGCCGGAGATCGGGTCTGGGTGTTCTGCCCCCAGAGGAAGCGGGGGCTGACCCCCAAGCTCATGAGCCACTGGCAAGGCCCGGGCGAAATCCTGGAGCAGCTGTCGGAGGTGGTCTTCAGAGTCCGGATGCCGGGGCGGGGAAGGCGGGTGGTGCTACACAAGGACCGGCTGGCGCCATACCATCCGCTTGCCCCCAACCCGCAGGCTGGTGTGCAGCCTGGGGACTCCTCGCCCCCTACGCCCGGCCCGGAGGGGGGCGCCATGGATTCCCAGTCGAGGCCGAAGCGTACTCGACGCCGGCCCGGACATTTGCTGGACTACATTGTGGACAGTTAAGGTTGTGGGGACACTAAACCTTTTTGGGAGGGGGCTGTGTAATGACCTGGCTGGGGTTGTTAGCCAGGTGCATTCTGGGTATTGTGTTGTCTCTGTGTTTTCTATCGTTCTGCTAGTTCATATGTGTTGATTTGCATGTTGTGTTAGTGTTATGTTAATGTAAGCCACAGTGAAGTTGATGTGTGTTCTGTGGAGGGGGGTGAATTGGCATAGTTGGCTGACACCGCGACTCTATGTGGTGGGAGCGTGATAGGGGTTCGGTGTCAGCAGTGTTACGTGTGTGAAAAAAATACGGCAAATAAATGACTGGTGTGAACCACTACTGCCTCCTGCTGGATCATTTGGGGATTATCAGTCTGCTGCTGAGACGCTCGGGGTCGTGCGGTGTATGAGGCACGAGCGCTCTCCACTCGCTGTGAAGTGTAGCGATAGCCGCTAGCGCCCCGCTAGCCGTTTTAGCTAGTGAGCAGTTTAGCCAGTTTAGCTCCACTAACCCACGGTCGTTACAATATGAAACGCGTAATATTTTCTCTGAATGAGGGACCATTCCATTTTTTTAAGGAGCCGTTGGCAACTCTACTAACCTTATGAATAAAATAAAGTTCACTATCAGTAACATCATAGCACCCACCCAGCTGTATAAAAACTCCGTCAAACTGGCTAGAACGCAGTACGAGTTATTGCAACTGACAGTAAAAAGTCAGCAACATGAAAATAAACTCCACCTAAACTTAGTTCATATCTGACCCAGAGAGACTGCAGGTCATAACTTCTTACCTGAAGTTCAGTTCACCTGACACTCGGACTGGCGGCTGCTTCGGGTCTCTCCTCCTGCCTCCCCTTCCCTCATCCACCTGCTGCCTCTGTGGAAGCCCCGTCATAGCCACCACCAAACAACGGAGTTATTTCTACACATCGACCTGCATCTGGCCAATCCACCACCTCTCATTGTTCATGCCATTACAAAAAAAATAAAAAATAAGTCACTGGGGATATGCCCGGTATGCCCGATGGCCAGTCCAGCTATGTTAACCTGCAACCAAATCTGCAGCTCCATACAGCAATGTTACGACTTAGATTATATCTTATAACTCATAACTCTTATGTTAGCTCCCCTCAGTAGCATACTGTCAGAAATATTCCACAGCTGCAATAATTATTTAAGTGTTATTTTTTTCCTTGGTATTCTAATTTCACCGAAGTTTACTAAACTCAACAAACTTGATATTACTTACCGGGACATTTATTCTGTCCTCATTTTCTTTCACCGAAAAATTGTTTCCTGCAGTGCCGTCTTTTGCGCTTGGCTCTCCTACCTTTGCTAACGTGATGCACATAGCGCAGAAGCGATGCTGCATTCACTTACACTCGGATATCTGAGCGTCACCGTGAAAACATAATCGGACATTTGATATTTGATTGAATTTTATTGTTTTGCCTTTGGGGTGGCACCTGGGGTGGCCACTCTGGTTTGGGGGGTGGCCTGTGCCCCCCCAGGCCACCCCGCTGGACACGCCATTGGATATCACCCAGAAGGGTTAAATGTGGCACTTTATATCCCAAACAGTCTCCAAGAACTGCTAAATAACTTGTACAAGAACAATAACACTGATAATATGCCATTTTCAAGCTGCCAAAAAGTGGTTGTGGCCTATAACTTGTCACTGAAACAATATTTCTGCTTCAAACTTGTTGGGCATCATCAAGAAGGGTTAAATGTGGCACATTATATCCCAAACAGTCTCCAAGAACTGCTGAATAACTTGTACAAGAACAATAACACTGATAATATGCCATTTTCAAGCGTCAAATTTCAAAAATGTTGTAATTCAAAAATAATTTAAAAAAAAGGATAATGGCCAAATGGAAACAGGTGGGAGGAGATCTGCTTTAACACATTAGGAACACTAAGTAATAGGAAAGTGAAAACAAACGGTAATAAAAATGTCATTCCAATACAGCACTTATTAATTGAAACGAAAACCAAAAACGAATAACAATTACATCCAATTAAAGAAGAAACCACCAGTTAAAATAAACTAACAAATAAACCAGAAACAGGGGGTATAGTGGAAGCTCAACACCAGTAAACCATGGAACAACATGTATATTAATTTTTTTCCTACAGTAACTATAATGCTAACATGTTAGGAAACACAAAATAATTGAATAATCCTACAAACAAATTGCAATCAAAGCTGAACTCTAATGTTGTGAACAACACAGAAACACACACAGCAACACGAACATAAATTAATGAATTAATAAACAAATAAAAAACCAATTTGACGTTGACGTCACATTAAATACACCCTTTCTGCTTCCACAGGAATTATGTGACTAAGTAGCAGCCAGATACTAATCAAATGGACTTGATTTACTGATTATCTGGAAGTGTAAAAGCAGAAGTTTTCAGTTTGTGTTAAAACAATGCAACAGTCTTTCCAAGAGTGGATTTCCAGTTCAGACTGTGCAGTGCTCAGAGAAACTGCCAAAAGCTCAAAACCTTCAGATTCTGCAGACTTCGGTTAACAAATTCAATGTTTAAGTTCATGACAGTACAGTTAGAAGAAGACTGAACAAATATAACTTGTTTGGAAGTATTAACTTATGAATAAGAACTTCAGCACTCACAATTTCATGTATAAAATCTTTAATATTACTAGATAATAAGAAAAAAACAAATGCAATTTAGCACAAGGCTTTCCTCAGCAGTTCTAATGCACATGTCGGTGCAGCCATCCACAAAACACTACCTGGACCTAATCCCTAATAGGCACAGGTGGTAACAATTAATAGTTTGTCAGCATGCAACACTGGTTGTGCACTCCAACCACAGACCTAAATCACTGAAACGTGTACAAAACAACACGCTCCATTAACACTGTCTGAGACACACAGTTGAGCCTGTTGGTTTTCTTATTTGCAAGGGCTGCCAGGAGAAAACCTCTTCTCTATAAAAAGGTCATGGCAGCACAGCTTAGGCATTTAAATAAACCACAAAACTTTTTGAACAATATCCTTTTGACACACCACACCAAAGTGGAGATGTTATAATTTAATAATGCACACACAAGCATATCAGGACAAACACCTCATATCAACAGTGGCAGAGGGGTGATGAATTGGACTTATATTCACCTGGACATCACCTTCATGGGTACTTTGCATTCATCACATCGACCATGAACTTCTCTGTAAACCAAAGTATTCTAGAGTCAAATATGAGTCCCTCAGAAAATCTACAGCTGAATAGTTGGAAAAGAAAAGAATCAAGGTGGTTCAAGCTGACTAAATACTGTATAATGAACTTAAGAAAACTGTGCACAAACAAGTGCACACAGAACTCAATAAAGTGAAGCTGTAAAGAGGAGTGGAACACAATTTCTCCACAACAATGTGAGAGACTGACAAAGTCACACGGAAAAGTATTACTTCAAGTTACTGCTGCAAAAAGTGCTTCTTTAAGCCACTAAATCACAGGACTGCACGGAGTCTTCTGATGATTTTCCACAGATCGTTCCATAGCAGAGCACAGCCACTGTCTACGTGCTAAATCATTACTATACATAAAAAGAATTCATGAAAAACAACAACAAATCTGCATCAAAAACACCTCTATCGTGTTGCCACTGTCTCACTGACACCAAAATGTTGTGACTACACCAAAAAGATGTAGTTCTGATAGAAAGATTGAATTTGTTGTTTCCATGACAGAAAAAACAAATAGCCAGAAATGTTCCCATATTTATTTGATTTGCCAAGCAGCTACTTTAACACAAGCTTAGAACGTTTGTCGATATTTCAGAAAGCCTCTTGTAAATCTTATTTAATTGTGTAACATATCGTACCAAATCTAGCTTTTTCTGTTAGTGTGTGTGTGTGTGTGTGTGTGTGTGTGTGTGTGTGTGTGTTTAGGGAGGGCATGCATTACAGGCTGATCAGGAGTCTAAGAATTTAAAAATAAAATAAAAAAAGAACCCTGATTTCGATCAATAGTGGGAATATTCTTCAGGGGTTTCTTCATTTGTTTATTTCATTTTGTTTTCAGGCATTTTCCATCTGCCTCTGATCCTTACTTGCCTTTCTTGTTTCCCTGTGAAACAGAAAATTGCAGAAAGGACACAATTATTTATGGATATCAGGAGGTCTACTACAGAAACTGTTCCTGACATCTCCATAAATACATCACCTGTCTACCAGAACCTTTTCTATATTTTTCTTCATGTAGAAAAACTGAGACATGCTATATAAGATATATCATGGATTAAATATGTCATTAAAAAGCTTTACACTAACAAAAAGCTTCACTCACCCAGACCCACTTAAGAGCGGGCAGTACACGTCATCTTTTTCCTCGATTTCAGCCAGCACGAGTTGGCCATGGATTTTAAAAGCTGCCATTACCCTCTCCAGTCTATAGGCACACTTTTTAGGATCACGGATAATAAAAGTCACAAAAAAAACCCATTATAACAGACCAAACAAAAACAACAACAACAAAAAAAACCCTCACTTATGGACATCAACCTAACCCACACACTACCCACTGCTTCCTACCTTCCTGGGAGGCCTCCACATGCAGCTGTGTGTGATCAGAGGGACACTGGGGGGTCTCTTGCCTGAGTACTCAGACCCCCCCACTTCCACTGTTGCCCCTGAGGCTGTCCCCCGAAAGGTCATGAGTTCGCCACGAAGGCGATCAATCATTATCTGCTGGTTCACCAGTTGTTCTGTCTAAACATTTGCACAGAGGCGCACATTTAAAGAACAAATGATAACACAGCAGACATGCATTAAATTCATCTTTTAATTTTTTCCCCGTAAATAAAATATACTGATTTCTGCATCACAGAGCAGCTCTTTATTGCACTGTTCTCCTCCTCACCTGTATGCGTGATCGCTGCTTTTCTTCCTCTAACAACATAAGGTGAGTTTTCTTCTCTTGAAGGAGTTTCTCGAGTTCCTCTTTTACCCATCTCAGTTCTGCATCTTTCTGCTCCAACAGTTGCTTGTCTATGTGGAGAGCTTCCTAAGCATACAAAAGAGAAACTGGATAGGATAGCAAGCCTATAAAATTGTACAACTTGGCTTTTGTCTATGTAAACAGTTTGATCCATTTGAGCCATGCTGCGTTTATTCACATCATCTTCTCATAAGCTCTCAGAGGATAAGATGTTCCAGACAAAATGTTGACAACTTGTAACGGAAACAAAAGAATAACCAATGATATACCCATGGCTTTATTTCTTTCTACAGCCTCAAATCTAAACGGGATGCAGTCATTCTTAGTTTACATTAGCTATATCTGTGGTTTTTAAAAAAAAATCCATATTACACTTCAGTTCTTTAACGGCAATTCCATCAGCAGTTTGAAATGATTTCAGTCTGAATACACTTCTCCTATTCTGAATAGCAGGTATCTAAGAGGGTACAGTAATATATAAATAAAACACCAAGCTCATTTGTTGTTGTTTAATGTGTCAGGCATGTCCACATGTTGGAGACACTAACCATCTTTTACACTTCAAGGCAACCAAATAAAAATCTCAGAGTTTTTTTGCTTTACTTTTTATCAATTGATTGTAATCAAAGTGTTTGCGATCTCTTAATGGCAGCATCCCTTTTAAAATCTTTTATAGTTACCTGGCATTTTTTTTAGCTCTTCTCTGAGGTTTAATGGAGCAAAATGGTCTCCCTCCTCCTTTGAACACTCCATACGAGTTGGAGGTGAGTGACTGACAGCTCTGAGTCTCTCCTGCAGCCGCTGCCTGAAAGAAGGACTTGGACGGTTCTGAACGTATTGGGCAATGGATGCAAACTGCAGGACGGCCAGGGTCTCAGCTACAAAGTGGTGGGAGGGGCTTACACACGCCACCATTAGCGTGTGGGCGTTGCCTCCTCAGGGGCGGATCTAGAGAAGATTTTTTGGGGTGGAAATTTGCTCTGATTTACTGACATCTTTAGTCTCATCTACAATGACTGAAAATTGTGCACTGTCTTTAACTTCTCGCATGATCTCCTCAGCAACCATTTCAGCCAAACATGAAACAATTTCATTCTGGATGGTTTTACTGGTATACAAAGCATTTTTGGCTTGTTGTTCCAGTCTCCTTTTAACCACAGGATCATGATTGCCTACCATGTTCAACATTTCTAGGAAAATGCTCCTTTTATGTGCCTCCTAATGAGTCACGAAGGAGTCGAGTGATCTTGGGATTACGGTATGGTACGTGTGCACTGCCGGAGTTGTTACTGTGCCGATTTTGACTTCGGTTTGAAAGTGCACGGATAACGTTGCACAGTGCAAACAGGCCTGTGTTGATATGAGCAGACTCTTTCAGTTGTGTCCTGGTGTTCCCAGTTTTTCTAGCACGTTCCGAGCCTGCCAGGTCAACCAGACAGAGCTTAGAGGAAGAGTTCTTGCTGTTGTGGCAGGATAACACGACCTGAAGGGTGAGGATGGTATGAGAGCGACTGGAGCGCTCGGTCATTCCTGTGGTGCTGGTGTGCCGCAAAGCATTTCCCATCTTTACAATGCTGAGCAGCTCCTCTGCTGAGGTGATAACAACCTCTTCAGCTCCCACCACCACTGGAATCACACAGAGACTTTTTAGTCAATGAAACAAGACTGTTGCTTCCCCTGTAGGCAGACATTCACACAAAATGCCTAATCTCACTGGATCATTTATCATTCACTCATTAAATGAGCTAAAAACAATTTTACATATTATTACAAGTAGGTGCACCACAGAGCCGCTGACTGTAAATGATTACACAGTATATAATATCTTTTGCGGTACTTGTGATTTCTCCAGTGCGCTCTCTCAAACTTTTTATCCTGAAATACATAAGTGTTAATAATATCACAACGGTCTATCAATAGGATGATACTCAGATGGATGGTCGAAAATATAGGACGCAGTTTGTCATCTCTGAAGGTGTATGGTTTCTACTTTTTTATTTCCACTCTGAATACTAAAATATAAGTAAAGTAAAGGTAGAAAAAGTTGATTACCCGTGTTTCCCCTCTCATCTTCCCTGATATGAAGCTCTTTGTGGGTGGTCTGCCGCTGCAACAGGTCTCGTAGTTCCTCCTTGTACACCTCAATGTAGGAAACCTTCACTGTGACATCCACAACATCACTTTCCTTCGTCTTCTCCGCCAGGTATATGAACAGATCCTGGGCTGCACGGTCAATAATTCCCCCCTCTTCATGTATGGAAGGGTTTGGAAAAAGAGAATTACGGTTATGAAGTTAGAAAGTTCAGATGATTAATGGGCCTTAGAGAGCACAAACACTCCTTGAACTTATCAGTCACAGAGTGGTTAAGCTCTGTGTTGGAGCTTAACCACATTTTTTGGTTAAACTTCACATTTGAAGAAAAGCTATCTGGAGCATGTACAAACTGATCTTAATCTCTTTTAGGGCTGTCAAAATTGAGAGCAATCAAAACAACTGCTGTATAATGCCCTCCGCTATCTTTGTTTATAGCATGACTAAAATGCGTCATCGTTTTAGAAAGTCTGTGTTTTTGAGTGTCCACACTGCGACGGGACAGCTCCGTTTTGAAATGTATGCATTTTCGAGAGTGTTTTCCCTTGGGGAAAGCACCGTCTCAGTGTGGACAAGAGGCCAAAACGAAGAGAAAACAATGCGTTTTCAAACAAAAACGCATTAGTGTGTCCTATACCACCCCATCAGTGGAATCACCTTCCTGCAGGGGTCTCAGACAAATCATCCTCCGGGTACTTCTGGGTAGCTCTTCAAAGATTCAGACATGGCTGTGTTATTATTTCACACATCGTAACACGGCGTGATTGGTAAACAGAAGCCTGTCCTGGAAACCAACTAAAACTAACGTAAAAATACGAACTGTAAATCTAATCTGTCAAAAAAATTGTCAGAGGAAAGTGTTCTTCCTTGAAGATTTGAGTAGTTTTTATTGTATCTTTGGAAAAGAGTAACTCTGACTTCACCCTGAGGTCTAATCTAGTCACTAATCCATCAACAACACTTTGATTTCCTGTGGAGAACACAAAATCAGGAGAGTGCACTGAAGGCTGATGATTGTCCAAGTAGAGAACTTCCTAATGTGATTTTTCTCATGAAGATTTTCCCCATAAACCGCGGTAGCGATGTGGCAATATGTATGCGTGATGTGATCAAAACCAGACTTCCTCTGTGATCCATAAAAGGACCGCTTCCTCGGTGACAGCAGGTAGTCACTCAGCTCCTCCAGCCTGTAGCATATATAAGAGCTTCTCGACCACCAGCCTGAGACATGAGGAAGCATGAAGATTTTGAGCCTGAGTGCTCTGCTGAGCCTGGCACTCAGTTTACTGTGTGCCGATATCTCAGCCCAGAAAGATGCAAGTTTGGCAAAGGTACTATATACCTGACATGTCTGTGGCGAAGGTGGATGACTCCATAGAGAAAGCTCTGCAGGTGTGGGCCAAAGTCACGCCCCTGAGGTTCAGAAGAATCTATAGCAGCATTGCTGACATCATGATCTCCTTCAGCCGCAGTGGTGAGTCCACAAAGCACACAGTAATATTATCCCATAAAGACCAATGCAATCTTAGGTGTGTGTGTTTAGTCTACCCTGATTACCCTCCAACAGGTCATGGTGACGGCAGCCCCTTGGATGGCCCCGATGGCAATCTCCCCCACGCCTTTGGCCAGGCACTTGGGATTGGAGGAGATGCCCATATTGATGATGATGAAACCTTCACATTCCACTCAAACACAGGTGACTCTGTGACTTTGTTCCTGATTACTGCTCAGGATGTGGCCTGACTACCTTAAACTGTGACCTGTGGTTCTGAGTTTCTGCTCTAGGCTACGTCCTGTTCATGGTCGCTGCTCACGAGTTTGGTCACTCTCTGGGCTTGTCTCACTCTGATGACCCTGGCGCTCTCATGTATTCAATGTACTCATACAGTAACCTGGACACCTTTGTTCTGCCCTGGGATCTTAAAGGTATCAAGTCCCTTTACAGTGAGTCTTCACTTCTTCCTTTATGAAAAACTTTCAATTTGACCAAAACTTGTGGTAACACTCTACAACACAGTCTACAACTAAGGGCATAATTTCCCTGTAATTTTATTGAATGGATGCCATCAATTATATTTATCTATAAATAATTAAAAAACACTGTACTTTTTCGGGGTCATATTATGGAGTGACTTAACCTTGGCTAACTTGAAGGTATTTTATTACAAAGTTTAGACTTGCTCTGTCATTGTGAAGCTAGATGGGCCTACAAATGTTGAGTCATTATTTGATTAAGCGAACTTGTGCACTAGTTTGTGCACTAGCTTGTCTGTGATGTCACATTGATGAAATGACCTCCAGGTCCAAATGATGACCCCTAGGGCGCCCGTCAAGCCCGACGCCTGCGACGTGACCCTGGTTTTGGACTGCGAGGAGAGATGCTCTTCTTCAAGGGCAGGAAAGTAAAACAAATCCATGTGGAGCGTTTTTCTCCATGGTGTTGCTGAGATGATCATTTGTGTGTGATCAGGTTCTTCTGGTGTAGCCACCCTCAGCTTGTGACCCCTCAGCAGGCTGTCATCACAAACTTCTGGCCCGACGCATCAGTTATCATCGACGCTGCATACGAGAGCCCACAGTCAGACCGAGTCCTTCTTTTTAAAGGTCTGTGTCCATCTGCTGAAGCACGCTTCATCCCTCCCTCACACAGGTCCGCGATGAAATCCTCTTTACATCTGTTTGCAGGCTGCTGCGTCTGGGCGTTCAGCGGCTATGACCTCGTGACCGGGTATCCTAAATCCATACCCAGCTTTGGTCTACCCACAGCAGTGGAAAAGGATGCCGCCCCCAAATGACCCACAGACCAGGAAGACTCTTTTCTTTGTAGGCAGCAGTTACTACAGGTATGTTCAGGTCACACCTGGGGAATATCTTGCCTAATCCCATTTCTCTTCCAGCTGTGACGAGGCCAGGGTGGACATGGACGACGGAAACCCCAAACAAGTGGATGACACCTTCCTGGAAATGAGCTCCGGAGTGACAGCGGCTCTGTTGTACAGAGGTGAGCATCTGTCCAGCTGTTTTCAGGGTCTTTGGGCTGTAATGCAGAACAAACAGGTGACGTGTGTCCCGCAGGTTTCTTCTACCTGTACAGTGGACCATACATGTACGAGTTCAGCCAGAGGACGGGGAAGCTGCTCCGTGTGCTGAGGAACAGCTACTTCCTGTCCTGCTTCAAACTCTAGACCCATTGACAAGTTCACACAAAATCCCAAATTAAAGGAGAAGAAGAGCCAATAATTTTTTAATGATTTCACTGAGCTCAGGTGTTTCTGTAACGTCACTGCTTTATAAAGTTTTCAATATAAATTTCCCTGTGGCACAGTCGTCCTTGTTTATTTGCTGCAAGTCAACCTGTGAACATCACACACATCAAACACAAACCAGTTACCGTATTTCCCGGACTACAAAGCGCACCTGAATATTAGCCGCACAAGCTAAAATTAGGGGGAAATCCTGTTTTGTACATACATTAGCCGCACCTGACTAAAAGCCGCAGGTGTTTCAATGTTGACTTATCATATGTAAGAGAATATGCACAAAGGGAATTGTCAGGAAAGAGATGGCTGTTTGGAGACACACCCCTTTTATTAATATTTTGAAAAACAAGTTACGGGTACATATTTGCATAACTTTTTAGGTATATGTACAAGTAGCGGTAATTACAAGTACGAAACATGTACTGTGCTTCATAAATGAGTAACAAATGTAGTACATAACAATAACCTACAGCACACCAGAAAAATAGATTCAGACTACCTTTTAGGCTCAGGTGCAGCGACACGGCTTTAACAAGAAGAAAAGTCAGTCATTCACCACCATCTTTCTCTTCTTCCCGCGCACTAAAACCACCAAAGTCCTCTTCTCCAGTGTCGGAAACGAACAGGCTCAGGATGGCTTCGTCATCCACTCTCGGCTCCTTTCCTTCGTTGTCACTTTCAAAACCAGTGTCAGAGTCGAACACCCTCAGAAGGGCCGTGGCGGTGTCCTCTCCATCATGCAGCAGTCCAGCCCTTCGAAATCCGTAGGTGATCATGGATGTTTTCACACTTTTCCACGCTGTCAGAATCCACCAGTGGAGTTGAGCATAACTTGCTTTTCGCAAGTTTATCGCTGCTCGTCATCCACGCCTCCCGCTGAACGCGTAGCGCTACTTTGAAGTTTGTTTTTCGCGCTACTTGTACGGCACTATGTTGCCTGGCGGACGGACATGTGACCAACATACCACTCTTGAACCCCGATACTGTGTGTCTGATCACATGCCCTTCTGCCAGGCAACGTAGTGCCGTACAACAGCGGAACAAACAAAACAAATCACCTTACGATATGACAAAAATCATGGACAATCCATAGAAAAGCCGCACCTGACTAAAAGCCGCAGGGTTCAAAGCTTGTGCAAAAAGTAGCGGCTTATAGCCCGACAATTACGGTAAATACATCATGTCTAGGTGTGTTACAGCCTGAGGTGGCACAGGTACACACTACGGTATTTAAGGGACAAGTACAACTTTACTTGAATAAAGGGGCAAAAATACTTAGAGTACAAAACCAGTACCTGTACGTTTCAGGTGATACTCATATCAGAATATGGTAACACAAACTTTATTTAAACTGAGGGTCTGACTGAACATCTGTATTTACTGCTGCCTCCACACTTGGACAGGTAAACGAGAGTGTACAGTGGGGTTTGGCAGATGGAAGAACCACAGAACTGGTAGTAGTGGTGCATCATGGGAAAGAGAGTCAGTCAGAATTAAATTAATGAAATAAATAAAAGTTTGTTTTAGCAGGTTGGTCAATATGTAGAGTGGAATGAGAGTGCCCTCTCCTGGACCTGTGAACAAACTGCAAGCAGCTGCTGATCTTACTTTGAATGGAAACACTGAGTTTGAACCACACAGACAGCCAATGAAAGTGAAGCTGGACAGGTGTGAGTCACACCTGTGGGTAACCCTGGGACAGGTGACAGAAACATCTGCTTTCATATGTCGGTTTGAGGACTCACAGCTATCTTAGAGACAGGAAAGTAATGCAGTGCTTTTACATAAACGCTGTAGTTGTTTGTTAATGTCAGTGATGTCATTATAAAGAGCTCATCATTTAGAGCAACAGAAGGTGTGATCTGATCAGAGGTTTAAACCAGCTGTGCGCACATCTGTTCAGGTACAAAGTGTAGCAGCGACCATCTCCTGTTGTGTCCTGAGCCAAGCTTCAGGTGAGTCTGACTAGAGGCTCAGAAACAGGAAGTGAGCTGAGAACTGTTACTGTTACCAGAATTGTATTGTGTAGTACTTTACAGTAGTTAAATACTGTACTAGGATCAGTTCAAGTAGAACTGAAATAAAAATGGCTGCGGTTACAGAGGAGTGTGATGTCTGAACAGGATAAAACTGATGATCTTCACTGAGTGTGCTCTTATTGCGTGCCTGCAGGAAGGCTAGTGTTTGCTGTTCTCCAGAAAAAGAACTAGAAGAACTGCAGGTCTGAGTAAAACAGACCTGCAGTTCTTCTAGCCCTGACTGGCCAGTTGATGGTGTGCACTCTACTGAGGTCACATTTTGGGATTGCCAGGGATCGCTCGAACCCCCACAGCCGTTACTGAGGTCACATCAGTCTGATGACCTGCTGATTTCGATACCTCAGCTTCATATCTGTCACTGACTCTGACCACCTGCTCCCTCTCACCTGCCTGTCATAGCCTGTCTCAGGCTGTGTGATGTCATCAAAGTGCGACAGTGAAGACTGATCTGCATGATTTTATAACAATACTCTGAGTGAATGCCGCTGCTGCTGATGAAGATGATGTTATGGTCATTGACAGCAGCGTCCATCTTACTCTCTCTGGAGATCAGGCTGGAGATGATGGAGATGATGATATACAACATCAGTGACATTATCTGTGACATCAGACAGCAGGATGAAGTTTATGTAAGATGAAGGTCTGACTGTTGTGGGTGAGCTGTGGGTGATGTGATACTGATGCTGATCCAGGACTAGCTGAGCTCAGGTACACGATGAGATGCAGAAACACTGAAGCACCCCAACACCTGCAGGAGGAGTTACTTTATCAGGTTACTGAGGAGGACTGAGACATCGCCATCATGAAACGGACCATCGATTATTCATGTCTGACTGATCTGACATCAGTCAGAGGAGCAGCTGAGCTGGATCGTTGCTGCTGATGATGAAGTAACCGTAAATACATACAGGTAATAATTACTTTATTTACACAGCTCCAAAGCCACAGTCTCCTCGGTCTGCTCTAATGATTCACTAAATAAGGCTACAGAGCGTGCTGCCTCTTCATTGGTCGCTCTTTAACGTTTGTCACCTGTCCTGAGCTGGACTCGAACCCGCGCTCTCCGGCTCTTGTCAGCAGATGTTTTTAAATAAAGTTGGACTGGGAACGCCTTCCTCCTCCTCCCACCTCCTCGGGGCGGAGCGCCAGCACTCCTCTGAGGAGGAGTCTGTCTCCTCCTATAAAGAGGATCCCCGCTCCTCCTCCTCCCTCTTCTTTCTCCTCCGGCGGATCCTCGCGGTTCCTCTTCATCATGGGTTTCGGTGACCTGAAGTCAGCCTCCGGCCTCAAAGTGCTCAATGACTTCCTGTCCGACCGCAGCTACATCGAAGGGTGAGTGCCGGGAACCGCCGTAAAGCGGGAGAAACTGCGACCCAAAATAGCCGTCATGTTGGGTCCATGCTGAGCTAACAGTTAGCTGCCTTGATTAAATCGCTAAAGAAAGGAAACCGGAAAGGGGACGGTAATCTGGCGCGAGAGGTGCACCAGTCTTGGAAGGAGGGGTAGGGTCCGGGCCGATGCCGTTTTTATTCACTTCCGTTTGACGTGACAAGCTGTTAGCTTGTTAGCCGCATGCTGCTAACGGCTGCGCGCCGCGAGGCTGCGCGCTGACTCACGTGGACTGAGTGAAGTCCTGCACCTGCTCTTGGAGTACCCCTAACCAAGGTCATGTGTTCTCTCCTCAGGTACGTACCCTCCCAGGCTGACGTGGCGGTCTTCGAAGCTATTTCGGCTCCGCCCCCTGCTGACCTGTACCACGCAGTTCGCTGGTACAACCACATCCGGTCCTACCAGAGCGAGAAGAGCAGGTGAGCGCTGCTGACATCATGGGGTGAATACCGGTGTGCTGGCGGCAGCAACTAAGCCCCGCCTCCTGTTTTAGTCTTCCAGGTGTGAAGAAGCCCCTGGGTCAGTACGGGCCCCTCGGAGTGGCCGACACCACCTCAGGCTCCGCCCCCACCACAGCCAAAGACGAGGACGATGATGACATCGACCTGTTTGGTTCAGATGAGGAGGTGAGGAGGTGGTGATGTCACCATGACGCTACAGTGTCATGGTCACTCTAACCTGAGTTTTGTTTGACAGGAAGATGCTGAGGCGACCCGGCTGAAGGAGGAACGTCTCGCCGCCTACGCTGCCAAGAAGTCTAAAAGTAGGTCCGCCCCCCTCGCAGCCAATGCATAATACAGACTCTGTGATGATTAACCAATCACCATCTTTCGGCTGACGCCTGATGGACGCCTTTTCTGCCTGACGAGTCCCACCCTCGCACGGCTCGTGGCTCGCTCAGTTTCCACAGTAACTAACCACTCCCCTGTCCTGCAGAGCCCGCAGTCATCGCCAAGTCTTCGATTCTATTGGACGTGAAGCCGTGGGACGATGAGACTGACATGGCGAAGCTCGAAGAGTGCGTACGCAGTATCCAGATGGACGGGCTGGTGTGGGGCCAGTGTGAGTACTACTGCATACACTACTACACACACCACTGTGGGGTCAAAGTATTACACACAGGGTTGGAGTCAGTATTTGGATAGATGGGCTGGTGTGGGTACTGCACAGAGTAATACTACTGGTAGCACTGCAGTAGCATTACAGTAATCATTGTACCAGATGATGTGGTGGTAGTAGTAGTGTCTAACACTCGGAGCAGTAGTGAGGTACTGATCAGTACTCTGTCAGTTCAGTCATTGATAACGCTGTGATCATTGATTATAGATGAGTACTGATGGATCAATGGAGCTGATCAGTTATTGGGTGGATCAGTATACCTGTGACACCTGAAGTAATGATTATATATCATTACAGGCTAGGGCTGGGCCATATCATACCGTTCACGGTAATGCCGGTATAATGTTGGGCAACAAAAAGAAAATGAAATATCGCGATAGAATATGGGAAAAACGCGCATGCACAGTGCCTTTGTTTTCATACGCACATGGTGCCAAAAGCATGACTGAGAATGAGAAGGGCGAAAGTTGGTTTGTAAAAATGCTGCAACCTCAGTGGTGTGGAACTGGTTTAGCTTTCGTCTGTCAGATACACAACAAAGCACTATTTTTGGTAGAGCATGCTAGCGGGCCGTCGTTATTACCATGTTGTTTGGAAAATACGGCACACTTAAAATCAGTCCTTTGATTCTTCTGAAAATCGACAGAGCCCCTTATAATCCCGTGTGCCTTATGTATGAACTCTGGTTGTGTTTACTGACCTCGAAACTATTTTATGTACACGGCGCTCGAAAATCTGTCAAATGTTTCAGTACGACTTTGCTAAGCTACAAAGTCGCACCGCTTGATGGATTGTCGGAGCATTACGGCTATCGTAAGCGGGTGTGTGTGTGTGTGTGTGTGTGTGTGTGTGTGTGTGTGTGTGTGTGTGTGTGTAACCTCTTTTTAAGTGTTGTGGACATTATACATGGTTATGCTGAGGATATGTCGGCCAGTTTCCACTGGAAATGCCTTTTGGTTAAACTGTCAGCGAAGAATTTGCATTTGCACTGTTAAATATTTATATAACTTTGATGCACATAAAAACCGGCTGCTTGTTGAAGTGAAAATACTACCACAATTCTCCAAAATCCTAGAAAACCTGTTTAATAAACGATTAGACAAATTCTTAGATAAATATAAATTACTCTCTGACAGTCAATATGGATTCAGATCAAAAAGATCAACATCTCTGGCATTAATCGAATCAATTGAGGAGATTACGAATGCTATAGATCAGAAACAGTATGCAGCTGGAGTATTTCTGGATCTCAAGAAAGCATTCGACACAATCAATCATGACATATTAATTAATAAACTGGAACGGTATGGGATTAGGGGGGTTGTACTGCAATGGGTGAAAAATTATTTAAGTGACCGGAAACAATTTGTGAAGCTGGGTGTCCATTCCTCATCATGCTTGGACATTGCTTGTGGTGTTCCACAAGGCTCTGTACTGGGTCCAAAATTATTTATTATTTATATAGATGATATTTGTAAGGCATCTGATACATTAAAATTAGTATTATTTGCAGATGACACAAATATTTTTTGTTCTGGGGGGAATCTAAAGGAGCTGCTGGATACAATTACTTCAGAAATGTGCAAAATTAAAAAATGGTTTAACAGGAACAAACTATCGCTAAATCTAAGTAAAACTAAAATTATCTTATTTGGGAATTCCCTTAGAAATGCACAAGTGCAGATTCATGTAGATGGTGTGGAAATTGAAAGAGTACTTGAACATAAGTTTCTTGGTGTGATTATAGATGATAAATTAAACTGGAAGTCTCATATAAATCATATACATAACAAAATTTCAAGAAGTGTCTCAATCTTGAGTAAAGTAAAACACATTCTGGACCACAAATCACTCCACATTCTCTATTGTTCCCTGATTGCACCGTATTTGAATTACTGTGCAGAGGTTTGGGGCAATACTTACAAATGTTCGCTATCATCAATCTTTATATTACAAAAAAGGGCCATAAGGATAATCCATAAAACTGGTTACAGAGATCATACAAATCCACTATTCTTAAAATCAAAAATTCTAAAATTCACAGATCTGGTTCATTTTCTCACAGCACAAATTATATATAAAGCAATAAATAACCTGCTTCCTGACAATATTCTAAAAATGTTTTCTAAAAGGGAACGGGGTTACAATTTGAGGGGGGAATTAAATTTAAAACATCCTCGTATCCGTACAACATTAAAAAGTTTTTGCATCTCTGTGTGTGGAGTGAAGCTGTGGAACAGACTAAGTAAAGATATGAAGCAATGTCCAAGCATGGCGCAGTTTAAAAAGCGGTTTATGGATAGATAGAAACATATATGTGTATATATTTAAAAAAAAAAAAAAAAAAAAATTACACATAACATATAATGTAATTGCAAGGAGGTATTTCTGTAGTCTATTGATACTAGATAGTGGAAAAGGGGTGGGATTAAATAAGCTTATGCTTCTTCCTGCTCCTTTTTGAACATGGACGTTATTTGGAGTTGTGGTTGCTCGTTTTCCTTTTGTTTGCTTTGTTCATTTGTCTCTTTTAATTCTATTTTTTTTTTTATACTTTTTCAACATGTTCAAAATAAAGAATCAATCAATCAATCAAAATACATTGTTTTTATTTTTATTTGTTTTGCCCTAATAAAGTTGTGGAGTTGTAAAGTATTTTGTCTCGTGTCAATTATATCGTCAGTTATAGCGTTATTGCAAATTTTTGAATGTATATCGTGATAAATATTTTTGGTCATATCGCCCTGCTCTAGTACAGGCTCATTTTGATGTTCTGAACTGTTTATTGATAATAGGTTATTGGTGTGTGTGTGTGTGTGTGTGTGTGTGTGTGTGTGTGTGTAATATTGATCAGGCTCACTGATGATCTAACTCACCATCTTTCGGCTGATCACTGATGGACTCGTATTGATCTGAGAGCTTCTGATCACTGACCAATAACCCGATGGCTGCAGCTTGTAGTCACTGATCGATAACTTTGCTTAATCTGTCCTGCAGCCAAACTGGTTCCCGTGGGTTACGGCATCAAGAAGTTGCAGATCAACTGTGTGGTGGAGGATGACAAGGTGAGTGGCCTGTTACTGCTTGTTGATCAGGTGTCTGTCAGGTTGATTAGATCACCTGTGACACACCTGCAGCAGTAAATGCTGTTACCTGTGTGTGAGCTCACCTGTGTGATGTCACCTGTCTCAGGTGGGCACTGACATCCTGGAGGAGAAGATCACGGAGTTCGAGGACTTCGTACAGTCGATGGACGTCGCTGCATTCAATAAAATCTGAAATAAAAGCTCTGCACCATACACTGTGTCTGACTCACCTGTACACACACTCACACCTGTGGTTAAGGGACCTGTAGCACTGAGCAGGTGGAGCTCAGGGGTGCTTTCAGGTAAACTCAAAGGTGATCCTAAACTCAGGTGCAAGTAAGCCTAAGATTAAACCACTAAGGCTACGTTCACACTGCAGGCGAAAGCGCATCAAATCCGATTTTATTTTAATTTTATTTTTGACCCTATGCGACCCATATCCGACCATGGTATGACAGTGTGAACAGCACAAATCCGATCTGGGTCCCTTTCGTATGTGGTACTGAATCTGATACATATCCGATGTTTTAGAAAGTGACTACTGTTTGAACGGTCATGTTGCATTATATCAGTCTTTTACGTCACTGACACAAGACAGACACAAATTATCAGTGCCCGAGAACACATCGCCAACGCTTCCTGGCCATCCAGTGTAGATGTCAGTGAAACTGTTGGGAAGACAACGTTGGAGAAACGTGAACATTTTCTTTGTTCTGTATAATCTGCAGATTCTGACAGAAACCTGCAGCTATCCTTTGAAGCAGCGCTCCTCTAAAACAGCAATAAGGATCATTATTAGGTTATCTACATTATTATGTAAATAACAAAATAACTTCAAGCAAAAATTGGGAAACGTAAAGTCCAAAGTCTTTATATGAAGGCCATCAGTCAAACAATACTGTTTGCTCTGGGTCTAAACAGAGCACGTTGTGTGTGTGACGTCTTCTTTTGCGCATGCGGCCGCTTTGAGCGTTCACACTAGTGCGCGTTTGCTGTCGCATTTTATTTGTAGTGTGACCAAGCAGACAAAAAAAATCGGAATTGAGCATTCAGACCTGCAGTGTGAACATAGCCTTAGTCAGCTCAAACTTTATTTAGGGCACACTCAGTTGACGCATCCTCTTCAGTGGATTCAATTAAAGTCTGTTTCATCACCTGAGCTAGTTCATCAATCATTGTATTAGTCTGTGCAGAGTGATGATGTTCATCCCAAGCTCATGATGTAATGTGCAACTTGAGCTGTGATTGGAGGACAGAAACAAGTAACTTTTATTTTTTAAACCCTGGAACCCGGGCTGTAGAGGCTGCACTTCTCCGTGCGGCCTGCTGGCGGCGGCACGCCCCCGTTGTGTTGCAGCGAATGGATCCGTGGAAGAAGAGTCGGACCGGAACTTAAACAGAGGGGGGTAGCAACGCGCGACGGCGGAGCGCTTTTAAATCTGTGGAAACTGAACAAAAGCAAGAAGAACAACAAACAGCGGAAGGTAAACGGTTTCTGTCCGCCCTGACGTGAATGCACCGAGCCCGCAGACAGCCACTCAGCTGCTCTTTCGGCCTGACCTAGCGGGCTAACCATGCTACCGCATAGCCAGGTGCTAATGCTAACAGCTGCCGTGAGGGTAAAGCCACGTCACCGGCAGCATGACGAGCGGCGTCGTCATGGTTACCGCGAGTCCGGTTTAAGTCGGGGTTAGCGTGAGTTTAACCAGCCAGGCTTAAGAGGGGAGGTTAGCACGCGGCTAGTTAGTTTCAGTCAGAATCAACCAATTAAAAGCTCGGTTCAGGCGACAGTAGCCAATCAGAGCGCAGGGAGAGCAGGGCTGTGAGTGGTCAGTCGAAGGCGCCTTTTGTTTACAAACAAATAACTGACATAATTGCTTGTTTATTCAGAGTTACCATGGAAACGGGAGCTGGTTATAAACACACTGCGTTAACCGCCAGTCACATAAAAGCAGTGGAGCTGGCAGTGTTGAACCAATCACAGGTGTTTCATGGGTCATGTGAATCTTCCACAGAAAATGATCCCTATGAGAGACACCAGAGATTTCATCAGATGGTGATAAAGATCTACACACAACATAATAAACAGTTTCAGTAACACAGCGGTGTGACAGTGAGACGCTCAGTCTAAGCTTCAGTCAGTGGTTCATATGAAATCAGTAAGTCTCACTGAAAACATCTGGAAATCAAAGAATCAGTGACAAGGTCAGCTGACCTGAAACTCTGAACATCACAATTAGATTGGTAAGAAGATGTAGCCCCGCCCCTTTCTCTATGAAGCGCCTTGAGGCGACTTTTGTTGTGATTTGACCGTATATAAATAAAATAGAATTGAATGTAAGCATGCAGGTTAAACACTGGGTTAACCTGAAGCAGCGGTCCTTCAGTCAGTAAAGCAGCTCTGCGTAAGTGGAGGTCACACAAGAGGCTGTTTAATTTACATATGAATCATTTTATTAGCAGACACACCTGCACTCAAACACCAATCACAGCACAGCATCGCCTGTACTGCACTCACATATGCTCATGTATGGGACTCCTCCCCGCTGACATGGTGTGTAACTAGGGATGGGTATCGTTTAGGTTTTATCCGATACCGGTGCCAAACCGGTACTTTTGAAATGGTGCCGGTGCTTAAACGGTGCTCAAACCGGTGCTTAAAGAATGGAGAACACAAAATTGGTCCAAAAACCTCTCATGTTCAGCTGTTTTTTTGTAAAAAGATAACAATGTTAGCCTTTTCTGCAGCTATAGGGCATATATGGTATCACTCTTGGCTGGAAGCAGTGCTTAAACAATGGAAAAAACAAACTTTTTTTTTTCCCATCAAATATGAATTCTGCAAACATTAATCTCCTGCTAAAACCAGGCAAAGACCCTGTATATCCCTCAAGCTATCGTCCAATATCCCTTATAAACGTAGACCTTAAAATAATCTGCAAAGCTCTCTCAAAGAGACTGGAGAAAATAACCTCCCTCTTAATTCATCCTGACCAAACTGGTTTCATAAAAGGTAGGCACTCATCAACAAATACACGTAGATTACTTAATTTGATAGACTACTCATACAGTAAAAACCTAGAAACTACAATAGTCTCTTTAGACACAGAAAAAGCATTCGACAGAGTTAACTGGAAATTTCTATTTGCAACTTTACACAAATTTGGTTTTGGATCCTCTTTCATAAACTGGTTAAAAATATTATATAATTCCCCAACAGCTTGTGTTAGAACAAATGACCAGACATCCTCCAGCTTCTGTCTCTTGAGGGGCACCAGGCAGGGATGCCCACTCTCCCCTTCACTGTTTGCAATTTTTATTGAACCACTAGCAGCAGCAATTAGACAGAATTCAGTAATTAAGGGCATAAAATGCAAGAACGTGGAACATAAAATCAGCCTTTATGCGGATGATGTGTTACTCTTTCTCCAAGATTCACAAACCAATATCTCTGGGGTGATTGAATTGATAAACTCTTTTGCAAGAATATCAGATTACTCAATTAACTGGTCAAAATCTACAGTTCTACCGATTAATTGCTCCCTCCATAATTCCTCTTCTACACCACTGCAATCGGGAAATATAAAATATTTAGGTATTAATGTTTCTCCCAAGCTTGCAGATCTAACTAAATTAAACCATATCCCACTTTTAAAGAAGGTAGAAGATGATCTGGCTAGATGGAAATGTCTACCCATATCACTCATGGGAAGGGTTGCCGCTATAAAAATGATGGTCTTACCAAAAATAAATTATTTATTCTCAATGATCCCAACTAAACCGCCACAAGATTGGTTCAGATCTCTAGATTCATGTATGTCCAAATTCCTTTGGAAAAATAAACCCCCACGTATAAGCTTAAAAACACTACAAAAGACCAAGGATAAAGGAGGACTAGAACTGCCTAACTTTCAGCACTACTTCTTAGCCAACAGGCTTCAGTTTATCTCAGGATGGCTAAAACATACCCTCTTAGATGAACCTTGGCTAGATGTAGAACAAGCACTTTGCAATAATCTAGAGATCTCAGACCTACCATTTATCAGCTCAAACATCCAACGACATGAATGCTTTAAAAGCATCAACATCAGCGCTTCTCTGACAGCATGGTGGGAGTTTCTAAAATTGACAGCGTCTTCATTAATCCCATGCAAACGTACACCTATCTGGAACAACCCTGACATATTACAAAACAATAATATGATAAACTTTTCAGATTGGAGTGGTAAAGGAATCAAATATTTAGAACATATACTAGAAGGAACAGAATTTATTTCATTTGACAGACTAGTTACACAATATGGGATCAACAAGAAAAGATTTTTAGAATATCAACAAATTAAATCCATAGTAAAAAAGAAATTTAAACCGGGTCAAGTTGAACTACAAACACCACCAAGTGTGGTTCAATTTCTTACTCTTAAAACCCCCAAATTACTATCCAAAATATACAGAATGCTTTCTAAAACAGATGAATCAATATCACTTCCTATTGCAAAATGGGAAGCGGATTTATCAGTTAACTTAGACCTAAACTTCTGGTCTCAGATTTGCTTAAAAACCTTTCATCTAATTAGAAATCCCAGTCTTCAATTAATTCAATACAAAATATTACATAGAGTGCACTATACAGGTCATCGGATGTTCAAGATGGGCTTTACGTCTACCAACAACTGCTCACACTGCCAAACCAATTCACCGGACAATTATATCCACGCTCTTTGGTTCTGTCCACCAGTTCAGAAGTTTTGGCGCGAGATATGTGAAGACTTATCGAAGTGTCTGAAATGTAACATTCCAACTTCCCCCTTAGTGTGTTTGTTGGGCAGCTTAGATAATGTCACTTCAGAAAAGAATATCGCCCATATGGTTTTCACTGCCCTATGCATAGCCAAGAAAACAGTTCTCATGAACTGGAAAAATAAAAATAATCTTAATTCTAACCAATATAGAAATTATCTATTAGATTACATTAGTCTTGATACAGCCTCTGCCACCACATCAGATCAATTGCTCTGGGCTCCTTTGATCAGCTCCATCACCTAGTGGGGGTGGGGGGTCATAGTTTGGTCCCGCCTTCACTGTTGTGATTGGTGTGGGGGTAGGGACAGGCTTAGGGCGTCGGGGGGTTCCCCGGAGGCATTCTCCTTGGGGGGCTCAACCCGGGGTAGCGGTCATGTCCGGTTAGGGGCTCTGTTGGCTCTCAGGTGACTTGTTTCCTCGCGGCTGCGTGCAGCGGGACTAGGGGAGGGTCTGTGGTGACGGACGTGGGTTATTGACCTGGTAGCATGGCTGCCCCTGGGTGGGTCCGGGATGGGCGTGAGGTTCTGGGGGCGCTCCGTCTCTGGGCTGGGGCCCGGGCCGGGCCTCGGGGGCTTGGGTCCTGGTTGGTGTGTTGCTGGGGTTGTGGGCGGGTGGGTGCATGGGGGCCCAGCCCTGGAGCAGGGTGCCGCCGGTGCATCGAGCCACCTGGGGGGCTCTTCAACTGGTGGGGAAGATTGTCACATCTTGCAGGAGCTTTCCTCTCCTCAGGGGCTCTCTCTACAGGAGGGGGAGATACAGGAGAGGTGGAGGAAGATCTCAGCCTGGGTGTTTATTGTCTTATGTAGTCTGGAAGAAGAGTGGATGGTGGGGTGGGTGCAGTTTTCTCTGTGGTGGGGTTGGGTGGACTGTCCTGGGCTCTGTGGGGCCGGGAGGCGCTGCTGCACTGGGCCCCGGTCTGGATGGGCCTGGGCCCCCTTTCCCTGGTGGGTCGCGGAGTATGGGGGTGCCTACTGGGGTCAGCGGGGGAGCTGGCCCCAGGGAGGGGTCACTTGCCCCTCCCTTCCTTCCCTCCCCATCTCCAGCTGCCTCCCTCTTCCCGCTCCACCACAACCACCCACACATGCAGGACCTTGGAGTAGGGGTATGTCACCAGGGTGCAGAGGAGACCCCCCCCCCCCCCCCCGTCCCCCCCCGTCCCCTTCTGGCTGCCTCTGCCTCAATTTTATCCCACAACTTAGACATTCACATTACTCACACTCTCATTACACATACATATAGGATCTTGGGGGTGGGCACGATACACGGAATCCAAAGTACCATCAGGGTGTACACCCCACCCCTGGCGTCGTTGCCCACCTCTCAATGTTAAATACACGTAGAGATTGAGGGCCAGCAGGAGGGACCATGCGCTTACCTGCTGCTCTCTGGCAGGTAGCTCCATGCCCTCCTGGGTTTTAAATGCACCTTAGAACACACATGCATCAACACTACAATGAGCGGGTGGAGGGAGGTTTGGAGTTTTCTCTCACCCCCGTTCTCTGCGACCTGCTGGAGCGGGGGGGCTAGGAGGAGGAGTTGGCCGTCCGACTGCGGTCTGGAGTGTGGGGCCTCCCTGCTGCTGCGGAGTCGGGGCGGTCTGCCTCCCCCCACCGCAGGGAAAAGGGTAACACCACCTGGGTCTGGGTGCAGTTCCCCCCCTCCAGGGGCAAGGGTACCTAGACCCGGGGCTTAGAGTACACTTGGGGAGTGTGATCATGTGTACAGCGTCTCTTTATGTCTGTCTCCACGTTGGTTGAGTGTGGAGTAAGTGTATATGAGAGCATGAGGGTGGGAATGGATGTTTGTATATGTGTGTGCCTGTATTTCTGTGTCTATATGTCAGGTTGGGTGTCAGGCGCCACCTCTCTGGGGACATCTTAGGCCCTCCAAGGTATGGAGGCCTATCTCCCCCTACCACCACTTCCCCTGCCAGTGGCGGACTCCCTCAGACATCGGTGCGTTGGTGGTTCTTTGTGTCCGGGGATGGGCGTCCAGGTACACGCCGGCTCACTCCTTGGCGGCCGCTTATCGGGGCCTGGAGCCTGGGGCTTGCTCGGGCCACTTCGGAGGTGGGGTGCCCCCGGCCTCTCGGCCTAGGGCTCGGTCACTCAGGCACGGCTGGCTGCCGGCGGAACTCACGGGCGCGTCACTGCAACTCCCCCTGGCTTCTGCTCCGCGGCTGCTGAGTGAGCCCTCATCTGGGACTCTCCTCAGCTCTTTCTGGGACAGTGGCGCGGCTGCCCCTCTGTTGGTCTTCCTTGGTCTCTTGTGTTCTGGGGGCCTCTGGATGTCTGGAGTTTTGATCTCCTCCATACCTGCTTCATGCCCTGGAGGACGGGGCTGTGGCCCCCCCACACCCTCTAGCAGATCATTACATGAAGGAACCTTTTAAAAAACAAAAAACAAACGCGTCCATGCTCACAGGTGTACACACGGGTGATCACAACCACAAACTCTGCCCGTTCTGTTGGTTTTTGGTTTTTGCCCTTCTCCCCCGTCCCTCTTCTCAGCTGTTTCTCTTTCCCTCTTTCTTTCTCCCCTTCTTTCCCCCAGTCAAGTCTGTCCCATATTCAGTAAGTGAAAATAAAATAAACAACAAAAGGTGAATCAAATGGACCATTATGGCAAGGCTGGGATGGTCAATTTGGTAAAGTAAATCCGTTGGGCATCTTTCTTTTCCTTTAGACAACAATCCTGATGGCAAAAGAGCCAAACGGGACAGACAAAAAAAAAAAAAAAAAAAAAAGAAAAAAAAAGGAAAAAACAAACTTTGTCCAAAAACCTCTCATGTTTAGCTGTTTTCCACTTTTTCTTTGGTCATTTTAGCCTTTTTGGCCAGGGTGAAGGGAGTATCTGCCATCAAACAAGAAGACAGCCGCATGTAACTACGAGGGTGTTTGCTAGTTCACCTTACATGCATTAATGTAATAACGTGGTTAGCCTACTCAACCTAAATTACACACGAACAACTTTAAGCTACTCACCAGAGAAGAACGGCTGCTGCTGCATCATCATCCTCATCATTTCTGCTACACTGGCAGGGCTAGGGGCCAGGACTCTCCTCTTCGGGTTTTTGGGGGATGTTGCTAACTCCGGGTCCGATAACAGGCACCACACCCGCAGTAGATGTGCTCGGTGTGAGGTCTCGCAGCAAGCTATCAAATACGGTGCATTTCTCGGCTTTAAAAAAAAACGCTTTGCGTCGCCAGGTGTTTCATCAGATTCAAGGTGTTACCTCCTTTGACAGTATCACAGTATCAGCTTAAAGCACTTGTTGCAGGCTGCTGAGTTTGCATCTTTTGCTGTGAAGTACAGCCAGACTTTTGACCGCTTCGCCTTGGGCATTTTTAATCTGTAGCTCTGCTCTAAAAGAACGTACGTACCTGGCCCCACCCACTATCCTCGGAAACGTAAAATGATTGGCTAGAATCTAAAGCGTATCACAGCTCAGGGAAAAAAATCACCGAAATAAAGCACCGAAATGTGCGCTGCTTTTCGGTCTGGTCACTACCGTTTATGTCAGAACGGACACCGGTACCCATCCCTATGTGTAACAGGTCATGTGACCACGAGGCAGGAGTCAAAGGCCTCCTTAGGTACGTCTCTGAGCAGATGAATAGAGCTTCGTGAAGAGCCTCTGACATTCTACTGAAAGACGTCTGTTAACGTTAATGATCAGTTATCAGGGATCAGCTGTGACTCAGCAGGCGATCGTAATCTGAACATCACCTGATCCCAACCAGGTGTTCTGATCATGTACCATGGTGACGCAGCCAGGTAAGTCCCTGGTGCTGATGCTGTGTTGGTGTGTGTGTCTGACTGTATATGTGCAGTCAGATGGTTCCCGTGCCAACGGTATGCTTCCTTAACTTTAAATCAAACAGCTGCTGGCCCCGCCCACACCAGGCTGACCAAAGTGAGTGACAGAGAATAACAGCCAATGGGAGTACCTCATTCTGCAAGGGGGCGGGTTTACCAGTGTTCCTATTGGCCCGTGAAGCTCAGGTGGGCTGTCCTGTTGGCAGCTGTTAGAAGTGTTCACAGTTAAGAAACAGCTGTTTCAGGCTCTGTGACCTTTAACCTTAATAATTCCAACTCAACAGCCATATTACCTGTGAGCTGTGACATCACAAACCCTCACTAGGGCTGTACAAGCCCCGTCCTCACACAGCCAGTCACATTACTGAGCTGTGAGTGTGTATGATGCGATAAATAAGCACCCTCAGGTGTTTCCAACCTGGCTGCATAATGGACTGTCTGTGCTGCAGGTTTACCTGGACCAATCAGAGGCTTCCTGTCTCATGATCAGACAGGCCAGTGTGTTCCGCTGACTTCTGACCCATAATCAATCACTTCCCGTTTGTAGCTCCAGGCTCATGGACACACTCACCTTACCACTGGTTACAGCATGGAGCACTGTGACTGGAGAGAGAGGTCACTGACTGCACGTCCTCCAGGTGAGTACTGAAACCAGACACACACACCAGATGTTTCACATAGTCCCTCACAAACACACACAACTTCCACTCTGACGCCGCTGCGCCCGTACACGCCGCCATCTATCTATCTACAGTGGGGCAAAAAAGTATTTAGTCAGCCACCGATTGTGCAAGTTCCCCCACCTAAAATGATGACAGAGGTCAGTAATTTGCACCAGAGGTACACTTCAACTGTGAGAGACAGAATGTGAAAAAAAAATCCATGAATCCACATGGTAGGATTTGTAAAGAATTTATTCGTAAATCAGGGTGGAAAATAAGTATTTGGTCACCTCAAACAAGGAAAATCTCTGGCTCTCACAGACCTGTAACATCTTCTGTAAGAAGCTTTTCTGTCCCTCACTCGTTACCTGTATGAATGGCACCTGTTTGAACTCATCATCTGTATAAAAGACACCTGTCCACAGCCTCAAACAGTCAGACTCCAAACTCCGCCATGGCCAAGACCAAAGAGCTTTCGAAGGACACCAGGAAAAGTATTGTAGACCTGCACCAGACTGGGAAGAGTGAATCTACAATAGGCAAGCAGCTTGGTGTGAAAAAAATCAACTGTGGGAGCAATCATCAGAAAATGGAAGACATACAAGACCACTGATAATCTCCCTCGATCTGGGGCTCCACGCAAGAGCTCATCCCGTGGGGTCAAAATGATCATGAGAACGGTGAGCAAAGATCCCAGAACCACACGGGGGGACCTGGTGAATGACCTGCAGAGAGCTGGGACCAAAGTAACAAAGGTCACCATCAGTAACACACTACAACGGCAGGGAATCAAATCCCGCAGTGCCAGACGTGTTCCGCTGCTGAAGCCAGTACATGTCCAGGCCCGTCTGAAGTTTGCCAGAGAGCACATGGATGATACAGCAGAGGATTGGGAGAATGTCATGTGGTCAGATGAAACCAAAGTAGAACTTTTTGGTATAAACTCAACTCGTCGTGTTTGGAGGAAGACGAATACTCAGTTGCATCCCAAGAACACCATACCTACTGTGAAGCATGGGGGTGGAAACATCATGCTATGGGGCTGTTTTTCTGCCAAGGGGACAGGACGACTGATCCGTGTTAAGGACAGAATGAATGGGGCCATGTATCGTGAGATTTTGAGCCAAAACCTCCTTCCATCAATGAGAACTTTGAAGATGAAACGAGGTTGGGTCTTCCAACATGACAATGATCCAAAACACACCGCCCGGGCAACAAAGGAGTGGCTCCGTAAGAAGCATTTGAAAGTCCTGGAGTGGCCTAGCCAGTCTCCAGACCTCAACCCCATAGAAAATCTGTGGCGGGAGTTGAAAGTCCGTGTTGCTCGGCGACAGCCCCAAAACATCACTGCTCTCGAGAAGATCTGCATGGAGGAATGGGCCAAAATACCAGCTACTGTGTGTGCAAACCTGGTAAAGACCTATAGTAAACGTTTGACCTCTGTTATTGCCAACAAAGGTTATGTTACAAAGTATTGAGTTGTATTTTTGTTATTGACCAAATACTTATTTTCCACCCTGATTTACCAATAAATTCTTTACAAATCCTACCATGTGGATTCATGCATTTTTTTTTCACATTCTGTCTCTCACAGTTGAAGTGTACCTCTGGTGCAAATTACTGACCTCTGTCATCATTTTAAGTGGGGGAACTTGCACAATCGGTGGCTGACTAAATACTTTTTTGCCCCACTGTACCTGCGTGTGTGCTGACAGCTACAGGTGTGACTCTCACCTGTTTGTTTTCAGATCTCCAGTCAGGATGTCCGACTCCTCTGATGAAGGTAGAACACACACACACACACACACACACACACACACACACACACACACACACACACACACACACACACACACACAGGTGATATCTGTCTCACACTGTGTGTTTCTTTCAGATGACCAGAGGAAGGCTGAGCCTACCAGCAGGTGAGTGTACCTGTGCAGGAGCGTTCAGCTTCTGTATCAGAGATAGGTGAGATAGGTGTGGTCACATGTGTTGTTTGTGTGACAGGATGTGGGCGGAGCCTCAGCCTGGCCCATCCAGGTGTCAGCCCAGCAGACAGGGTTACTGTGGTTACTGCAGAGTCCTGTACAGGAACCTGGACCAGGTATGCACACACGTCACAGGAGAACCTGAACGTGCCCTTAGGTCATGTGACTCTCTGATCACGTTGTGTGTCTTTTCCAGCACCTGTCCAGTCTCAGACACCTGGATTCAGTCCGGGCGTCCTCCAGAGGCTCAGGGTCCACCTCAGCAAGCGGCAGAAACAGACTGACTCTGCTGGAGCGCTTCCTCGAGGACGTTCTGCAGCACCACCCACATCGCTACGACGACCCCAGGTAACCCACATAGATGCACCTGTGACAGTCTTAACCTGTGTGTTCATATGAAAGGGGCGGAGCTGGCACCATGTGACAGAACACGATCCCCGTGAGTGTCACCTGCTACAAACATGACACTATCAGAGGATTAAAACCCTACCAGTGAAATATTCTGAGAATTAATGTCTATGACTGCACACCAGTACTGTCACTGTCAGCTGATTAGACATGTGACCGTCCTGTCTCCGTGACAGCGAGCCGGCTAAACAAAAAGAGCTGTTATAAGCTAACATTAGGCCACCTCCTGTTAGGCTCGAGTGTCCTAAAAATTACGCTTTCCCTCAGTTTGATTACTTCCTCACATCCTACAACTTTGTCCAACAAACTTAGATCTACTTCAAAGACAAATTCATTAATGCAAACTAAAAACAGCTAACGGGATTAAGTGAGCAAAACACTTACCCACGGAAAATTTCAGGATAGCCTCAGTATCGCTGTCAGCAGTGAGCTTCTCTGACTCACATCGTTTTCAGCCTGTTCCAGAGTAAATAAAGGTGGGGGCTTCTCACATAGACAGCTGAGGTAAACGGAGGGAAAAACTCCACAGTGGCTCCAGTAGTAGAAACTCACTGTGGTTATTATGTGGTATATGGGATCTCTCTTGGATGACTGAAATATGTTTGTTTTTCTGTATTTTCAGTCTCACCTTCCCTCTCCTCTCCTTTTATCATCTGTCCGCTGTTACCCTGGTAACATGGGACCCTGGTAACAGTGGCCAGAGCTTTGTGACTGGTTTGCCAGACACCAAATATTCTAGCGCAGGGGTAGGCAACCTTTCTGATGGCGAGTGCCATTTAAAATTTCCTCAGAGGTCAGTGTGCCATATGATTGCATTAGCAATCAACTTAATAACGCTCTATATTAACAGTTACACACTATATACAGGGTGGGCCATTTATACGGATACACCGTAACAACATGGGAATGGTTGGTGATATTAAAGTCCTGTTTGTGGCACATTAGTATATGTGAGGGGGGCAAACTCCTCAAGATGGGTGGTGACCATGGTGGCCATTTAGAAGTCGGCCATCGTGGATACAACTTTTGTTTTTTCAATCCGGTTGTTCAGTCTGACGTCACTAGCCGTGTCTGGGTCTAAACTCCGCTGCAGGTCCATATATCAAACGATCACTGTGGCATTACTGAGAGTTGAAAAACTGTCTAAAGTCTTTCATCTTTAATAAAATGATCAGCGTTATGCTCTACCAGGTGTAACAATTGAGTTTAACATCCAGGCATCCATAAAAACGGAATTTATGACATTTAACGGAGTTAGAAGTTAGCAGGGAGTTAGCTCGCTAGCTTCTATCTAAATACAATATAGCATGTCCTGACTGCAGGGTTTTGGAAACAAATTAAAACGTACAGCTCTGCTATCACTTCCAACATAAATGAAGACAGAAAACTAAACAGCAGTGACGTTTGTAGGGTTACTGAAGTTGGGCTAGCTGGTATATAATGATGTGCTACGTGACCGCTAGCGACATAGCTATGTTAGCATAATATAAACAAGCTAACTTTTTTTTTCCACTCGATAAAAGTTAACGTGAGTTTTCTCGGTGGTCAGAAACAAATGTAATCGCATGGCAGGATGCTGTAAAAGGACCAAACTTCAGCCAGGAGAACAACTGAGATAATCCATCCACAATACGAGGTTAGTCATTCATATACTGCTGCATGGGCTGGGCTGTAGTTACATCCTAAGGTTTTAAAAACTGAGCTTAAATAAATGATTAGTGGTAATAAAAGCCGAGGGAGGTCAACAGGGATCACTGACTGTTTTAGGAGCTTTTTGAGATCAAATAGAAGAAAATACATAACATTAAACATGTTAACAACACAAAAGCCATATTAAACGCAGACTACTTTAGACCCGGAAGTAGGATTCGTCGCGTCATCACTGAACAACCGGATAGGAAGAGGGCCATGTGACACATCAGACTTATTGGTAATGTCACAAGAAAAACAATGGTGTGCTTGGTTTCAACGTAACGTAACATAACACGCCATTGATGGCCGACTTCTAAATGGCCACCATGGTCACCACCCATCTTGAGGAGTTTGCCCCGTCACATATACTAATGTGCCAGAAACAGGACTTTAATATCACCAACCATTCCCATGTTATTACGGTGTATCCATATAAATGGCCCACCCTGTAGAACCACTTTATAGAATTATTTTTGTTCGCAGATGTTGGCAGCTATCAGCGAATAGTTATCAGCTATTTTGAAACAAAAAAAGACACTTTTTATCCATAACAAGAACTCCATAACAGCAAATGGACTGTACAACAGAAAATACAAATGCTATATATGGTCTCCTCACAAGAATGATAAGAAAACTAAGCCAATATGGCATGTCTGTTAATACAGAGACACACATGTTAGTGTGATCTCTGGTCTCCCAGGCACAGGTCTCTGAGTGTCCAGCATTCAGAGGCTACCTGAGGACACTCATGTGAGAGAAAATCTGCTCACACAGATATGTAGAGCCAAATACTGTCAATAAGGCCTCTGCAATGTTCTGAAGACAGTTAAACTTGTCAGGTAGTGATGTCCAGCAGGTGAACATGCAGCTCCATGAACACGCACAGCTGTGGATTCCAGCTGCTTCGATGTTGCATTAACTGGCATTACCTCAGCCAGTTAATGTGAGACAAATCCAGCTGCTCATTAAAGATTTCTGGTTTGATCAGAAAATAAAACATTGGTCCAAACACCTGAAAGTCCCAAAAATGCATTGTGTCTCGAGTCTATGGATGTATCCATGTATCTCCGTGGTGCTGATGCTGTGCTGAGCAGAAAGCTCCTGAAGCTTTTGAAATGTCAGAATGTGGAAAGCTAACAACGTCCCTCTCACCAGTAAGTTATTTTTAGCAGCCCGGGCATTTTGACTAAAGACCGGCCCACCAGGTATTAAAGCCATAAAGCCTTTGAATGAAAACAAACGCTGTGGTGACAGTGATGTACAGTCTTGTTGGTATATGTATGATTTCTATACATTTTACATCAGATAAAAACTTTGGTTGTAAGCTTCAGATAATTATTTAATAACAACCAGACATTTTAAATGACAATAAGGAAGTATTTCTTTGTGCCCCCCTCTCCCTGTTAATGCCCTACCTGCCCCCCTGGCAACACTTTGCTAGATCCGCCCCTGCACAGTTACCAGCTGTCAGCTGCTTAGAAAAGGATCCTGGTGTTATTTGTCTCTCAGAAACAGTTCATAACTTCAACTCATTCATGTCACCTAAAAGGTAAACCTGTTTCTCCATCACCTGTTCAGCTCTGATGGTTCAGTAAGGACGTCTCCTGGTTTCATCTTCATGTTTCCCTCTCACCACATATCCAAACCGACATCATGACCAGCAGCTTTACAGCTGTGGCTCCAGCAAACATCAGCTGATACTAGAAATTAATATTAAATAAATTCTAACAACAGCTGATCAAGCTTAAACGTGCTGTTGTTGTTTACAGCGACATCTGCTGGTTTCCTCTTTCTGGCGCAAAGTGGGCGATAAACAAACAAGAGAGAAAAGCCGATCAGCTGATCACTGATCAGTTTCATGATTAAAGTAGCAACAGGAGAGAGAATGAGAGGAGAAGGCTGTATCCCAGTTCAGGGTCTGCAGCCTTAACGATCCTCAAGGGCCGCGTACTCAAAGACCGCTAAGGCCGGAAGTGCGAGGCTTGTGAAATGGGACGGTCTAGCCTCCGTCGCGCTGCCCAGGTTGCCTAGCAACCATGATACTAACAGCTGGAAACGTGTCATACAGCTGTGTTTGACAGAAATGAAGGAGAAAATCTTTTGTTCATTTGTTTGTTTCTACATGAGCTTTGATCATTCTCTGTAAGATTAAGCTCAGCTATTGAACGGCGTATATTTTAAAGTAAAGGCTTTAGTACAAACGTCATATCACATAATTTTGCCAACACGTGGCCAACAGTAATGTTTAATGTTCTTCGTTATTAAACATTTGCACATAAAGAAGTGACGTCATATTCAGCACTTACTTAAAGTTTACTCTTCGGGCGCCCCTCATCCGCCGTTTATTTTCGGCAAAATTATCCACACCCACCGCCGCGCTATGCATTCTGGGATATGTTGGGCCACGAAGTCTACACCGCCACATCCTTAAAATTCAGGGAAATGAAGGACGCATTTGAGGGCTGCATTTCGAGCAGCCTTTGAATTGGGACAGCCTTCGTCGTGTCGCTGTGACGTAATCAGCCTTAAAGTGCGGCCTTTAAGGCTGCAGACCCTGAATTGGGATACAGCTGAAGAGGCAGCTGTGCAGCAAAGACAGAATAACTCCACCTTTGTGTCTTTTTTCATTCTAGCTGAAGTCCAGGACAAACTGTGTCCCCTCTCAGCTCAACATGAAACGCGTAATATTTTGCGGGAGGATTCCGTCTTTTTACGGGACGGTTGGCAACTATACTAACTAACCTTATGAATTAAATAAAGTTCAACATCAGTAACATCATAGCACCCACCCAGCTGTATAGAAACTCCGTCATGCTAGCTGGTAGCAGTACGAGTTATTGTAACTGACTTTAAAAAGTCAGTATAAGGAAAATAAACTCCACCTGAACTTGGTTTATATCTGACCAGATAGACTGCAGGTCATAACTTCTTACCTGAAGGTCAGTTCACCTGACGCTGGTGAAATATTAGTGTGTCATGTATTTGTTCACGACATTTTTCTGATGGGCAAAAGTATTGATATCATGATGAACAAGGGTGGTGATTCTTATGACTTTGTGTATATAATTTGGCATTTTGTACAAATGTATGCTGATAATACAAACATGATATCATTTCATTCATTTCAAAGGTTTATTTGCATGACGCACAAACAGAGACAATTGAACGGTACAAATGTGTTGTGCATGACACGAATTCAAACGTGGTGCAGATGTGTGTCACATGTTGATCTGGCTGTAGGCTGTGGCACTTGGCCAGAGGTGGCGCTGGTTGATTCGAGTCCATGTTGGTGCACACAAAGTAAACTGCACGCTTTAGTTGTGAAGCAAAAACGCTGAAACCGGAGAAATACAACGTGCGAGCGGAACGATAACGACGACTAGAGTCTCCTGATCGTTTACTCTTGCTGTCCTGTGAACGACATCGGCGCGGTATTACTTGTTTGCTGTTTTCGCGATCGCGTCGCGCATGAGGATATCACCAGGTAAACTCGCCACATTTTTAAACATTTTGTTGTTCAACAGCATCAAGACTGACTGAGTGTGTTTGAGATAACCTCACAAGTGTCACAGATGACACATTTGGCGTTTTTTTTGCTGGTCTGTAGGTAGCAGCTCCTGAAACGCAAGTCTGCCACACATCTGTTCGACCAACGCCAGTTGATCTAAACGCCAGTTGATCTAAACGCCAGTTGATCTGGAACACCGGCGGCCGCCTCGGGTCTCTCCTCGTCCTGCCTCCGATCGCCCTCATCCACGTGCTGGCCTCCACCACTTGTTAATTTTACTGAATCTGTGGAAGCTCCGCGATGCCACCACCAAACAACTGAGTTATTTTTACACACCGGCCAGCATCTGGCCAATCCACCACCTTTCATTGTTTATACCGTTACAAAAAAAAATTAAAAAATAATCATCGGGTCACCGATGGCCAGTCCAGCTATGGCCGTGCCATCAGTTAACCCTTCGCGTGCCAACTGTGGCACGCGTGCCTAGGGTTGCCGACCCCTGTTCTAGTGGATGAGAAAAGAGTCACTCTGAGGCTAACAAAGATTTGAACGTGTACATGAAGCTGAGCATCAGGACAGACCACACAGTGACTAACCTCATGTTGCTGATGGATGATCTCAGATGAAGTTTGGGCTGTTCTCAGTATCTTTTCATTTGCATTTGCCCATCAGGAACTCTCACATAAACTTTTATTGAGGGGGGAAAGTTAGCTGTGTCGTCCAGCTTCACTGTGCTAATGTGTTTATATTACCATAGCTCTGTAGGTAGAACACCAATATACCTTGAGGGCCGGTGTCCTGCAGGTTTTAGATCCCACCCTGGGTCTACACAGCTGAATCAAATGATTAGTTCATTACCAGGCCTCTGGAGAACTGCAAGACATGTTGAGGAGGTAATTCAGCCATTTGAATCAGCTGTGTTGGATCACGGACACATCTAAAAACTGGGGGGAGTTGGGGGCCCCTGACCTAGGGTGACTGAAGGTGGACCACCTTCAGTCACCCTACAAACATCACTGCTGTTTAGTTTTGTCTTCATTTATGGGACTTCTTTTAACTCCCTGCTAACCTCTAGCTACATGAAACTTAATAAATCCTGTTTCTTATGGATCCCTGGAAGTTAGAGTTTACAACAGTCTGCACCCTGAGACAGCTAATCACACAAGACTTAGGAGGTAGACACCCCAGTAATAAGTGAACTACCTTCATTGTAAATCCACAGTCACCCCTGAAGTTACCTGGATAGGACAGGTAGCTTCAGGGTTTCATAGCGCAGACCTCTGACAACTCAAACAAACCTGTTTATTTACCTGTCCAATTGTTTGTCCGCCTCAGGCCGTCTCACACTGACCTCCCATCAGTTTCCACCCCCCCATTGCCAAAAGCGGAGCTCGATGAAGTCCGTTTGTCCGACAACAGCCAGTCTCAAGGTACCCGGGAATGCCTGCCCAGCTCTGATGACGCTTCCTGTCACCCAGCCCGTCCGATGGAAGAAGATGATGCCTGCAGCCAGTCAGGCGACAGAGTGGGCCAGGAGAGGCTGTCTGTACCTATAAGAGAGCAGGACGAAGGCATCATTGATCACACCCACTCTCCTTACCGCAGAGCGCCGGCCTCTCAGTTGGAGACTCCGCCCCCTGTCCATAGGAAAGCCCATAGGAAGACGAACAGGAGGAAAACCAGTGAGTCCTCGTCCTCCTCGCAGCGCCCTGGAGGTCCAGGCCATGGCCCCCAACCCCACCTGACCCCCACAGACCACAGGCCTGGTCCAGGTGAGAGGCCCTGGCTCACCTGGCAGAGGGAGAGGAGGGAGGCCCACAGAGAGGATGCATTCTCCTCAGGCCACACGGACCCTCTGGACCAGACCATCGAGGAGGTTAGTTCCTGTTCCAGTACACTGATGGTTCCCAGGTGGACTTCCTGTCAACCAGTCTCTCTGTTCCACCCGCAGGTGATTCAAAGGTGCTGTTATGGCGCCATTTCCTGCCAAGATGATACAGACAGCTTCCAGCTAAGCCTCCCTGTTTCCATGGAAACACCGAGTGAAGACTGGGACTCGCCTGTGCAGGTACCTGTGGGTCCAGGGAAGAATTGGGCGTGTCCTGACAAGCGCAGACACTGATCACTGATGTCACCTTGCAGGTGGTTTTGCAACGAGCGCGAACTCTCAGTGACACACCTGCGCAGGTGAGTCAGGCGGAGGGGCGGGACCTCTGCCATCTGATGGACACGCAGGTGGACGTGGAAGATAGAGTGTACTCACAGCAGCTGCACTTTGCCCTCCACGGGCCGGGTGACAGGACGGAGGAGGGGTTCTGGACCCTACCCATCGAGGAGGTGAGGCCCGCCCCGGAGCGTATCCCAGAATCCTTCAGGGGGAAGACCTGGACCCAAATCCAGCAGGAGGACGAGGAGAAGGTGGAGAGGCTGGTGAGACAGTTCAGGCGTGGGCGCTTCATCTGCTACTTCGACACAGAGTCCCTCGCCAGGTGAGCCAGAACCTGCCAATATTACAATCCACAGGAAACAAGAAGTCAGCTGAGCTTACATAAAGCTAGTTGAGCTTACCTGACAGGGCTCTAGAGTGCGACCAGTTTGGTTGCAAATGCGACCTAATTTCTCAAAGGTGCGACAAAAAAAAATCCTAGGTTCAAGTAAAAAAAAAAAAGTCTCCGCAACTCTGAAAGTCTCTGTGTGGCCAACAACAGACAACATTATGCCCATATCGTGGTCCAAACCAATCCGAGATAGTCAAGGTCGGGACCTCTCAGGTGCCCATGCACAAGGTAAGGTGTTCAGATATTGAGATGTTCAGTTCAAAACCTTTGAGGCACTTAATTTTGACTTTCTTTTAATTTTATATATCTTAAGATATTTTAAGTTTAAATTTCAGCTCAGTGAAGCACTTTAAGCACAAGAACTTTTTCTGCACCGTATTTTTAGGACTATAAAGCACACTTAAAATCCTTTAATTTCCTCAAAAGTGTGCCTTATGTATGAATTCTGGTTGTGCTTACTGACCACAAAACGATTTTATGTACACGGCGCTCAAAGATCTGTGAAAATGGTTCAGCATCTCTTTGGTAAGCTATGAAGCCGCACCGCTTGATAGATTGTTGGAGCACAGCTGCTACCACAGTCAGGAGCCTCGTGTAGTGATACGCACTGTGCTTCAGCATAATATTACCGTATTGTGTGTGTATAAGGACCCCAAAATGGCTCCTGTTAAGAGACATGCTTACGACATGGATTTCAAACTCTTATCAGTCACGCAGGAATAGAGCAGCTGAGAGAATTCAACATTAATGAATCAATGATACAGAAGTAGAGGAAGCAAGAAGAATGAGTTAAGTAAAGTTTATTAAAGACTTATCTGACTGGTTTCGCTTAATGCGCCTTATAAACCCGTGCACCTTATGGTCTGAAAAATACGGTAACTTATCTTTCTTGTAGAAATGTGCTCCAAATAAAGAACTTTGTGTTGACAAGATTGTTAGTTAATCACTTACAAATCAATATTGTCTGTATGGACAGCAGTTAAAAACAAAGTGAACATGTAAAGCTGCGGCGTTAAGCGATGTGGTTGAAAAATTTGTGTGCACGTAACTTTTGTTACTTTTGTTGTTAGGTGCACCAGTGCAGCCATGGCAAAACGTTAGTCTAGAGACCTGCCTGAGTCTCCTTAAGTTTGCAGTTTGAGTTAGGTAGTAAAAGTAGCCAATAACATCCTGGTTAAAGATGTCCTGGATTAAGATACTTCAGGTATAAGAGCTGAAGTGGTCGCTGTCACGCAACTTTTCCACTAAAACGAGGTTTTTATTCTGCGGGTAATCCATGTTCAGGTCGTAAATCACACCCATGACTCTCTCTGCTGATGTCATCAAACTCAGGTATGGTAGGCGGAGCCAGAAAATGAAGGGGGATGCTGAACCCGAGGAGGTGGAGCCAGATGCAGGTATGCTACCCCTGCTGGACCCAGACGAGGGGGACTATGTGTATATGAGAAGAAGGAGGGGAAGGAGGCGGAGCTTCAGACTGGCATCAAGGTGTCAGGTGAGTCGTGTGACTTAGAGCGCTGTCAGTTCCTGCAAAAGAACAAGGTCTCATCTGCACTGTTCCTGCAGGTGGTGAAGGTCAGTCACAGCACTCAGACAGTCCGATTGGTCGTTCCCGCCGTGCATCAGCTATCCCCTGAGGCCCCACCCATCGACTACCCACAAGCCAATCCAGAGGCAGCTGAGAGGACACCTGTGCCAACGTGGCGTTCTCTCCCTTCGTCGTACTCCAGCATCATCACACCTGTACAGCCACGCACTTCGCTGGTCTACCTACTCTCCTCCCCATCAGGCTCCGCCCCCAACCGCATGTCAGCGTTAGGCTCCACCCACAAACGCTGCAGAAAGAAACGGCGCCCGCTGGAGCAGCAGGGGTTAAAGGTCAAATACAAACGACTTCCTGTCCGGTTCTACGACCCCGCCTCCAACCGTATCCTCAAGAACCCACCCAGAGGCCTCCTATGGCGCAGAGGCTCCACCCCCTCTGGGCCACCGCCGCCCTGTGTTCGTCAGCTGTTCAGGAGTCTGAGCCCGGACCTGAACACTGATAGAACGCCCACAGAGGTCAAAGGTCACAGCAGCAGCCTTTTGCTAAGCACGCTAAGCAGGGACTCTGCTCAGTCCGACATAACTCAGGCTCCGCCCCTCAACAGGCTGTCAGAGAGCAGAAGAGGGGCTAGAAGGGAGAGGGCACTCCCTCCAGCCTCCCAGATACAAACCAGGGGTCAGGCCACACCCCTTCACCCAAGGAGGGAGGGGCTGCGCCGGGCTGGACCTGGCAGGAAACCCCCAATCTCTGCAGGCCCCGCCCCCTTACTGTCATCACGCCGGAGGAGGGGCCGCAGGTCGCGGCGATAGCTGATTTTCAAAATGAAGTCTTATTTTTCATGAAACCTGATGGTGCTGGTTATTGATGGGTTATTGATCAGTTATTCTTGGATAATGTAGCCTTTAATTAGGCTGTTAGAAGTGTATGGAAGCCTGCTGGTGCCAATTTTAAAATGAAAACTGAATCCATTTATCATTTTTACTGTGTTTGTAGTACGACTTGCCTGTCCAGGTGTGTTTTAAATGCCAGGTTTGTTTTGGCCATAATGATGTTTTCAAATCTGATTGTTTTAAAATGTTAATTTTTAAAGTTAAAAATCTAAATATAAAGTTTAATCTGTCCATTTTGAAGAGCTTTTATTGTTTTAATTTAATTATTTTAAAGTTTTATTTGGGAAGCATTGGAATAAAAATTATGAATGGATTTTATTTATTGTGTGTAAACAAAATTCGGATGAAATGTTAAAAAAATATGACAAAAGAAATTTCATGTTTTATTTAAATTCATGTTTGTAAAACATCACATGAAACATGACGACTTGATGATGATCCTGGCAGCTTCACGTCTCCATAGAAACACGTTATGTTTTGGTAACTTTTCTACAGGTGAACTTTGATACTTTTTGTATCTGTGCATTTATTTAATGTTTAAATAAAGTTTTCTAAGCTGGACGAATCAGCTGGTGAGTTTGTTTCCATAGCGTCGACCAGGTGGAGCATCGAGTCTCCCACCTGCTCAGCAGCCTGCAGAAGCTCCGCCCTCGTCCTCTCACCTGGACACAGAGTTAGAAACATGATGTAACATTAATTTTAGTGTTTGAAGGACAAAGTTATCAAAGAGATGAAGAAGAAAGGACTTGTGCTAACTGGCTTGGCAAAGAGACTGAGCTGGAAAGGATATGCAGCAGGTGTAAATGATGCACTGACTGTTACAGGTACTGACTGTCAGGTCTGTGCTCACCTGATAGGTGAGTCTGACCTTAGGCAGTCATTTCCGTTTCCTTCTGCAGTCTCAGTCACCTGTCTGTGCCTCACCTGTCTGAGTCCACCTGTGTGTCTCCAGCGCAGCCTTCAGTCGTTCTACAGTCCCCTGCAGCAGCGTCTCTGAACTACGTGGCCCATGTTCCTCCTCTTCTTCAGACAGACTGTTTCGTTCTCCTTGTAGCTCCGCCTCCTCAGGGCCATGCTGTAGCTCTACTGGATGATGTGGAGACATGCGACCTGCAGACTCCTCACAGTCTCCATCAGGTGAGGGAGGTGAGCCCTGGTGGATTGTGGGAGATGTTTGAGTTTGAAGTTCTTCCTGGCTCCACTCATCCTCTATCTCCTCTTCCTCCTCTGTTTCTTCTTCTGTGCTTTTCAGAGTGTCAGAAGTTGGCGTGATGGTTCCTCTTTCTGTGTTTGGCATGTTGCTGGCGTGTTGTTGAGCCTCCATCTTGTTCAGAGCCTGAAGAACAACATTTTCAGCTACAACTAATAGAAGGCACCTCAGCAGTCATCAGCCAATCACTCCGCCCACATCCACTCACCTGTGTGAGCATGCCCTGCAGTTGAGCATTGTACCGCGTCAATGTTTCCACAGTAACTTCCATCTCAGAGCACCTTTCCTCCAGGATGCCCTGCTCGGATTGGACAGTGAGCCGAAACGTTTGGAGCTCCTGCTCCAACAGCCTGATGGGGAAAAACAAACAAACAAACAAACAAACAACATAAGGTAGAATACTAAAACAAAACAAGATAAAAAGAAACAAACAAACATAAACACGAGGCTGATAAAACCATCTGGCTCTGTTTTTCTTTGTTCTCACCATCGGTCCCTCTGTAGGTTCTTCACGTCTGTCAGCAACGCCACTGTCTTCAACGCCAAACACACACAGTCACATGACTGTTGCTATTACATAATTTTTATGACATCACAGTACACAGTGAGTTCATCACGTCACCTGCTGACTGGACGTGTCCTCATTCGTCTGCAGAGATTTACACGAAGAAGAGCAGTGAGGAGGAGGAGCCTCTGAGGCGGCATGTGAAACACCCCTCTCAGAGGAGGGGCTGTGAGACGAGCCAGCCAATCGTGTTGAGGCATCAGAAGCAGGTGGTGCTCTGAGGGGAAAAGAAATGTAATTATAATAAGATACCTAACGAGGGGGGTCGTATTATGAAAGTGTTATTTTCACACCTGTTCTCCGTCTCGCTTGGCTCCTCCCACATTAGGACCCTCTTCCAATTAGCTTCTCTCTGAGTGTGTCGCCGTGGCAGCAAGGCGTGATGAGCACTGCGCACCAACGAGGTTAGAGACTCTCTCCAGGTGGGCTGGTATAGAATGACAACTGAACTGAACAGGTTATTACGTCTTCTACAAGCGTTACCCCTCCATGTGCACCTGTGGGGATTTACCCCTTGCTTCCTCTCTGCGTCCTCTTACCTGTCAGGCTTCACCTGTTCCTCTTACCTGTACTGTTAAATGAGTTCTTACCTGTGCTAGAGCTGGGCGATAGAACGATAACGATATGTATCGCGATATAACTTTTACTCGATAGAGAAATTAAGCTATCGCGATAGACCTCGCCGCTCTTGTCCTCAAAAAAAAAAAAAAAAAAAAGGTCAGCCAATCCAAATTAAGTAGCGCAGAGCCGCAGCGTCACGGCCGCAGCGTCACGTCGCGTGACTTGTTACGTACAGCACAAGTGCCAAACCGCACTGTTTGGGAAGCAGCCAGCGGGTAATGGAGGAAATGAGTGTGCCGACTAGAAAAATCAACCGAGCGTGACCGAAGAGAAAACAGATGATGGTTCCAATGCCGGAGAGATTGTCAAACGGAAGAGCCATAGAAGTTCCGTAGTGTGAAGGTATTTCGGCTATTTCAAGTCTGACAAAAATAGAGTAGCGTGCACTGTAAATTGTGCCGAAAGCAAGTCTGGAAATACTGGTGCATGCGTCACACTGTGCGCCACGTTATTGTTTCGGTGAAATGAATTTCTACAATACTGTTACTGTTAATTCTACTCTCTGCAGTGTTTAAATGCTTACATATACACACAGTTACTGTCCCTCCACACTTACGACTCGGTTCTGCTTCTATGCCCCAGCTTTGTTTACTTTTTCCCACCGAGGCTTCTAGACTTCTGATTGGCCAACATTTAGGCACGGTTAGGAATCTAGCGCCACCTGCTGCTTTGGCATGTTCATAGCAGCGTTTTCCTTCATTTCTGCCTTTATGTGTGGACGGGATTATTTTTTAAAACGAAAATGGAAAATCTCCGTTTTCAAAAATACCCGTGTACGTGTGGACGTAGCCTCAGTCTCTGACTGGAAGCGCTAATTCGTCATTCGACTTTTGTCAGACTAAAGTAACTGTTAAAACTGTTTGAAAAGCTCAGCTATACAACAAGGAGAGATTGAGAATTTCCTTTTAGTTCTCAGTTTATTTGATATTGACAAAAGTTAGTCAGTTTTGTCTGTTCTTCTGTAAAACAAACTGAGATTTATTTTTAGAATTAATATTTTGTTTCTAAGTGGAATTGACAATTTAGTCTGTTTCGTTTGTTCTATTTTGAAACTTAAACGCTTTAGCGGCTGCCTTTTGTGTAGTTTGCAATATTTGCCTTTATTTATCTGAAAAAGTCTCATGTTCCTTAAGTACATCTACCCTGTTGAACTTATTATGGGAAATAAATATTTAAATAAAAACAAGCTGCTGATTATTTCACATTTTACTTGTGAGCAACGGCACATTTAAATCTTACAAATATAGTTATTTGGCTTATATCGTGATAGATATCGTTATCGCCTGAAATGAAAAAAACATATCGTGATATGAAAAAATCTCATATCGCCCAGCTCTAACCTGTGCCCCCTGATACCTGTTCTGTTCCCTGTGCTTCCGGTTACGTGTGTTCTTACCTGCTTGCAGAACTCGAGCACTGGATGGTGGGTTTTGTGTTTCCTGGTCTGGCGGTCAGTCAGGAAGCAGCTCTGACACACATGGACGTTCACACACTTCATACATCGATACCTGAATACACAGGTAAATCTTCGTCACACATCTGGACCGTGTTTACCCAGTTTCCAGTTTAAAATGTACATCACCTGAGCCCAGTGAAGGGGCGGGTCTTACAGATGTGACAGCGAACGTTGTGCTGGACGCTCTGACTGGCTGACAGCCGGTACAGAGTGGATAACCATAGCAACAGGCATGGCTCACTCTGCAGCCATGACAACAGATGATGCTTGCTCACCGTTGGGGTCAACACCTATAAACACACATAACATGTTAACCATGACGATGGCCAATCACAGCCAGGTGTGCGTTTGTGTTCTCACCCCTTTAAAACACGACTGAACCGCCGCCTCCAAATCGTCAAACACGACTTCCTCCTGAACTGCCGCAGGAACCTGAAAACACACGTTACAGAGAGCAGCAGCAGAGGCATGTTGGGAAATGTAGTGTGAGCTTTTTACCTGGATGAGGTCCATCAGCAAACACCTGAGTCCAGGCTTGCTGATGGATCCTGAAGGGGTTGTCGAGACCTGCAGCAGACCTGAAAACACCCGAGCTTTATTCTACAGGGCTGTGCATTTTATTGTGAAGGGCTGTACATTTTATTGTGAAGTGCTGTGCATTTTATTGTGAAGGCCTGTTATAGAGCAGTGTATTGTCCTCACCTCTGTACTTTAGCAGCAGGTTATCTGAGGACAGAGCGATAAGAGCAGTTTGAAGAGAGCGAGCTGAAACTTCATCGGACTGACTGCTGCAGCACACACACACACACACGCACACACACGCGCACACACGCACACAGATTGTTACTCTGACTGGGTGCAGTCCTGTTAGTACTATGAGCACTACAAGTAATGTGATACTGTGAGTACACTGACCGGTCAAACAACCTGAACATCAGACTGCATGTCTCCTCGGTAGCTGCTGCAGTCACATGAAATGGCACGTCCTGTGATGCGCTGTGGAACATCCTGTTCAGAGCGCAGGTCACTTCCTGTCTGCTCATTGCGACGTCACTCTGAGCTCCACCCCCCGAGTGGAGAGCCGCTGTGACGTGTCGCACCAACACGGTGTCCACTAGAAACAGACAGCGATGTCACCGTAACATCTGAACATGTACAGGTCAGAGGTGAGCTCATGAAGTCAGCTGACTCTCAGGGCATACGTGCCAACCCTCCCGATTTTACTGGGAGAATCCCGAATTTCAGTGCCCCTCCCGAAAATCTCCCGGAGCCACCATTCTCCCGAATTTCTCCTGATTTTCCACCAAAACAAAATGAAAACAAAAATGAAAAACCATATCCCTGAATTCATAGCGCGGCCCAGCCAATTCCAGTTTCCAAAAATGGTAAATGGACCGGCTTATATAGCGCTTTTCTACTCATCTGAGCACTCAAAGCGCTTTACACAACTAGTGCATTCACACAAGCACATCTTTCTAAGTGCTTCATAGCTAACATTCACACACATTCATACTCCGATGGATGCATCGGAGAGCAATTTGGGGTTAATATCTTGCCCAAGGATATTTGGCACATAGACTAGGGGAAGCCAGGAATCGAACCACCAACCTTCCGATCAGTGGATGACCTGCTCTACCACCTGAGCTACAGCCATCCCACCAATGGCGGCAGCTACTTAGTTTTAACATTACTCTTATTACTCTTTCTGGGTTGCAAAATAAACTTTTAGCATATTTTCAGGCGAGAATGTAGCTGTGTAAATTTCAAATATCTAAGCCGGCGAGAACAGTAAACTCCCGGCAGATCGTTTTCAAACCCCAGCGGTCTTTGGCTACTCAGGTTAAACGTGATATATAAGGCACACAGATAACCTAAAAATGTTATTGTTTGACTTTTTTCAGTGTTTTATTTGTTCCTGAGTAAATCGGTTTGGCTGAGATTAAAGTTATTAGATTAGATTAAATAAAACTGTATTAATCCCTCGGGAGGGTTCCTCTCAGGGTTTTCACACAGCTGAATAAACGTCAAACAGAAAACTGATGAAAAAGAAGCGTGAGATGGTCGAGAAGTTATGTCAGCGTCCGGTTATATTTAGGTAGCAAGGAGCAGAAGGCAGAGTTTCACTCCACTGAGAAAGCTCGTGACATATTTTTGAGGGCTAGACCGGCACAGTCGCTCACTTCTGGCCTACCTGGCTTTCAGGGTACCCGGCCCACTTAGACCATGAAGGCCGGGTTCTCAGGTGGATGCAGCCTCTGAATTTGGACAGCCCCGGCTGGGGGACAGTAATAACTTACTTTAAATACAATTTTAAATAAGTAAACACTGTGAAATTCAAGTTTTCTGTATATGTATACCTAACCTCCCCCCTTTATGGAATGTCTCCCTAATTCTCAGGTCTCAAGGTTGGCAAGTATGTCTCAGGGTCAGTGTTAGAGCTGAACATCTGACTGTACAAGAGTACACGCAGTGCTACACAGAGTACATTAAGTGTACTGCAGTATATGTATAGTACTCTGTGTAGCACATGTACTGCAGTACATGTGCTACACAGAGTACTATACATATACTGCAGTACATTTACTACACAGAGTACAGTACATATACTGCAGTACATGTGGTACAGAGAATACACTCAGTGCACTGTTACCCACGGCAACAGAGTCTCTGCAGAGCCTGGAGCTTCATGGCAGTTCTGTAGCCCGATGGACAGATTTGATTGAAACTCTCTGATAAACAGGAAGCAAACATCTGGAAACACTGGGGAACATAAACATCTGGAAACGCTGGTGAACATAACATTTGTGTGAACTTCATCGTCTCTGTGTCAATGCTCAGGTTCATGTACATCAGGCTTCATTTTCTTCTTACTCTTTGTACATATATGTATTGTTTGTTTGATTGATTGATTGATTGATTTGATTGATTAGCATTCAAATATCTCAGTGAAGCCAGAACAAAGATCTACCACAAAGCAAGAAAGCACGAGACAAGGCTAATCAAAAGGTACTGGCTGAAGCATTTGCTTATTACGCCAACCCTTTTAACAAAAGATCTTTTTGCATGCAGCTCCTGTACACAGGGCTCAAAGCAAATAATAAAACAAAGCAAAAACAAAACAAACAAACAAACAAGGAAAAAAACAAAAATAACAACAACATGTATTTGTGTGTACAAATACATGAAAGTAAGCCGTTTGTAGTGAAGATGTTTGAGTCTTATGATGACCATCAGCACTGTCAAAGGATCTCATTCAGACTGCTATCAGAGCTCCTCCATCCTCCCTGAACTCAGGCTCACCTGTCAGGCAGCACTCAGGGATCATCTTACACAAACACCCTGCTCTGAATACATAATTGAAGACAGTGTGACACTTTACTTTCAGGATGTTGATCTTAACGAACAGAACAAAGAACAGACATATTTCTATTCTGTCTCTATTTGCTTTCTGTTTGCTGTCATCTCCTCACACACAGGCTTTTGTTTTTTAAACATGTAGTTGAACCTGAGCTCAGCGGGTTTCAGGTTTCACTGAACAGTGAGGCGATCTTACCGATGGAGTCTGGATCCATGATGAGTCTGAAACACAGAATAAGCTCATTGTTGATCAGTGAGCAGCTCTTTGTGTTTCATTCAGAACATGATTATTGCCAGTGATTAATGATTGATCACGATTAAAGTTACAGTTTAATTCAACAGAGAAAAGAAACTTTAGTAACTTCAGTGTGTTTTAAAGTGCTGACTGTTTGTTTAGTTTCATGAATGATACTTTAAGTCATTCATGTATGAATTTATGTTTTATGAAGTTCACAGAGACTCAGACTTACTAACCTCTAACTAAAAGGCTGTTCCAAAGTATTCACATTACATCCATCAGTAATCAGATTACAGGTATGTGGTTACTGTGTTACAGAGGTTCAGTTATATTTGCGCACTGGGGGGATAGAAATAAATAAATAAAAACAGAGCAAACAAACTTGTGTTTCAGATGGGTGGAGATGTGAGAATCATCAGTGCCACCGAGCAGGCAAGGAAACTCTGCAGAACTCAAACTACTAAAGTTTTGATCGTTCAAATATCATCACAATACTTAAACAGATGAGTTCTAACACTGCTGTCTTCCATGTTTCCTCTCTGATCATCCTCACTGGATTACTGCAAAACTGTACTGCACATGCTGTGAATAGAAAGCACAGAGTTCATGCTGCTCTGCTGTGTCGTGGTGTTTATGGAGATGTGAGGTCAGAGTGAATCTCACATTAGTTATAGATTATGAAACAAAAACAGTGACACTCGGTCAGGAACTCATCAAGGAACGAGCGCAGATCTTTAAATGCTCTCATGATTTCAGCACCAGAATAAACCGAGGATCAGACTTTGGGCTCAGCAGGAGGAGTAGACAGGAAGCAGGTCAGTGACCATGGTAACTGAGTCAGACTTTAGCGTTCTTTGTTTTCTAGGCTAACCCTGCTCCTGGATCAGCACAGATACTCTGGACTGTGGTGGACTCTTGTCTCATCCATGAGGAGGAGGAAGAGAGTTTGTCAGTGAGAACCATAGAAACAAAGACAGACAGAGACAGTAGAGTCTAAGTAGACACAGACTCACCTCCGTTCACTCTGTCCCAGTTGAAACCCAAGCATTGGCTGCTGAAGACACAAAGTGAAGCTGCTGATGGATGAAGGTTTCAGGTGTCAGCACACCTGCTAATCACCTGCTGCCTGTGGACCAATCCGCAGCCAGCAGAGTGTGACATCAGCTGCTTGCCAGAGCTTCATGATTTATTTAATCTCCGACTAACTATTCCCAGCCAGTCACAGCTTTAGTCATGCATTCTGAGCTTCTGACATGAGAGGGCGCCAAAACCCAGCCATCAGCCTTTGGTGAAGCTCAGAGACATTTATGAATGTCTGCCAGAGAAACTGAGAAGAAGAGCTTCAGCTGAGCTTGTCAGGGCCAGTGGCGGTCCTAGCCTGTTTGGCACCCCGGGCGAACACTCCCTCTGCCCCCCCCCCCCCCCCACACACACACATAAAACATATTAAGGATTGTACATTAACATAAAACTGTTGTCGGAACCAGACTGAATTTCACCAGAGAAACACACACATGAAGAGAGAAAGAGTGTGATTTGAATGCAAACAGCCATCATAATTCATCATACAATGAGAACAGGACATATCAACAACTGACAGTGACTAATTAATATTAAAAATCTGTAACATAATGTTTGGAGTTTAGTCTGTTACTGTTACTATTTTTACCATTTCTTCTTGGAGCAACTGTAATCCACATAATTTCCTTAGGGATTAATAAAGTATTCTGATTCTGATTGTTTCAGGATGACCTGCCATTATCCAATCACACATCTGCTTACCTGCATCTTTTGCTCGTTTCTCCTCCTCTTCTTTTTTATTTTTTCTAAACTGAGCACATGATGGCTTTGAAAGTTTCTTGTCCATCTTCTATTGGTTTTAATTTTGCACTCCAGTATGAACACAAATCCCCCAAATCGAGGATCACCGCAACATAACCTAACAGACCTACACCTTAGTTCACAGATTCACTTTGTCTAAGGTTTATTTCTGGGATTTCACACAACCCAGGAGCGTCATTTACCTGACGCTCCTGGGTTGAACTATCACAAAGGGTCCTAGTGAAGAATCTGCTGGAATTTGGTGACAGGCTTCAAAGGTCAAGAAGACCAAGAAGGTATAACACACTGCTGCTGTCACCGAGCATGTGTGACAGCAGCAGCTACAGATGTGTTGGACAGCGTGTTTATTTTATTTATATTTGTGTGAAACACCATGCCCCAGAAAACACCATGTCCCAGAAAACACTATGTCCAGATGAGCATTTTTGGCATTTGTTTACTTGGATGACTGAGCATCAGGACACATGAAACACCATGAGTTTCACATTCATGATTTGATGCTGATACTTGCAAACTTCAGGTTCATGAACATATTGTAGCTACATTTTTTTTATTTAGAAGAGCTGTAAACCTTTCCCACTGAAAGCAGCACAATCCCACTTTGAAAACAATATTTTCATTAAATGAATTCTGGGTAAATCAAAGTATTATCAAAGCTGTCTGTCCATCTTTTCCTCCTTAACAGATCCATCCTGTCCTGGCAGTCTGCAGACACAGAAACATGGACAAGGAGGTGTTTGTCCAGTAGCAGCAGCAGCAGGGACTCACTGCTCTGCTACATTGATAAAACTTTTCATTTTACAAAAACAGTCTTATTTTCCAGTTGATCTGGATTCTCTTTGTCACCACGTATTTGCCACTGTATAGGTAGCTGTTATATTTTGTGTTGGAAATATCTAGAATGTATTTTAATTGTTTTTAACAAGTACAGAGAACGGCTGTCTGTACTCCCCCTGTTCTCCTCTCCATCTCTCAGCTGCTGCTGGCTCCTTTTTCTCCTCCTCTTCCTCACACACTGCTGGATCTGTCCTGGTGTATCATCAGGGATGCAGTGTCACAGGCCGACAGGAAAAACTGGACTCAAACGCAGAGACAGCACATACATTTTACAGTGTTTCATTAAGAAAACAGATTTATTCGTAGTAAAGTGTTTTTAGAGCTGGACGTGGCCGTGGGTCAGTGAGGGTAAACTGATAATTGACAGGTGTGACTGGAATGGAGCGGGTACATTGATAGCTGAGGTGAGCATGGCTTTGAGGAAGAGGCGAATAATGGCAAAGAATGGAGAGCCAGTGTCCCATCTCCTCTCACCTTCTCAGTCTCTTCTGACTCTGGACACTTGCAGAAAGAAAACAAACCATGGCAGTTAACAACAAAAGAAACAGGAGGAGGACTTTTCCATCTACTGTCTGTCTCATTATTAGTGGTTTATACTGGATAAGAGCGCTTTAAGGACAAACTTCAGCACAGCATGGTTGAGTCTGTGTCTTCACCACAGTCCACGGGCAGCTGTTTGGCTCCCATAAATACACTTAGCTTAAAGAGTGAACTGTCTGCTCGGTTTATCCTAAAATGTTTAAGTTCGTTTGGCTTCACACCGAAAAGGGCGACTGTGGCTCAGGGGGTTGGGAATCGCATCTGTAACCGGAAGGTCGCCAGTTCGATCCCTGGGCTCTCTGTCCTGGTCGTTGTGTCCTTGGGCAAGACACTTTACCCTACTTGCCTACTGGTGAGGGGCCGATGGCGCGATATGGCAGCCTCGCTTCTGTCAGTCTGCCCCAGGGCAGCTGTGGCTACAACTGTAGCTGCCTCCACCAGTGTGTGAATGTGAGAGTGAATGAATAGTGGTATTGTAAAGCGCTTTGGGTGCCTAGAAAAGCGCTATATAAATCCAATCCATTATTATAAACAGACCCGGCTAACAAAACTTACTAACAGAGGCATGTGGGGCATGAGCCACTGATTTAGCTCAGTCAAAATTTAGCTGAATTTAATGTTTTAAGATTATTCATTAACATTTGTTCTGTTGGACATCTGAGTGGAGTGAGATAAAGTGAAATTTGGTGGTTTTGTTAACAAGTAGTGTAATTTAAACAAAACAATTATAAATTTTCACAATGAAAGTAGTTAAATCATGTACAGTTTACTTAACATTTGTTAAATTCAGTCATGTTGATATAACTTGATACAATCTAGCCAGGCTGTGGTCATGTGACTCATAGGCAGAAGCTCCTGTGATATCATGAAATCACATGAGATCTCATATCTGTGCAAAATCTGTGCAGTTGTCTCAGAGAGATGGCAGAAAAGTACGGTACAGACTGAACAGGTAACACCTGTTGTCTTCATCATGTGTACAAAGTCATCATCAGTTTGTCTGTTTTTAGCTTCATTTGTTGCTTTGCAGTCAGACTGTTTATGCAACGTTAGCTAATGTAAATATACTAATATATCTAATGTAGGACAAGTAGAAACACATATCTTCTTCAGATTTAGGTCTAATACAGTCAAACACATGTACATGAACACATTTTATACTCGACATACATAACAAAGTTTATAAACCTTAAATATATAAACCTGTCTGCTGGCTGAATTTAGGAGAAACATTTCTTTTTGGTTTTTTTAAACCAAATTTCTCTTCGGTTTTAATAAATACACGTTTTTATCTTGTTTTAAATTGTAAGTGTACATTTGCATTATTCCCTCTTTGTTCTGCAACTGTTGCACAATAATTTGCTTTGCGTGTTCATTTATAATTTTATTTATTTATTTATTTTATTTTACAGCAGTCACTGAGAAGATGAGCTCAGAATCACCTTTTAACCCTGCTCAGGTACACCAATGATGTTCCTGGGTCTGTTTGACCCGGGGTGTGTTTAGTTATCCAGAAACCAAAAAGTTCCAATAAACATGTATTATCTCATTAGTAACTCCATTCCTAACCATTTCAATCAATTTTTAGTGTGTGATCTAAATATTGGTGTGTTCTGTTCTGTCATATAAAATAATATAATGTTCATTACATTGATTTTCTTTTCATTTTATTTCTCTTTTTTATGGAGTAATAAAAGCTGCCAACTTATCTCTCAATAATCAAATCAGATTAACCTGGAGAACGTATGAAGTCTCCAGAGACACCAAACATATTCCTAGACTTGTAGTCAAGATCGCCTAAACCAAGACCAAGACAATACCAAGACCAGAGGGTATCGAGACCAAGACAGACCGAGTCAAGACTAAAACAAAGTTGAGACAAGACCAAGACTGAGGCGGAGACAAAAAAGTCTTTAAACTGCAGCCAGATGCTGCTTCGTTTACGGGTGTCGGGCATATTTACAGTGGGGCAAAAAAGTATTTAGTCAGCCACCGATTGTGCAAGTTCCCCCACTTAAAATGATGACAGAGGTCAGTAATTTGCACCAGAGGTACACTTCAACTGTGAGAGACAGAATGTGAAAAAAAAATCCATGAATCCACATGGTAGGATTTGTAAAGAATTTATTGGTAAATCAGGGTGGAAAATAAGTATTTGGTCAATAACAAAAATACAACTCAATACTTTGTAACATAACCTTTGTTGGCAATAACAGAGGTCAAACATTTACTATAGGTCTTTACCAGGTTTGCACACACAGTAGCTGGTATTTTGGCCCATTCCTCCATGCAGATCTTCTCGAGAGCAGTGATGTTTTGGGGCTGTCGCCGAGCAACACGGACTTTAAACTCCCGCCACAGATTTTCTATGGGGTTGAGGTCTGGAGACTGGCTAGGCCACTCCAGGACTTTCAAATGCTTCTTACGGAGCCACTCCTTTGTTGCCCGGGCGGTGTGTTTTGGATCATTGTCATGTTGGAAGACCCAGCCTCGTTTCATCTTCAAAGTTCTCACTGATGGAAGGAGGTTTGGGCTCAAAATCTCACGATACATGGCCCCATTCATTCTGTCCTTAACACGGATCAGTCGTCCTGTCCCCTTGGCAGAAAAACAGCCCCATAGCATGATGTTTCCACCCCCATGCTTCACAGTAGGTATGGTGTTCTTGGGATGCAACTGAGTATTCTTCTTCCTCCAAACACGACGAGTTGAGTTTATACCAAAAAGTACTACTTTGGTTTCATCTGACCACATGACATTCTCCCAATCCTCTGCTGAAGGAAATTGCCTTCCCGGGTTTCCTCCGTGGCGTGAGCGATAAGCAGAGTTCTGTCCTTTCCTTATAAGATTCCTAATTATTTAAAGTAACACTCAGGTATGCCATTCAGCTGGGTTAGTTACGACGTCGGGAGCAGCTTGGGAGAACAAGGAAACACAGACTGCTTCAGGTTGTCTTCCCAAATCGACTCAAAGGTTTATTTGATACACAGCAGTTTATATAGATGAAAAAAGGTTCGTGTGTCAGCTTTCCCAGTTCAAACCGGTACAGACCAAATAAGGAAACGTCTTCCTGCCTTGTGAGCCAAGAAGTATCCTGTGTGTAGTTTCAGTTCAGCTATAATTTATGATCATCCCAGCAAAATACACTCCTAGACATAGAATACAGAGTTCTTTCATCAGTGAATTCTGAAACAAACCACCTAGCCTTTAACGAGCCTTTTCCAGGAGATAAAGAAAAAGGGAGGATGGGAGTAAGGAAGTGGTCTCATCTCTGTGGTGTTTTTGACCTTCAGGTACCAGCTTGTGAGTCTTACACATTAATTCTTGGGTCACAGAGAAAGAGAAAAACAACTAGTAGATCGGCCTTATTGAGTAACAGTTTTCCTGTATAAAACAATATCCTGTAAATGCTTACCGTGGTATCAAAATATCATAACAGTTCCCCTCTTTTATTATTTTTTTAAAAATAATAACTCAAATAGAAAGGAAAAATCACAAATGTAATAACATAATATAAAAAGCAAATCATAAAATGTAATAGTTCACAACCTAATGTTCAATATACACATCAGGAACATCATTGATGACATCTGACACATAATCTGGGTCAATTTGTGCCAATTGCAAATACATTGAAGTAGCTGTACTAGTAGCTATACGGGTTATCATTGAACGTACACAGGGTACCACACAACAGACAATAATCATCAAAAACATGCTGCAACGGTTACAAAGGCTACAATTAGTTCCTTCCATCTTCCAAACGTGTCCTGTAGCCACTTATGTAGCCACTGACCGTGACCTGTATTGGCAATTAGTTCTATCTGCAATGCTTCAAGTTTATTCATAGCTTGTGTGAATGAACCGTTAGGAGCGGTGTTATTGGGAATGAAAGTACAGCATACATCAACGGTTACTAGACCACAGGTACCGGTCCAATTAACAGGTAAAGCTAATCTAAGGGTATTATTGCACAACCAATAAGCACGTGGGATTGGTCTAGTTAGGCGCGTGACCATGTGTGATTTAACTAACTCCCCCCAGTCAGTGTCATTTAATACACCGTCTGGGGGAACAACGATCGATTCTCTGCTCGAACTTGAACTGTGTGTGTGTTCCTCCAGATATGATACAACTTCAGCCACAGAGACAGCTAGCCATGTCTCATTACAGCGTGCACCTGGGGAGTCAGAGAAGAATGTATAGTTATCCTTTGTATAATCTATGTGTGTGTCTGGGCCAGTTAACTTTAGTCTGCGCAGACATATCATACTAGTATTAAAATGGAGAGGGATCTGTCCTAAGGGCAGTGAGGGCTTTAACCTATTCTTAGGGCGTTTCATTGGGGCGCAGGTCCCTGCGGTGTCATTAGATAACTTCAATAATTCGCCTAATGGAGTCTCAGGGTTAGTTGGTGTGTGTGTGTGTCTAAGTAGGCAGTCGAGAGGGCTCAGAGTCAACTGTAAAGCGTCTTTAAAGAGAGCATTATTTCCGCTGATTTTCTCTAGTCCCTCAGTGAGGGGGAAACCGGATATGGGGTATCCTACTATTACCTGTTCTGGATCAGCCTTTGAACAGACATAACAGTTACTGTTTCCTAAATCACGAGCGGCTGTTCTGGCATTTTCATACCAGGCGTTAGCTCCTGTTCTAGAGGGCGCATAAGATGGTTTATTAGTGGCGTCTATGTTGCTATTTACTGATTTTAGGGAACGTGAGGAGTGCATTAAGTAGGTGTCTTGCAAAATGGAGCATGAGGTATAGTCAGCAAAATATGACCTGCAGAAATGTGAACATGGTTGCAGTTTACAATACAAAATAGCAAAGAGAAATCCTAAGGTTAATGCGATAGATATAATAAATAACCTAAATATATAAGAAAGTATATAAGAAAAACAGTTCTTCAGTTGTCTCCTGGCCTGGTCCCAGGTTCGAGAGACATTGAATAAGCGTCGTATGATGACAATGGGCATTTCATTTTCTCCATTATCAGGATGAAATGAGTCTGGCTTTATCAGGTTAGACATCATGTGGTACTTTTGGCTTTCTGTTCCTGCTGGATGTTTGAGTACCTTGTTGTTGTTCTTTCAGACGTTGTGTCTTAATCAGTGATTGTGTGTGTGTGTAAATTGGATCCTGGCGCTGGCTCGCCGGAGATGTCATCTACCCGTGTGTTTATTTGCTCTAGTTCCGGGCGCTGGCTCGCCGGAGATGTCGTCTGCTTGATCCGACGCCTGAGATGGTCCGATTGGGCTGGTCTTAACCCTGCTGGCATGAATCCACTGAGGTTGTCCGTCTGTGAGGATGCTGGTTCTTCGTCACTGCCAGTAAAGCCTGGGGGCTGGAAAACGCGGCCTCCCAGAGTGTCCTTGGTTTTAGTGGCTTCTCCAACATGCGTCTCCTTGTCTCCACTGGTGGAACTGTGGAGGGGAAAAGCTGAGAGAGACAAACTTTCTGATAGTTATTATTCAGTTTTTCTACCAGGTTGTGAACATCAGTGGACAATGCAATATACATCACCTTCTACTAGCGGTGCCCCTCTGGAAGCTGACCATGGTCTTGGAAATAGTCTTATTTCAAATGGAAATAATTTGGTTACTTCAGATTGAGTCATTCTAATCTCACACAGGACTTGAGTAAGTAATTTGACCCAGGTCATTAAAGTTTTAGCACATTTTTTAATTACTTCTCATGTGAATGAAGGTCCTCTATCACTGTTAATTTGGTGAGGTATTCCGAATCTGGGTATTATTTCATTGCTCAACTTTTGACAGACTACTTCTGCAGTTTCTTTTGAGGTTGGATAAGCTTCTACTCATTTACTAAATTGATCCACTATTACCAGTAAGTACTTGATGCTTCCTTGTGCTGGCATATGTATAAAATCAATTTGTAATGTATGAAATGGAAAATCTGGTTGTGGTAAATGCTGATGTTTCGCTTTTGGTCTTCCTACATTAGTTCGTGCACATGTTAGACAGGTTGCTAATATGCTTTTTACTGCATGTCATGTTTTCTCAATTACAAATCTTGATTTTATTGCCCCTATTACCCCTCTTTGTCCGACATGACTCACACAGTGAAAATGTCGGGCAAGGACTGGCATCAGGGAATATGGGAGGGCAATCAAACGCTTAAGATTTTGTATAAGCCATCTCCGTCATCTAAGGTACAGTCATTATTCTCCCAATAGGTGTAATCACATGCAGAGGCTTGCTCTTGTATGAATTTTAAATCAACATTTGTTTCTAAATAGTCTGGGAGTGTAACAAGTGGCAGCTGTAGGGGCACAGATAATACTTCCTGTGGAGGTGGGAGCTGTGATGCAGCTGCAGCCTTGGCTGTCACGTCTGCTAAGGCATTACCTGTTGCTTCGTCTGTGTCAGCTGTACTGTGTCCTTTCGTTTTTACAACTGCAATGGCCGATGGCAGCTGTATAGCCTGAAAAAGTCTTTGAACAAAATCAGAATTTAGCAATTTATTTTCCATCAGCAGATCTAAATCCTCTCTGTCTCCACAATGTGCCAAAGTCATGCACAACGCCAAATGCATAGCGGCTGTCTGTGTAAATCGTCACATGCTTATCCAAATGTAGCTCACAGGCGCGTATTAAAGCCATGAGCTCTGCTTTTTGTGCTGAGTGAAATGGTAATGAGTGAGCCTCTAGTATGATGTCAGGCACTGTTACCACTGAATAGCCACAAAGAAATGAGTTGTCACTCGGCCTTGAACAGGACCCGTCCACATAAACCGTGGCTGAGTCTGGGATAGGTGTTTGCTCTAAATCTGGACGTTGTGCTGTGGATTCCTGTATACGTGTCATGCAGTCATGATCGTCAAGCCTGTCTGAGCCATCCTGTCGGTCAGAAGAACACAGCATAGGATCAATAAATGTGCTGGCGAATCAGGTGTGCTGCTCGCTTTTATAGTGAGATTTGCATATGTTGTTTAGTTATGTTTGCTACAATGGTCGTGACCTGGTGATTGGTGTGTAGAATAGTGTCATGTGAGAGTGTGAGCTTCCCGCAGTCCCTTATCATGATAGAGCAAGCTGCTACTGCCCTCAGGCAGGCCGGCATTCCTGAACAATTCAGGCAGCACCTTTGAGTGGCGGAGGTCAGCACTCCCTGTAATGCATTGAAAGAGGCAGTCATTTCTGTGGACCACAGTATTCGAGGAGGCTTGTCTTTTTTTACAACAGTCACGCAGAATGTGGTCATGAAAAGAACAGTCTGGTATCCACTGTCTGCAATAGTTCACCATGCCTAAGAAGGACGACATTTCCTCCTGTGTAGTGGGACGAGGGACAGAGGTCACAGCTTTGACCCTGTCTGCAGTCATGGAACGTTTTCCGTGAGACAGTGTGAATCCCAAATATTGAACAGAAGTCTGACAATACTGCATTTTCTTTGCTGATGCTTTGTGGCCAGTCTTTTGGAGGTGCTGGAGAAGCATGTGTGTAGCAGTTTGACACAGTTTTTCACTTTCAGCACAGAGGAGGTGGTCATCCACATGTGGATCAGGGTGCAGCCCTGGAGGAGTGAAGCACCATTGAGAAAGCAGCAGAGCCGTCTATCATGCCTTGGGGCAAACGAGTCCAAGTGTACTGCTTATTTCTATGTGTGAATGCAAATAACGGCTGTGTGTCTTCATGAGAAAAAGGAGCGGAGCATAAATCCACCACGGTAAAATGTGTATGCAATGCATGTCAATATGCTGTGAACATCTGAAACGAGAGGTGGCAGAGGAATGTTGACTGCATTAATTTGCCTTAAGTCTTGTATGAAACGCCATACGCCAGGTTTGTTAGGCTTTGGCACAGGATTGACAGGAGTGTGGGCTTTATTACTCCTGTAGTCAATAAATCTCCTATCATGACATCTAGGGCTGCGGCTTTTTCCGTGGATATGGGATGCTGCTTGACATATACTGCTTGTTGTGTTTTAATAGGTGTACGTGATAAAGTGTACAGTCAATAAATCCTATATCATTCTCACTTTTAGACCACAATGTCATATTCTGGTATTCAGCTGGCAATGTAACTGCAGAAATAGTACAGTGGATAGGATAGGTTAGATCTATGTGACGACATGGTGTAGTTATATCATAACCTATGTCTGAGTTATGTGACAAAATCACTGTTTGACCTTCACTTGTGTGAGCAGTTATCATGTTGTTGAACAGTGTGAGAGAAACAAAAGTGTGGCTCCCAGTCATGGGATTACCTGTTAGTGGCGTCTGTACACGTTTTTTTTTGGCACAGTGTGTGACATAGAGTACCGGACAAAAAGGATGTTGAGTTCATTCTCTGCTGAGGGTCCAGCTGACACAGAGGATGTTCCTTCTCCATCATGTCGGTACATAGGGCAGAGAAAACATAAGCTGTTATCAGTGTCAGCAAACATTTCACCCTTTATGTTAAATTAAATACACAAATTCATTTTTGCTTTGGGTGTCTGCGGCTGCTGGAAAACTGAGCTAAATTTGCACCTCTAGCTTGTCCAACAGTGCATAAAGCGTTTTATGAATACTAGGATAGATTCATCAGGCTTCTGTTTACACATAGTTACTGCATTTAAGTCACTTTTGTCTCTGGACATTGTTAGCAGGAATTTCTTTAGATTCTTAAAGAAATCGGCGACTTTGTCATTATTTACCCTCCTTTTGTCCATAGCGGTAACATTTGATGCATCACGTCGCGGCATTCTGTCATATATTTTCTACAGGACTTTTTAAGCAGACTACTTTTCTTATCACAAATGATATTCAACATTTCTACTGACCTGTTTTCTGGCGATAATCGTTCGGGATAAGGCTCCGGAAATAAATTAGAATGCATTGAACTTCTTAAGTTGTAAACAAAGTCAGTCACATAAGCACTCCCGCATGTTCTGGATACGTGATCATGGACGTCTTCACCGATTCGCGGACGTAGGTTACACGTAACCGGAAATGGGAGTTATACTGAGCCGTTATTTGAGACTTTATTTTGTATTTTATTAATTTTTGGTTTTACAGGTACTTTAGATTTTTTTATCGGACCTGTCTGTGGTCTTTGAATAATTCTGACCCATGTTCAGTGATTTCCAGAGGGGTTTACACGCTAGGAGGATTTAGGTTAGTATTTTCGCTGCGGCACAGCTGAGGTCACTTTAAATTTATTGCTAGCAATTTTTGTTTGGGTGAGCAACTCTCACTTAGCGAGCAACTCCTCGCAAAACAACAGGCAACTCCCTGTGTCTTTCTGCTTTTAATTTACTGCTTTTAACCCTTGAGACCCGTGTTTTTTTTTTGTTTTTTTTTTAAAGAAAAATTAAACAATTAATTATTATTATTATTATTATTTTTTACGTATAAATGTGTTGTCTTTCCACTTGATTATAACTGATTTATTTATAACATTTTATATAAAAGAAAAACGAGAAGCACATTAATTCATAGTAATTTAACATAAAATTGTTTGATAGTGTTAATTTGGAAAGCCACAACTCTAGCGGGTCACAAGGGTTAATCTACTTTATTCGGGGACTGAGGAAGTCAGTCAGTGTATCTCTCTGGATCACTAAGTGAAACTTCGTCAGCATATCCCGTTTCTTTATTCGGGGACTGAGGAAGTCAGTCAGTGTATCTCTCTGGATCACTAAGTGAAACTTCGTCAGCATATCCCGTTTTTTTATGGATCGATCACTGAGAGAGGTATAATAGGTCTTTATATAAATATGAAAGACGCATATTTACCTTCTGTCAGTAATCCCACTTCTGACACCAAAATTGAAGGAAATTGCCTTCCCGGGTTTCCTCCGTGGCGTGAGCGATAAGCAGAGTTCTGTCCTTTCCTTATAAGATTCCTAATTATTTAAAGTAACACTCAGGTATGCCATTCAGCTGGGTTAGTTACGACGTCGGGAGCAGCTTGGGAGAACAAGGAAACACAGACTGCTTCAGGTTGTCTTCCCAAATCGACTCAAAGGTTTATTTGATACACAGCAGTTTATATAGATGAAAAAAGGTTCGTGTGTCAGCTTTCCCAGTTCAAACCGGTACAGACCAAATAAGGAAACGTCTTCCTGCCTTGTGAGCCAAGAAGTATCCTGTGTGTAGTTTATCAGTTCAGCTATAATTTATGATCATCCCAGCAAAATACACTCCTAGACATAGAATACAGAGTTCTTTCATCAGTGAATTCTGAAACAAACCACCTAGCCTTTAACGAGCCTTTTCCAGGAGATAAAGAAAAAGGGAGGATGGGAGTAAGGAAGTGGTCTCATCTCTGTGGTGTTTTTGACCTTCAGGTACCAGCTTGTGAGTCTTACACATTAATTCTTGGGTCACAGAGAAAGAGAAAAACAACTAGTAGATCGGCCTTATTGAGTAACAGTTTTCCTGTATAAAACAATATCCTGTAAATGCTTACCGTGGTATCAAAATATCATAACATCTGCTGTATCATCCATGTGCTCTCTGGCAAACTTCAGACGGGCCTGGACATGCACTGGCTTCAGCAGCGGAACACGTCTGGCACTGCGGGATTTGATTCCCTGCCGTTGTAGTGTGTTACTGATGGTGACCTTTGTTACTTTGGTCCCAGCTCTCTGCAGGTCATTCACCAGGTCCCCCCGTGTGGTTCTGGGATCTTTGCTCACCGTTCTCATGATCATTTTGACCCCACGGGATGAGATCTTGCGTGGAGCCCCAGATCGAGGGAGATTATCAGTGGTCTTGTATGTCTTCCATTTTCTGATGATTGCTCCCACAGTTGATTTTTTCACACCAAGCTGCTTGCCTATTGTAGATTCACTCTTCCCAGTCTGGTGCAGGTCTACAATACTTTTCCTGGTGTCCTTCGAAAGCTCTTTGGTCTTGGCCATGGCGGAGTTTGGAGTCTGACTGTTTGAGGCTGTGGACAGGTGTCTTTTATACAGATGATGAGTTCAAACAGGTGCCATTCATACAGGTAACGAGTGGGGGACAGAAAAGCTTCTTACAGAAGACGTTAAAGGTCTGTGAGAGCCAGAGATCTTCCTTGTTTGAGGTGACCAAATACTTATTTTCCACCCTGATTTACTAATAAATTCTTTACAAATCCGACCATGTGAATTCATGGATTTTTTTTTCACATTCTGTCTCTCACAGTTGAAGTGTACCTCTGGTGCAAATTACTGACCTCTGTCATCATTTTAAGTGGGGGAACTTGCACAATCGGTGGCTGACTAAATACTTTTTTGCCCCACTGTATGTGTTTTTGCACTGGCACAGCCCTCCTCACCGCTGTCTACTGTCTCAATCACTCACTGAGAGGACAGACGTATGCTCCACTTGACTGTCGTGTCTCTCACCCTCTCTGTTTTTCACATAATGATATTATCCTATATCCTCACATGTGATTGGCCACAATATGGAGGGATTGGAGCATAGCTGAGCCACTGTGTGAGAGCTGAGCAGCCAAAGGAAATTAAGTGAGGAGTGGCTCTCGCTCAATGGGAGTCGACTCTTCTGATTCACTACAAAGCGCTCTGTAAGCACGGCTCTTAGAGCTGATGCTTCTGCGCACGGCACATTATCGAACGTTACGTTCATGGATACTGTTGACTCCAAATCTCCCGACCACTATGTCAATCTGAGACAGCAAGACCGGTCTCAAGATATCCAACTCTACATATCCCTCTGTGTCTCACAGACTGGCTGTTGGTTCATCCTTTGAGTTACAGTGGTGTGAAAAAGTGTTCGCCCCCTTCCTGACGTCCTCTTTTTGTGTTTGCCACACTTAAAGGTTTTAGATCGTCAGACAAATTTAAGTGTTAGAAAAGATAACACAAGTAAACACAAAATGAAGGTGTTTAATATTGAGAGGGGAAAAAATGCAAATCCTCAAAAGTCCTCCTTTGGGGAGGTCAAAGGTTGGTCCATATAACATGGTGGAAAGTCCGTCACACAGCACTTACCTCCACTGTTCTCATCATCAGAGAAACAGTTTGCTTCAGTCTTCCTCTGATTTAATTGGTTCAGACTTCAGAGTCAGCTGACCACAGAAGGCTGCTGCTGCAGACTGTGACCACCAGAGGGTGCCAACACAATTTATCAGGATCAATGATTTGGAGCAGGGTGAGAGATGAAGTGAGCAGTAAACGAGAATAAATAAAGAGGTGATGAAATCGATATATAAAAGAGTAGAATCAGAGATACAGTGCGGACGGTTACATCAGGAAGATGATGATGAAGAGCAAACTTAGACTGACGGGTTAACTAAAGAGGAAATGTGAAAAGATGACAATGTTTTCAGTGTTGGCTATACAGAACAAAAACAACAACCCTAAAAATGTGGAAATCAATTACTCTGCATTTTTATGGTGTTTTCCTTGTTTTTGATCGTGTGTTACTAAAGCTCTGCACCTGGTCTAAAACCCAAAGCATCATGGGACATATCTGGTATCAGTGTTGAGCACATGTGTCTGTGGAACGTATATGAAGGACTGACATACTGGGGGCTTGGTGCATTTCTCCATTGTGTTCTTGAACCTTGTTGGACCTGTCCAGCAGCGTGTTTGCTCTGCGGGTGGAGCAGCTGATTGACATGAATGCTCAATGAGGGGCTGATGGCCTGATGCTGGAGAACAAAGCAGCTGCTGTGGCCAGGCCATGAACTGGCTGTTGTTCTCTGTCTCTGCTGCCCGCTGACCTCCTCTCCTCTTTGTTTCTCTTTCAATGAAGCTTGTTGTTTGTTTCTGGAGTGTTCGAGTACCAACACTGAGCTTTTCTTCTTCTGCCACTCTGAGTTAAACGACTGTCATCGAACACCACCATCACATCAGCCCCGAGGGCCGTGCAGCGACACTCTTATTTAACTCCTACCGAGAGTCTAGACCAGGGGTCCCCAATCCCAGTCCACGAAAGCCGGTGTCCCTGCAGGTTTTAGATCTCACCCTGGGTCAACACACCTGAATCACATGATTAGTTCATTACCAGGCCTCTGGAGAACTTCAAGACATGTTGAGAAGGTAATTTATCCATTTAAATCAGCTGTGATGGATCAAGGACACATCTAAAACCTGCAGGGACACCGGCCCTCGTGGACTGGGATTGGGGACCCCTGGTCTAGAGTGTGTAGTTGAGGCTGAGGAGGAGACAAACAGTGGCGTGTCTAGAAAATTTTTGTTGGGGGGGCCAGGTAGGGGCACAGATTTGGAGAAGGGTGGCAGATTTAATTGGCAGATAATGTTTAAAAAAAAAATTCTACCAACCCTTAACCATAATTCAATAATCCTATAAACCTAATAACCAAATGCACTTTTAACTCTTATTAGAATGAGATTTTAACCACTACGGTGCAAAGTTTTTAGATACTGCGTTGATAAAGTACAAGAGATACAATCAGTGCTTTGTCAGTGTTTACTCAGCAGTCAAGGACAGCAATATTTGCATAGTATTTTTACTGACATATAGTGCACATATGTTTTGGGCAAAAACATTTTTGAAAATTAAAATACGAACATTTGTAACAAACAATTGACAAATTAGCCAGTTCCAATGCAAAACTTTATCTGCCTGTTAAAAAAAGAAGATAATCTTCTCACAAACTGGTGTTTGATTTTGAAACAGGAAAAAAGTGGAGAAACAACTGAAAAGACTAACATTTGAATAAAACCTGAAAGCAAGTAAATACTTTCTATGCTGCCTTATGGTAAACTTTGGTAATATTGATAAAGAACAACACTGGCTGATGATAAAATACAGTCAGCTGGCATGGTGACACTGCCAGTATAACCTGCAGGGCTGGACTGGGACAAAAAAATTGGGCATTTTTACTACAGACCGACCCACCAGGTAGTAAAGCCATAAAGCCTTTGAATGAAAACAAACCCTGTTGTGACAGTGATGTACAGTCTTGTTGGTATATGTATGATTTCTATACATTTTACGTCAGATAAAAACTTTGGTTGTAAGATTTAGATAATTATTTAATAAAAACTAGGTATTTTAAATGAGAATAAGAAAGAAAAGTATTTCTTTGTGCCCCCCTTTCCCTGTTAATTCCCTACCTGGCCCCCTGGCAAAACTTTGCTAGACCCGCCCCTGCACAGTTACCAGCTGTCAGCTACATAAAAAAGGATCCTGGTGGGTGGTCTTCATGTTTCCCTCTCACCACATATCTAAACAGACATCATGACCAGCAGCTTTACAGCTGTGGCTCCAGCAAACATCAGCTGATACTAGAAATTAATATTAAATACATTCTAACAACAGCTGATCAAGCTTAAACGTGCTGCTGTTGTTTAGCGCAACATCTGCTGGTTTCCTCTTTCTGGCGCAAAGTGGGCGATAAACAAACAAGAGAGAAAAGCCGATCAGCTGATCACTGATCAGTTTCATGATTGAAGTAGCAACAGGAGAGGGAGGGGGAGAGAATGAGAGAAGAGGCAGCTGTGCAGCATAAAGACAGAATAAATCCAGCTTTGTGTCTTTTTTCCATTCTAGCTGAAGTTCGGGACAAACTGCGTCTCTTCTCAGCTCAATACGAAACGTGTAATATTTTCTCTGAATGAGGGACCATTCCATTTTTTTAAGGAGCCGTTGGCAACTCTACTAACTTTATGAATAAAATAAAGTTCACTATCAGTAACATCATAGCACCCACCCAGCTGTATAAAAACTCTGTCAAACTGGCTAGAACGCAGTATGAGTTATTGCAACTGACAGTAAAAAGTCAGCAACATGAAAATAAACTCCACCTAAACTTAGTTTATATCTGACCCAGATAGACTGCAGGTCATAACTTCTTACCTGAAGTTCAGTTCACCTGACACTCGGACTGGTGGCTGCTTCGGGGCTCTCCTCCTGCCTCCCCTTCCCTCATCCACCTGCTGGCCTCTGTGGAAGCCCCGCCATAGCCACCACCAAACAACGGAGTTATTTCTACACATCGACCTGCATCTGGCCAATCCACCACCTCTCATTGTTCATGCCATTACAAAAAAAATAAAAAATAAGTCACTGGGGATATGCCCGATGGCCAGTCCAGCTATGTTAACCTGCAACCAAATCTGCAGCTCCATACAGCAATGTTACGACTTAGATTATATCTTATAACGCATAACTCTTATGTTAGCTGCCCTCAGTAGCATACTGTCTGAAATATTCCACAGCTGCAATAATTCTTTAAGTGTTATTTTTTCCTTGGTATTCTAATTTCACCGAAGTTTACTAAACTCAACAAACTTAATATTACTTACCGGGACATTTATTCTGTCCTCATTTTCTTTCACCGAAAAATTGTTTCCTGCAGTGCCGTCTTTCGTGCTTGGCTCTCCTACCTTTGCTAACGTGATGCGCATAGCGCAGAAGCGATGCTGCATTCACTTACACTCGGATATCTGAGCGTCACCGTGAAAACATAATCGGACATTTGATATTTGATTGAATTTTATTGTTTTGCCTTTGGGGTGGCACCTGGGGTGGCCAGTCTGGTTTGGGGGGTGGCCTGTGCCCCCCCAGGCCACCCCGCTGGACACGCCATTGGAGACAAAGGCATCATCAGAGTTGATCCTGAACATCTGTGAAGCTGCTTTCTTTCATAATGTTTTCAATTTACTAGAGTTGATGAGCTGATGAAGGAAAAGGCACTATTTAAAAAAACAACGTTTCTGCGGCATTCAAACACTGATGACAGGTTGGCCTCTCTGTGCTCTCCCTGTGGGGGGGAGGGGGGGCATGAAAGTTACTCTTATCTGGTATGTGTCTCAGACCGTGGTTTTGATTGGTCAAAGAAACATGACAACATGAGCTTTAAGGCCATTTTGAGATGCTGTTACTCTGTAGAGACTCCACATCCAGCTCTGAGCTCTCAGACAGGCTGTAAAATATTCATGAGATCTAGTCCCCTGATTTATGACCTGAGGTTTGTCCAGGTGGTCATTCTTCCTGAAATCAGTACATTTTAAAACATTTCAGGCTTGACGTTGTTCCATAAGATTTTCACAGAACTAATTTGTGTTGTGAAATTTTAGCTTCATACATCAAAAACTTCTAGATGTGTGTCCTTGAAAAACAGTCCATCGACCTACTTTCAGGTCATTAGTTTGAAAATGTCTGCACAAGAATATCTAAAACACCCTAGAAATAACAGCCTGGAGTTTTCATCAGAATCAGTCAAAATCTGAATTGTCAACAATTGTCAACAACCACTGATCAAAGCCCTTTGCTCAGAGACATCCCAAATCACAGATCCTGAATTATTCTGATGACGAGAAAGAGCAGTGAAGTTTCAGGCTTTTATCTTTGATAGTTTTTCAGATATTCAGTTTCAAACTTTCCCTCAGATTTCAACGGATCGTTTTTCAGAAACATCTTGAAAAGTTTTTGATTTTAAAGTTTCACAGCAATCATTATATATGTTAAAGGTTTGTTTCAAATGTCTTTTATTAGAAGCAAGTATCACAGTTGTTACAAATTAATAGAACTTATGCCCCCTTTTTCTCTAAACAAAACAAGACAAAACAAACAAAAGAAAAAAAAACCAACACCCTCTATGGGCCCCGATCCCCCAACTGCCAAAAATTTAAATTTTCCCAAGATATGCAAGTAAAGGGTGCCAGATTAGTTCAAAATCTTTCACATTGCCATTCGTGGTATATCTTATTTTTTCAAGGTGAAGAGTATTTGTAAGTTCTGCAAGCCGCATCTTTAACACAGGAACCTCTTTGCCTTTCCAAAGCTGCAGGATCAGTTTCTTTGCGATGATCAATGCATATGACATAAACCTTTTTTGAGAATGTTGTAAACTTTGTGTTTCTTTGGAGATCCCGAAGATAATTACTGTTGGATTTGGCTCAATCTTGTTTTTAAAAATATTAGAGAGGTAAGTAAAAATGTCACACCAAAAACCCTGAAGCCTTGGACAAAGTGCAAAACTATCTAACAGATTTCCATAATGTGTCATACGTTTTTCGCAGAGAGGAGAGCAGTCTGGGTACATTTTGTGAAGTCTTTCCTTTGAGCAATGTAACCTGTGTACAATTTTATACTGAATTAAAGAGTGACGGGAATTAATAAAAAGCATATTTATGTTGCGTAAGACCTCCTGCCAAAAATCTTCCGATACGGAAATCCCAAATTCCTTTTCCCACTCCTCTTTAATTGAGTGAGTTGAAGGTGTACTCATCTCCTGTACTGAGTTATAGAATAATGAGACTCTGTTCGAACCCCCGGCTATCACTAAGGCATCTATCCAAGGTGTCAGACGACATGCTTTCAAACTGCAGCAGATGTGTGCGGATATAATTTCGTAGTTGAAGATATCTAAAAAAAATGGCTGCACGGTAGTCCAAATCTATCTATTAATTGTTGAAATGACATGAAGGTGTCATTTGAGTATGTCTTTTAATTTACAAATTCCCAGTTCCTGCCACACGTTGAAGGCTCCGTCTGCACATGATGGAAGGAAAGAGGGGTTAGCTGTAACAGGCATACTCATTGATAATGATTTCAGTTTAAAGTGCTTAATTATTTGTTTCCAAATTCGCACTGTGGTATGGATCACTGGGTTATAGTTATAGTGTGCACTTGTCAAGGGAGTAGGAGAAAGTAATATTCCACCAACACAGTAAGGAAGGCAGTCCTCCCGCTCCATCTGCAGAACATGGGGGAGTAACGCTGTATCATCCAGTAAGAGGTAAATTATTCTTAAATTTGATGCCCAATAATAATGCATAAAGTTAGGTAGTGCAAGTCCACCAAGGGATCCGTGTTTACATAGATGTTCTTTTTTTATTCTATGTGTTTTGTAGTTCCATTTAAACGGCATAATAATGTCATCCAGCTTGTTGAAGAAAGATTTGGGCAGGAAAATTGGGATATTTTGGACCAAATACAGATATTGCGGGAGAAATACCATTCTGAGTTCACTCTTCCTATCAAGGAGATAGGGAGTGTCCTCCAAAACTGGATGTTGTTTTTTAGCTTCTCCAGTAGAGGGAGAAAGTTTTCTTTCACTAAGGAAATATATTTTCTTGTTATTGTGATGCCCAGATATGTAATTTTTTCACAAGTTATTTTAAATGGGAGAGATGCAAACCACTCATTGCTTTCCAATTTGATGGGCAATACTTCACTTTTTTTCCAGTTGATCTTGTAACCGGCGAAGGTGCCAAATTTGTCAATAACGGAGAGGGCTGCCGGGACGGAGGTTTGGGGTTTTGTTATGTATAGTAAAATGTCATCAGCATAGAGCGATATAGTATTAGAAGTATATGCTGTGTCATAGCCACGTATATCAGGGTGAGTACGAATCGTCTGTGCCAGGGGTTCCAGAGCGAACAGGACTAAGAACACATGCCTGACGTGTCCCTCTGCTGAGCTTAAACTGAGTGGATAATGTTTGGTTTGTAAGGATTCTGGCTGTGGGATTCTTGTAGAGTAATTTTATCCAGGAAATAAAATCTTGTCCCAGCCTGGATGCATACCATTTTTTAATAAACCAATAGATTTAATAATTTCTTCAGTTGTAATCCTGGCATTCAAAATCTTGCGATCCACCTGATCTAACACAGGGAGATCACACTTATCTAAAAAGTCCTGCATATCTTTAGGCCCTGCAGTGGAATGAGAAGTATAGAGAGATTGATAAAACTGCCTAAAGTTATCATTAATGTCTTTATGTGATGTAACCAGGTTTCCATTGCGTGATCTAATTTTGTGAATCATTCTGTCATTTTTTAACTTCTTTAGCTGTCTAGCTAACAACTTATGTGGCTTGTCCCCAAATTCAAAGTACTTCTGTCTTACAAAGGTGAACGCTCTATTAATGTTGCTGGTTAGTATTTGATTTAGTTTATATTTTAATGCACAAATAGTGTTGTACTTATCTAAAGAGGGAGCCCTTGCATTGTTGGCGTCCAAATCGTGGATCATTTTTTCTAATTTTAACTGTTCTAGTTTATTATTTTTATTCCGTGAGGCCTGATATGATATTATGCACCCCCTGATATATGTTAAAGGTTTGAACCACGAAAGCTTCGTGGAGACGGTCGAGCAGTTTGAGTTGATTCGAGGTTAAATGTGAAAGGTCAAGCAGAAAGTTGGTGTAAGTCATGTCTTCTCGCCCACCTCTGACCACGGCTCCCACAGAGAGACAGTAATCCTTTGGTGCTTTCACCTCTCTGTTTTCATTCTTTGGTTTGTACGAACACCACAGAAACTGCAAACTGTAAACTTCCTGCTGAACGTGTCAGTTTGAACATTGCAGTGGAACAAACTCACCAAAGAAACGGACCGAACGTTTGACACTAGAGGTTCTGTGACTGCTGGTACTGAGGACACGCCTGTGTTCATGGTGACTGCAGACCGCAGACCCATGGAAATAATGCATGTGATTGTTTATAAGATGATGGCACAGGCTCCATCCAGTGGGTGTGGCCTCTGAGCTACACTCAGCCTTGATGAGAGTCAGTCATCGCTCCTCCTCCTGATCATCATCATCAGAGCTGCTGCTGGATGAGCCGTGGACCTGCTCTGTTATTCTGACAGATGAGTTTGTGAGCTGTGCAGAGATGAAAATGAAGAGCACCCTGGGGATCTGTCTGGTGATCTGCTGCACTCTGATCGGACTGGGTATGTTTGATTCATTCACATGTCTGACTCTGTAGACTTTATATACATATACTTAAACATATACATATATACTTATAAACATAGGGTCTTTACTGTAAAACAGAGAGAGCCTTGAAGAGACTGCTGTTGTGATTTACTGCTGTGTAAATGAAACTGAATACAAAAGCTCAACAGTCCCTGTGTATCTGAACGATACTGAAAGTGCTGAATAGGAAGCATTCACAGTGAGTGGGACGGGTGATGGGTGCGGCTGCTAGCTGTTGGTTTAAATCATAACTAATGAAAATGGTTATAAAGAAATAAGGTTTTGCACATTTATGAGGATACTGTGGGCTGAAAAGAAGAGCTTCAGATTAAATGTGGCTTTTTGTTCATGAAGCTTTAGAAAAGATGACGTTTTTCTCTTTTTCCAAACTGTAGTTCGAGTCCCACGTGGAAACAGTTATTCGTACACTCTTGCTGGTTTTAAACTAGGGCACTGCTCTCTGACTGCAGATAACAGAAAGTTAAGGAATGGAAGTCGTGATGTATGCATATCCAGGGTCTGATTGTTCTGAGTAAACTGGGGTCTGACGTGAAGCCCGAGTTCCGATACAGTCAGAGTCATTTGGCAGATGGTGAATCGGTCTGAGTCTGGTTAACGGGTTCAGGTGATTGATGGGATAAAACTGCAGATGTGACCACAGATGTTGCGGTCAGGTGTGAGGAGGCTGTAGGTCCATGTAGAGTCTACAGTTAACGTTTCATTAACAGAAAGGCTGTACTGTGACAGGAACTGGCTCTATGGGAATAATCAGCCTCTGTCAGTGATGACCTGTTGTTACCTGACTCAATATGTTTGGAGTGTCTGCAGAGCTGAAAGTCCGACTGTGTTTAAGATTCTTGCTCATTTAACCTGTAATTATTTGACGACCCTAATGACCTGGACCCTCATCCTGGCTGGAGCTGGTTTCACGTTGATCAGATGAAGAACTAGTGTGGACTGAAAGTCTTGATTCTGATTCATTTTAGAAGGCAGGGAACACTTTTTTATGTTTCTGATCATTGTTCCCACTCAGATGGCCTTCAGAGCCCTGAGTGGACATGTTGTAATCCAGATGTGTGGTGTGTTTCAGGATCAGCCATCCGCTGTTACAGCTGTAAGGACTACACAGCCAGCTGCACCAAAGAGCGAGAGTGTAGCTATGACGACGCCTGCCTCACGCTCAGGGAGAGAGGTACAGTCACACCTGCTTTTACCTGTTCACCTATAGAACTGTTCCTGACCTCTGTAAGTCTGGAGGCTCCACGTCTGATCCTCCAGCTGGATGCAAATCAGCCCAGCAGCTCTTACCTCCAAGGTTCTACTCATGTTTCTAATGTTTCTGTCCTGCAGGTGGGATGACGTACCGTCAGTGTATGAAGTACTCGGACTGTGAGTACGGCCGGCTGGCACAGATGTTCCCCCAGGTACCTCTGACCTTTAACCCCTGAGCCTCAGTGGAACTATGTTAGGGTTAGAGTGGAAGTGGTTGTTGTTGTGGTTATTGTTTTGTTCACTCTTATTGTTGCCTTGCTGCTAAACAGATTTCCACTTGTGGGACAATAAAGTATTTGAATTGAATAGAATAACCCGTTGGTTTTCAACTCCAGTCATTATTCTGATGGTAACAGCTAGCATCAGTGCTGAGGCCCCCGCAGACTGAGCCGCTCTGTTCTGCTGCTGATGTTGATGTGATGAAGCTCCTCTTTGTGCCATCAGAGCATCCACTGACACCAGTACAGAATCAGAATCAGATAGCCTTTATTTATCCCCAAGGGGCAATTAAGATACAACAGAGCAGCATGACGTTGAAGATAAGGACAGGGCACAAACAGGTAATAAGAATGAGATAATAAATACACAGAATATACAATACATACACAGTTTTAAAATTAAAGTGACTGAATAGGTGAATAAATAACTGTAAGTGACTAAAAGTGAGTAAAGTGTCGGCAGTATAACAAGAGTGTAGAGTAGTTTATGTTTCTGGGTGTGGGAAATGGCCTCATCGGCTGGAGTTAAAAAGCAGAGCTGCTTTGGGGACAAAGGTGGCGCTCCTCCTCCTCTCAGTCCTGCAGGAAATGCAGTGGAGGCGTCGCCCAGAGGGGAGCCATTGAAATGCAGGGTGAAGAATGTGAGAGGGGTCGTTGATGATTTTGGCTGCCTGTCTGAGGGCCTGTTGGCTGAAAACCTGCCAGGGTTCTGACAGGCCAATGATTGTAGAGCACATTGATGCAGTGTGCTGCAGTCTGTTCCTGTATGAAGGCTGAGGGAGTGGAACCAGCAGGTGATGGAGAAGGTCATGATGCTTTCCAGGAAGGCATAGTAAAAAGTCATCATGACGGCTGTGCTGACTCAAAAGGAGTTGAGTTTCCTAAAGAGGTATAGCCGTTGGTGGCACCTTCTGAGAATCTCCTCTGTGTTGGCAGAGAATCTCAGGAGGTTGTCAAAGATGGTTCTCAGGTGTTTGTACACCTCAGCTACCTCCACTGGCTTCCCGTGGATGGTGGTGGTGACTGAAGCAGCCAGATCCCTCTGCCTGCTCGAGAAGGTCACCACCATCTCTTTGGTTTTGCTCACGTTCAGTTCAAGTTTGGAGCTGTCACACCACTCTACAAACTCCTGCAGAGCGGGCCCGTGGTGTTGTGAGGGCCTGACAGCAGTGACAGGAGAACTGTGTTGTCAGCATATTTAACCAGGTGACAGTTGGGCTGTGTGGATCTGCAGTCATCAGTGTAGAGGATGAAGAGCAGGGGGGAGAGCACACAGCCCTGGGGGGAGCCAGTGGAGGTGGAATGGAGACCGGAGAGAGAGTTGTTGACCCGTCCTGTTGGTCAAAAAGTCCAATATCCACTGAACATCCAGGTGAAATCGGGAGGAAAGTTTAGTGGCCAGGATGTGAGGCTGCAGAGTGTTGAACGCTGATGAGAAATCAGCAAACAGAAGTCTGGCAGAGTCAGGGAGCTCCAGATGTTTGTGGATGGAGTCCGAGATGAAGAGTTTTGCATCATCGACACCTCTGCGTGCACAGTAAGCAAACTGGAGTGGATCCATCAGGGGGTCAGTTGCTCTTACGATGTGCTGTTTTATGATCTTCTCCATGGCCTTCATCACCAGGGAGGTGAGGGCCACAGGACGAAGATCATTCAGAGACTTTGTGTTGTTTCTTTTGGGGATGAGGATGACTGTGGAGTGTTTCCACAGCTGGGGGACGGTGTGACTGTCAACTGAGTGTTCAAATAGAGTCCAGGACACACTTCCTAGTTGCCCTGCACAGTGCCTCAGAACTTGACTGCTGATGTTGTCAGGGCCAGGTGAGCTCCTCTCCCTGATCCTCCTGAGGGCTCTCACCACGTCCTCAGTCTGAAGGTGAGTGCAGAGCTGCCAGGTTTGAGTGAGGATCTGGACTCCTCAAGCTGGGCCATGTTGTCCGTCTCAAACTTGGTGTAGAAAGCGTTGAGGTCGTCAGGGAGGCAGGAGGGGTTTCTGCCCTCCACCTGGATGGTTCTGGGGGTGGTGACCACAGTATTCACAGAGGCCGTGGTTTTGAGGCCCTGCCAGGGTGGTGAATTTTTTTTCAGCAGTATTTTTGTACTCCAGTTTAGCAGTTCTTATGGCCCTCTTGACCTCCCTGTTGACCTCCTTTTTATCCAGTGCAGAGCCGGTGAAGAAAGTCCTGTTTTTTTAATTAAGGATTTCCTTGAGCTCCTTGGTGATCCAGGGTTTGTTGTTGGGGTAGATGGAGACTGTTTTTGAGGGAATAATCTTGTCAACACGGAAGGAGATGTATGATGTCATCGTGTCAACCTATTTGTCGATGTCATCAGAGGGAGAAAGAAGGCTGTCCCAGTCAGTGGCTTCGAAACATCCTTGTAGGGTGAGGATACTTTCCTCTGTCCACTGCTTGATGTTTTTGGTGACCTTTTTAATCCTCTTGATGACTGGGCTGTAAGCAGGGGCCAGCAGGATGGTGTGGTGGTCTGCTGAGCCGAGAGGGGGGAGGGGGGGAGGCTTTGAATGCATCTGGTACAGAGCCGTAGCTTTTATCCAGAGTCTTCCCCTGACGTGCGCTGCATGTAACATACTGTTGGTATCCTTTAAGCGACTTGTCAGGGGAACAGTGGTTGAAATTACCCAGGATGAATTTGGGAGAGTCCGGAGTTAGTTGTTCCAGTTTGTACAGAGTGTTAGCCATCAATGACTAGCCATCAAGAGGCCAGCAGGATGGTGTGGTGGTCAGATGTGTTACAGTGGCACAGTCACATCTTTCACAGTAAAATGGCAGATTTTTCAAAACCCGCCAGAACAAATGTTATCACCTCATGTGGCTCATTAAAAGCCTGAAGTGAACCTTTCCCAAAAAAATGTTTCCATTAGTGCACCCACTGACCGATCCCAGTCAGTGGGATCGGTCAGTGGGTGCGCCGGGATACCGATGCAAATGTGGCGAGACAAGGTTGGGATATAAAGTAAATACTCTTCAGTTTTAAAGAACGACAACGCCACCCTGGGAATTTCACCCAGAGAATACTGGAAATGACACTAAATCACCAGAAAGGCACTTAGGTTCGCTATACTCAGTCCAGAGACGAGGTTCAATGATCAACAAATTCACAATTTATTAATAATTATTTAAAACACCATATAAAAGCACAATCATAAATATTCAAGTACAAATATGCTTAAAAAGGTATTCAGAGCTGAGGCTTACCAGTGGAGGGGCAGGGATGCCACACACAAACTAAAGAAAGAAAACACACCCAAAACACAAGTGCAACACACTATCACACACACACTCACACTAATAAACTAAACAAGGCAGGTTTGTACACTCAAGGGATCCCACCACCAAGGCACCCTAGTCTCCTCCACGTCGGCACTCCGCATCTGAATAAAAAGAAACAAAGAAAATTTTAATATATTACAACAAACTAATGTGTAGCACCGGGGGATAACCCAACTGCAGGACCACACTGGTGATCTACAGCTAGAAAAAGGGCCTCCCACCAGTGGTGTAACAAAAATCCAAAGTACAAATCAAAAGCAATAAAACGACATACAATCTGGATAAAACTCTAAAATCTGGAGCAAACGGAATCGCCGTACTGCTCCAACTTGCCGTCCACACGACGATAAGTTAACAGTCAATCAATAGGCACGCCAGCTGACTCCGATAACCGGCATGCATATGGCCGTTGTCCACGCCGACGTCCACTGTAAAAGCTGACAGCAGCAGGGAAAGAATTCTCACAACGGGAACAGACGGTAAAAGCACAGCAAGGCAAAACAGCAGCACTTCAGTTCGCGTAGCTTGGCGCAAAACTACGGTCCACACTTCCTGCGAAACATAATAAATAATTACTATAAAAGAACAATAGAAGGCAGAGAGCGTAACAAAAGTTGATTACGTACCAAGTAAGCCGGGTCACAGAACGTAAGCAGAATAGCTCAGAGGAGGCTTCTATAGCTACGACCAGCCGCGATGGAGACTTTAGAGGAGTAACCCACAAACGATCTCTACCACACCGAGGAAGTCAGGTGACCAAAAAGGAGATCACAGGCAAGCGATGCAGAGACACTCAAATGGCCACTATTTATACTAGCGCCCCCTAATGGGCCAGGCTGAAAGTGGGTTGGACCGAGGGATAACATTCATCCTGCCACATTCTACCCCTCCTTCTTGCATCGTCGCCCCGACGATGAATTACAAAGACACCCAGATTAGTCCCAAGGCCTAAAAAATGCAGAGACAGCATGTACCCTAGGCTCAGAAACAGAGTTAGCAGCCCCTTGTGCCACCTCCCCTGTTGGTCTTGGGAGATGATGGATGTTTGAATGCTGGCCAGCTGTGGACCGGGTTGTTTTTCGCACCACCACATTTCTTGTATCAGAACTCGTAGAGGGAGCAGGAAGAGAGCTAGATGGAACTGGTGCTACACTCGGAGTAACTGTACAAGTGGCTGGAACATCGGAAGTTCGGTCTTCTGGTGGAAGCAACAACTCAGGGCTACTTGGAATCACTGCCACTGGGCTGTAAGATGGTGAAACATTTACTTGAGGAGCTCCTATGCTCAGGAATAACAGGTCACTGTCACGTGATGAGTCATGTCCTGGTTCTGGGGAGGATATTTCTGGGCCATGTGAGCTACTGCTTGGAGCAGGCCCTTCTGATGGTGTAGCTGCCGTTACCACAGCCTTCAACAAGGTACGATGAACATGCTTCACACTGCTGGGATCATCTGCAGGTGCAATGGTATATACTGCCCCACCTCCTTTAGGTGCCTTCAGGATTCTATATACCACGGGTTTCCATCGATCTTGGATTTTACATCTCCCTCTTCCACTCAGATCGCGCAGGAACACCAACTGGCCATTGTTCAATGGTGCCTCTTTCACCTTTTTATCATGGTGCCTCTTTCTGCGGTCGGCAGCCAATTGCAATCGTTCCTTGGCTCCTTCATGTACAACCTGTAGCCGGGCTTGATGCTCCTGAATCCATTCGTGCACATCTCCACTGATGGGGTCCGGTACTCTGCCCAACAGAAAGTCCACTGGCAACCTGGGTTCTTGCCCAAACATCAATAAGAATGGGGTTTCCCCAGTAGCCTGATGGGGAGTGGTATTATAACAGTAGAGTAACTGGGGCAAACATACATTCCAGTCTCTTTTTCTGGATACTGGCAGGGTCCGCAACAAATTGTGCAAAGTCCTATTAAAACGTTCACACTGACCATTTCCAGCCGGATGATAAGGAGTAGTGTGGGACTTCTCGATACCATAAAACCTGCAGAGCTGCTGGATCAGGGAGCTTTCAAAGTTACGACCCTGATCGGAATGGATACGCGCTGGTACACCAAACTTCGAAAACCACTCAGTCACGAGAACCTGGGCCACTGTAGCAGCACATTGGTCACGAGTGGGGACAGCCAATGTATACTTGCTGAAAACATCAGTCATCACCAAAACGTTCTCCAGCCCATTCCGGGAAGGTTCGAGCAAGGTGTAATCAATGGCCAAGATTTCATTTGGTCGAGAAGCCAACAAATGTCCCATGAAACTTTGAGCTGCTGGTTGGGTGTCTTTTGCAACTTGGCAACGTTCGCATCTCTGACACCAACGAGCTACCTCAGCAGACATACCTGGCCAATAGCACCGTGAGCGGAGAAGCGCTAGGGTCCTTTCCACACCTTGATGGCCGTGCTCCTGATGAACATGAGTCAACACCTGCTCAATTAGTGCACTAGGCAGCAAAAGCTGAAGTACCACCTCGGCACCGTCAGGGCGATGAACCTGACGATACAGAACTCCTTCCCTTTCGATCAGACGATCCCATTGTCGTAGCAGCACCAGAGCAAGTGGAGCAAGCTGCTGCCGCTCCTCAAAGCTGGGTCGCTGCTTCCGTCTCCAGAACACCAAGATCTCCTTTATCACTGAGTCGACCTGTTGGAGGGTATGAAGATCAGGAGTAGTGAGATGGGGCAAAACTGTAATGGCAGCTTGTGATACCTCAGCTGGTCCCAGCCGCAAGGCTTGTTGAAGAGGTCCAGGCAAGGCTGTACCAGGAACCATGGCTTTAATCTCCTGAGGATCAGGTGGATGCTGGCGAGATAAAGCGTCTGCATTCTTATTACTCCTTCCTGACCTGTACTTTAAGTCAAAGTCAAACGAAGCGAGCTGAGCTGCCCAGCGCTGTTCAGTAGCCCCGAGTTTAGCAGAAGACAAGTGACTAAGAGGATTGTTGTCGGTGTAAACAATACACTTATGGCCCAACAAGTACTCTCTAAATTTCTCAGTCATGGCCCACTTAAGTGCCAAAAACTCCAGCTTCATTGAGCTATAATTTAGCATATTGCGCTCAGTGGGCCTCAAACCCCGACTGGCATAGGCTATTGGCCTCACTTTACCTCCCTGCTCCTGGGAAAGCACTGCCCCTAGGCCGGCATGGCTGGCATCCACTTCTAAAATAAAAGGCAAAGAGAAATCTGCATAAGCCAGCACTGGTGCTGTCGTCAGCTTAGTCTTTAATGCCTCAAAACTTTGAGCACACTCGGCAGTCCAGTTCTCCACGACACCATGCTCTGACCTCTTCTTTGATTTTCTGCCTCCCCACTCTGCCACCAGTCTATGCAGAGGTGCCGCCAACTTGGCAAAACCCTCCACAAAACGGCGATAATAGCTGGCAAACCCAAGGAAGGAGCGTAGTTCCGAAACAGTCTTAGGAGGCTGCCAGTTAGCCACCACTTCCACCTTGCTAGGGTCCGTAGAGACACCTTGATCGGAGATGACATGGCCTAGGTAGCGAACCTCCCGCTGGAAAAAGGCACATTTGGCAAGCTTGGCTTTTAAACCTTCCTGCTGAAGCCGACCTAGCACCACATCCAGCCGCTCAAGATGTTGCGATACTGTTGATGAAAAGATTACAATGTCATCAAGATAGAGAAGCAGAGACTGGCACTGTTGATCACCGAAAAGGCGTTGCATTAGTCTCTGGAAGGTGCTAGGGGCATTACAGAGCCCAAATGGCATTCGGTTCCATTCAAATAGGCCGAAAGGAGTACAGAAGGCAGTCTTGGGCCTATCCTCTTCCGTAACTGGGACCTGATTATAGCCACTTGCTAAATCCATGGTGGAAAACCAACGGGCACCAGTCAGCGCATCTAAGGATTCTTCAATGCGCGGCAGGGGGAATGCATCTTTCCTTGTCTTGTTGTTCAGTTGCCGATAATCAACACACATGCGCGGGCTGCCATCCTTCTTCTTAACGAGCACAATGGGAGAAGCATAGGGGCTGCTACTCTCTCTAATCACCTCGGCCCCTAACAACTGGTTAATATGCTCTTTCACAACCTCGTACTCTGAAGGGGGGATGCGCCTATAACGCTGCCGCACGGGGATATCGTCTAAGACTGGAATGTCATGGGAGATCAAGTTAGTGCAACCCAAATCAGTGTCATGAGCAGAAAAGACAGAGCTGTATTTCTTAAGGAGAGACCTCACCTGTCCCTGTTCCTCTGCTGACAGTTTAGACAAATCAATCCCTTCCATCTGATCCTGCACAGTAGGAGTGGCGGTGTGAGATGCCATTGTGGCTACGTTAGGGAGTACTTCTGTCACACCAGCGGGCAAACTGACCACATGAACATCTTCCAGGGTCCCTATAACGGTCCTAGGGTAAAGCAAGACCGCCGTAGTCCCTACATTAACAACTGGTATGTATGCAGTACCTCTAACCACTCGAACCAATGCAGGGGACGCTAAAAGTCCAGCAGGCAAGTTAACATCAGTAGGTTCAAATAACACAGTGGCACCTGAATATTGCTCAGAACAGGTGGCGGCCACTACTTTCATTACACCACCCGGAATGCAACATGCTCGCTTACCCCTCACTCTCACATGGCCAGACAAATCCAGTGGGGCTCTTATACTAACGTCATGGCACTTTTGCAGCGCCTGCACAAGGGGTTTAGGGGCCTCTGTGACAAAGCCCAAACTAAACAATGCTTCACCGTGTTGCCCAAAAAGCTCGTGGTAACACTTCCGAATGACATTCATCCCCAATACACCCGGAACCGTGGAAGGTCCTGCACCTGGAGGATCTTTAACGACCAACACGCCACACTGTGGAAGAAACTTGTCACAGAGCTCTACACTTAACTCGATATAGCCAAGGTAAGGAATGGACAACCCATTAGCCGCTTTAAGCTGCAACCAATGACAAGCTTGGAGACGCTCTTGACCCCAGGACTCAAAATGCTGGCGGAAAAAACTTTCAGTAATGGTAGAGACCATGGACCCTGTATCAACCAAACAAGGTACTTTTATACCGCCCATGTCCACATCTATATGAGGACAGGATGAAATTAATTTCGAGACTGCCTCTGGACCATTAGAAACAACCCTTGAGCCAATAGACACCCCACCCGAACTGTGGCTCGGCAATACGGAGGGTGCTAGTTTTCCGAAGCCGTATTTAAAGGAGAGTGCCTGCGATTATGCAGAGGGGCCTGCGAAGGAGGCCGGGAATGAGGAACGCGTTCCCCATCACACTCCCGAGCAAAATGTCCAGGTTGCTGACAACGACGGCATATAATGGAGTCGCCCCGTCCTGAGCGAGGCATTCGATGGGGGCCCTGCAATCGAGCAATGCTCTGAGTGAGCTGATTAAGTTGCTCCTGCTGGCGCTTTAACAATTCCTTCATCTCGCTCATCTCAGACAAATGGGTAGACTGAGCTATTCCTGAGGGACCGCTATGGACCCCATACTGAATGCCATAAACAGAAGGGACAGAACTGCTTCTATGCCTAACGCCACTAGGCAACCCTTCACGTTCCCACCTAATAGCTTCCCCTCTAATCTCCAGCAATGTCAGTGTTGGCTGCCTCCTTACTAGCTGCTTTAACTCCCGCCGCAAGGTACTATCTAAGACCTGTTCAACAAATTGATCTCTTAATAAAACGTCAGCATTGGGCATGCCATTGGGGGCACTCGATTTAACTTTCTCCATAAGACCCAAGAGAGCGAGGGAAAACTCTTGCAGCGTCTCACTTTCCTGCTGTTTTCTAGAGAAGAAAGCTTCCTGCAATGCTACATAGGAGTCCGAACAGCCATAAAGTTCTTGCAATATAGTAATTATCTTAGCAGGATCAGTCCTCTCTGCACTAGAGCGATATTTAATCTCCTCACGTGCTTCTCCTTCTAGGTGGTCAAACAGGAAAAATGCTTTATCAGCCAAAGACAAATGACGTGCTCTAGCACAACCTTCTATTTCCTCCAACCATTCATTCAACCCTATACCTGATTTTCCTCTAAACATAGGGCACTTTCTGTCACGGGGCACAAAAACTAGTCTCTCTGCTACAGAGACACCAGCCGTTGGGGGGTTAACAGATGATGCAGTTGAAGTAGAAGGTGTAGCACTAGTACCTGACCCAACAGCCCTCTCCTGACGCAGCCTCTCATTGTCTGCTTTCAGCTGCGCGATCAAGTCCCTGAGTTCCTGTAACTCTTCCTCCATCTCTGTAACACAGCTGTGAAATCCCACACCAAAGTAGCTGCTGCTTTGCCTTTATTCTGTACAAAATAATATAAAAAAACAATTTACGTTACACCAAACAAAAAAAGAAGAACACACGTCTCTGTTTTAAAGAGTATATCCTGTCGACAACGCCAAGTTTGTGGCGAGACAAGGTTGGGATATAAAGTAAATACTCTTCAGTTTTAAAGAACGACAACGCCACCCTGGGAATTTCACCCAGAGAATACTGGAAATGACACTAAATCACCAGAAAGGCACTTAGGTTCGCTATACTCAGTCCAGAGACGAGGTTCAATGATCAACAAATTCACAATTTATTAATAATTATTTAAAACACCATATAAAAGCACAATCATAAATATTCAAGTACAAATATGCTTAAAAAGGTATTCAGAGCTGAGGCTTACCAGTGGAGGGGCAGGGATGCCACACACAAACTAAAGAAAGAAAACACACCCAAAACACAAGTGCAACACACTATCACACACACACTCACACTAATAAACTAAACAAGGCAGGTGTGTACACTCAAGGGATCCCACCACCAAGGCACCCTAGTCTCCTCCACGTCGGCACTCCGCATCTGAATAAAAAGAAACAAAGAAAATTTTAATATATTACAACAAACTAATGTGTAGCACCGGGGGATAACCCAACTGCAGGACCACACTGGTGATCTACAGCTAGAAAAAGGGCCTCCCACCAGTGGTGTAACAAAAATCCAAAGTACAAATCAAAAGCAATAAAACGACATACAATCTGGATAAAACTCTAAAATCTGGAGCAAACGGAATCGCCGTACTGCTCCAACTTGCCGTCCACACGACGATAAGTTAACAGTCAATCAATAGGCACGCCAGCTGACTCCGATAACCGGCATGCATATGGCCGTTGTCCACGCCGACGTCCACTGTAAAAGCTGACAGCAGCAGGGAAAGAATTCTCACAACGGGAACAGACGGTAAAAGCACAGCAAGGCAAAACAGCAGCACTTCAGTTCGCGTAGCTTGGCGCAAAACTACGGTCCACACTTCCTGCGAAACATAATAAATAATTACTATAAAAGAACAATAGAAGGCAGAGAGCGTAACAAAAGTTGATTACGTACCAAGTAAGCCGGGTCACAGAACGTAAGCAGAATAGCTCAGAGGAGGCTTCTATAGCTACGACCAGCCGCGATGGAGACTTTAGAGGAGTAACCCACAAACGATCTCTACCACACCGAGGAAGTCAGGTGACCAAAAAGGAGATCACAGGCAAGCGATGCAGAGACACTCAAATGGCCACTATTTATACTAGCGCCCCCTAATGGGCCAGGCTGAAAGTGGGTTGGACCGAGGGATAACATTCATCCTGCCACACAAATATTTCCTTTAAGGACATGTCCAAGTTTTAACATTTCTTTATTTCTGGGACATTTTAGCTGCAAGGACTTTTTCTGCTAAGGAAGTGTTCAGTTCAGAGTCTAGACCAGGGGTAACAAACATAAGGCCTGGGGGCCAAAATCAGGCACAGCAAAGAAGCCCACATGAAGCCTTTGCAAAATGTACAGAAGGGCATGATTTTTTTAAATTTTGAACTGTATTTTCACAAGTTTTTTAGGTTTATTGTTACTCATAAAAACCTCCCCCATGACGGTTCATGAAAGTCATGAAATAATAGAAAAATTCCATGTTTTCCTTATTAACTATAAAAATGTTTTGTAAATGTAATCCGAGCAGCATTTTTTTTCTTCATCATGCAAACATGCTGTTGGAATTTAACTATTTATATATGTCAGGCATTAAATGTGTAAATAAAGAGGATCTGGCCCACCTAAGGTCGACTTCCAGCCCACAGTGTAAAATGAGGTTGACATCCCATGTCTGGACCAACACATGAGAGGGTTTAGCTAACTCTGTGCATCCATGGACGTCACTGAGACACACCATCTGTATTTTACACTAAAGTGAGGCTGCTGATAGTTTAAAGAAAGCTTTGCTTCAAATGCAGATGATTTACTTCACTGCAAAAAAACCCTCGAATAATCAAAAAGTCACAGCTCAACAGATGTTTCATGAAGCTATTTCACCTCTTATCAAAGAGGCATCTTCATTTTTTTTTCACTTCCATTGATTAAGACCGCCACAGAGAACCCGCACAGACATTTTCAATAATCAGTCTGTGCTTCATGAGTCCTCCTCACAAACCTGTAAAAATCAGAGAGCTGTGGCTGAACAAACAATCCAAAATCCAAAATGTAAAAACAAATCTGAACTCAGTTCTTCGAGATTTCTCTGAAGAAATAACATCACATAAACAATGTTCCCTCTAATGTTTCACGTGTCTGAGCGAACACACAAACTCCCTGAGCCGACACTTGGACCACTGTGAGCAACAGCAGACGTGAGCACTGTGGTCACGCCAGCATCCAAGTTACATGTTTATTAAAATAATCAAATTACAGCATTTCTGTTAGACTACTTTTAATTAACTGCTTCAGCCCACTTACAATGAAAATTTAAAGAAGATCTTGTTGATGACCTGTGCAGCATGTTAACACTATTGGAAGGAAAAATAACTTCAACTCCAACTTTGAAAACACAACTTTCTTTTTTTATATATTTATAAAGCTCTGACTTGTATTATGAGTCTGTGGTCTGTTAGAGAGTCTGTAACTCTGTCTGTAAAATACAGTAAATAATGACCAATGTTGGGCAATTAATTATATAGTTACTTGTTCAAAAAAGTAACTGAGTTATGCAATTAATTAATGTTACGTTCTTAGTCTAGGCGAGTATTGAACGCAACAAGAAGCTGGCCCACTCACACACCACCCAAGCAAGAACACCAACAACAATATCTTTTTAAAGTGCTAAGCAGCCATTTATTTTCTTCAGCAGTGAGCAATGCCAAAAATAACAAACAAAACTCCCTAATGGTCCCTACGCTTTCCTACACAAAATGAAAACCAAACAAAAGACAATTCACTTACCTAACTTTCTAAATGAAAAACAGGAGAAAACTTAATCAACAAAAATGGCTTCTCACGCCTACTAGGCTGCTGCAGTGAAGGATATATACAAGGTGAACAAAATACACGATAGCTACTTGACAAATCTATTTACAGCTATTTACAAAATTGAAGTACTAACGCCAGACACACACACACACGAGGTTATACTTGCAAATAACTTTGTCAAAGAAACTCTACACAGCAATGAATCAAAACACAGGTTCTTTGTTGGATGGTGGAGGTTAGCAGGGCCTCCTCCTGAAGGTGCCTGTGTGGGCGTGTCCCACCACCTCTTCTGCCTGAGGTGCCACCTTTCCCTGTTACACAGCTGACTCACATCAGTAATTTAAAGTATTTAAGCCCAGGGAAAGGTGAGCTCTGGGCCAGAGTGCCATTAGTGTGGTTACAGCTAGTGAGCTGCACTCTTTTTGACTTAGGTTGTACTTTATTGACCAATGCCTGAGTTTTGTTTGTTTTCCTTAAATGGTGATAGCGGCTTGTCCGTCTCTTTTAGTTGAGCTACTGTCATGATTCGAGTTTTGAGGAGAAGACAAACGACTGCATGGTCTCAGTAGATGCCAGAATAGTGATCTTTATTACACACTTCTAAGACAGAAGCATGGGAAGACAAGCGTACAGCCACAGATCTCCGCCGGGCGGCGGCTCTCCATATCTTTTATATTATTCATGATGACGTCACACAGACCTTACTGGAAATGATATCAAGTCCCCACAATCCCAAAAGTCTTCCTTATATAGACATCAGATGGTACTTTTAGAGAAAAACAAGTGTGTGATCTGTTGTGCATTTTGTGAAACTGTGAGTCCACTAGAGAGGATCTCCTGAGACGACATCCCTTTGTTAATAAGTGTGTATGTGAGGGAACGTGCGTGTGTTACATTAGTCTGTATATATGTGCACGTTAGTGAGGCCTGACTACGTGCATAACTGAATGTAACAGTCCAGCTCGAGTGGAGTGGTGATGTTGCAACAGTTTAAGCAGAGAGAAAGTAAGCTGGTGGAGAATTACCTTGTAGCCGATTTACTAAGAAACTAAGAAACTGATAAACTGATGCAGACTAATGAAGTAATAATGAACTTACAACAGTGCATGTAAATGATATCAGTGAGATTAAAATAACATCCATTATCCTAACAACTCCTTTGAAACAATGTAAGACATTCAACATAATACAGGTCAATCCAACAGATCTAATGATTTTCACACTCTTCTAAGTCAGAGGTCTAATGCAAACTAAAACTACATACCATATTATAATGCAACTACTTTGATCTCATATATAAGGTAACATATGATAACAAATTAATCTCCACACTACTTTAATAAAACTCCTTAATTTAACCCTCATGCCTTGTCTCCTTTTTCTGACCTGGACACTTTTTGTTACTTCCCCCTCAACGCCTAGACCCCTCAGGGGAACGTAACAGTTAGAGAGTCTGTAACTCTGTCTGTAAAATACAGTAAATAATGACCAATGTTGGGCAATTAATTATATAGTTACTTCTTCAAAAAAATAACTGAGTTTTGCAAACAACAAAGTTTTTTGCAGCTGTTTACCTAAAAATGCAGCCAAGGCATTTTTTAAACAAACATTTCAAACTATTTACAGAACAATCAGCTGTTCTGCATCAAATCTGATGCCACACAAATTATTTGTGCCGCTCCAAAAATAATTTCTGTCCACTATGAGATGAAGGAGAACAACAGCCTGATACCTGCAGGCCTGACAGCAGCAGATGTGTCACTGCTGTAACACCTGTAACACTCAGCAGGCGCCTCATTGTTCTGACACACAACAACACTACTGACTACACTACACACTGACTACACACTAACTACACACTGACTACACTCTGACTACACACTAACTACACACTGACTACACACTAACTACACTCTGACTACACACTAACTACACACTGACTACACACTAACTACACACTGACTACACACTAACTACACACTAACTACACACTGACTACACTCTCACTACACACTAACTACACACTGACTACACACTGACTACACACTCACTACACACTGACTACACAAGATTTGTGTTGTGCTAAACGTCTCAAATCTCTCACATCTCAAACACGCCGTCACTCCTAAAACTTCCCCCTCCCTTAACAACTAAATGCCTTTTGTGTGTGTGTGTGTGTGTGTGTGTGTGTGTGTGGGGGGGGGGGGGGGGCGGGGGGGTGTTTTTGCTCACAGGCTTTCCAGCGTTTTCCTTATAAAACGCCGTTTTTACCGTTTCTTCCTGCAGTAAATATAAACAACGACAGTATTCAGGAAGAAAAACAAACATTGCAGATATTTTATCATAACTCTGGTTTTACGCGGCCGATCAACACAATTTAAAAACTGGTATAAAGTCCACACTTTGTCCGTCAGTTGTTCCGTCTGTCCTGCTCACATCTCCAATGGTCGTACACGTTGTCATTAACGTGGCTTCACTCCACATCAGCCGCTTTGCTCGCTAAAACACCAGCACATAAGGACGCTGTCATAGCCTGTCAACCACGTTGATTAGCTGCATATATACGAATGTGCATCGCATCATTGGCTGGACTTTGGGATAAGGTGGCATCGTTCTGATCCCATACGGGAGCAGCCAGTCACTGACTCACACTGCAAAACTGAATTGTTAAAGTATTAATTTTAATCTCAATTCAGGTTAGATTTATTTTTGTGCGCAGCTTTTCTGTGCGCAGAGACCGAGCCAGCAGTGCACAATTGCGCACGCGTGCAGCTTAGAGGGAACATTGCACATAACTGCAGTGCTGTTGTAAACTCTTCTCCTCTGGCATGTTCAAAACCCTCCTTTAGAACCGCCTTAAAGGTTCCTGAAGGTTCCTGCAGTTCTTGAAGTTTCTGGAGTCCAGACTCCAGTGTGATCGATACCCTAACAAGGAGGAATTAGTGTATTGATTATGAATATGCTCCTACTGCTGTGCGTGTTTTGTCTGATCACTGATTTGTGACATCATCAATTACTTCCAGGTTTCCAGTTTTACCTTCAAGTGCTGCAACTCTGACCTGTGTAACTCCGCCCCCTCCTCTGCAACAAGCTCTGTGATTGGTGTACTGGCCTCGCTGGCGGTCATGTGGTGGTGCATCCACTGAAGGGCGACCTGAGCAGCTCTGCGGTGCCCCCCTGAGTCCTCTTTAACCACGGCAGCTTCTCATCAATCGCAGTACTGATGCTCACTGATCAATCAGCCAGTCCTCCTCACTTTGTTACATTATTGATAATTAATCGATCAGTTTCAGCCTTAAAGATCCAACATCCCGACCTTTGATCGATCACGAAGCTCCCATAAATGTTTAAAAGTGAATCCTGCAGCATCCCAGCTGCTGATCAAACATGAATATTCAGCCTGATCGATCGCTGATCAGTCACATCTCAGCAAAGACGCATCACAAACACCTGAAGACTGACCGAGACCTGCACTGAGGGAGTGATTGATGTTTCAGGCCAGTGTTTGTGAGAAAACATGAAGATTTTATTCATTTTAACCCACTTGTGTACTTCACACTTACACACTACAGCTTCAACATAGCTCTTTCTGCGGTTCTCAGTCAGATTTTCAAAATAAAATAAGTTGTGAGCAGCTCCCTGTGGCTGTCTCTGCATCACAGACAGGAACTTAAATCAGACAGATTCTCAGGCAGGTTCTGACTGGGTTTCTCTCTGTCAGGTTTCTGGAGGTTCAGTTATGGATAAGAAGTGGAAGCCTCTCTGATTCTGAACATTGCGTCTGAGCTGATATGTGACTGAGGTTTAGCTCTCTGTAGAAGCCTGAAGGCCTTCCTCGAAGCAGCTGCTTAAATAAAACTAAAACCCTTAAATGATGATTTGTGTGGCGTTTGTTCTGCTGCTGTTTGCAGAAGCACAAAGCATAAGAGGAAACCTTCAGTAAAGTCAAAGCTAACGCCGAGCCCTGAAAGCTGCTCTCACTCATCTCTGTGTACATGAATAAAGGTTTCTGCTCCTGTCTTTCAAAATAAAGTCAAAATAATGTTATCTCTGATGGTGTGACTACATTTGAATGATTAAAGGCCTTCTGCTGCTTTCAGAGCAGTCTGCAGTCTCTGATGTTTGTGTTTCTGTAAAAGCTGATGATGATGCTGAAGAGTTGGACAGCATTGCCCCCTGCTGGCTGACTCAGGTTTGACGTCTATATCTATCTATCTATCTATCTATCGATCAATTCCTTCTACTGCAGGAATCGTGTGATATCACTATTAGTCCACGATCGGCAACACAACTGACTGATCCCGGTGGCTGAGCTTTCATAGTCAGAATCATTTTTTAACCCAGAGGAAACAAGACTGTTACAACCACAAAAGTTCTTTCAATGTGAAATATTTAAAGACTTTCAGTCACATGAGGCAAGATTCACTACAATTCACTACAGAACAGAAATAACAAATGTTTAAACTAAATTTGATGCTTGCTGCAGGTCCCAATAAAGTTGGCACAAGGTAAAAATGTCTGAAAAAGCAAGACGGTTCAGCTGGTAATAAGTTAGGGTAGGGTTAGGGGTAAAGATGTAAAGATGTTTAGAGGTAAAGATGGCAGAGGTTTTAAAAGACTGTGGAGTACTTCATAAACAACACAAAGACTTCGCCATGGTCTGCAGTGCGTCACACCAGAGTGTGTGTGTGGGACGAGGCTGCACTCCTTTATTGGACACCTGTGGACCACACTGCATTCCTCATCAGCATGATTGTGCTGCTTACCAAATGTGCCCGGGAACACTGTCTGAAACCAGCATTGTTAACACAGCCCACCTGACTGAGGTCAGCTGCCGTCCTTTACCCTGATGGGACCGTCAGCACCGGATGTCAGAGAGCTCCTCCATCCTAGCCTCCACCCGTTCAGTCCTCCAGGAAGGAGCTGTATTCCAGGAAACAGCTGAAGTAATCACTGACATGACTCAGTATGAGTCTCCGGTGTAACAGCTCGTTTCATTATTGAGACATGTTTTTGATTTTCATGACATCTGACTTGTTTTTGCTACCTCTGTGCTTTATCGTATTTGAACTTGTCTTAAACCTTCAGATGGAGCTCAGTGCAGAGTTATCTGGTTTATCTTGTGTCTGTAACGGTGTGTTTACACCGAACACGATAGACGCGAGCGAAAACGGCCCAGACGCCCCTAATTTGACGTGTGCACATTCGCACCTCGACGCGTGTCCAACGCGAATTCCTCGTGTGTCAAAATACGCGCGTGAACCGGAAATGTGGGAGAGATGTGGGAGGAAGTTGTGCCGGACGGTATCTTTGCTACATGGCAGCTGTCGAGCTAGCGTTTGAAGAGAGAGTCTCCCTTCTCTATTTACTGTGGAGAGCAGAGCAGCGGCGTTAAGGACGTCCTCGCCGTACCTGGGTCCATCAGGTCCTCCAGACGCGTGAGCAGTTTGGTGAGTTTCACCACTTGCTCCAGGAGCTGCACCTGGATGACGTTTATTTCAGCGATATCTTCCCCTCGCCCAGTTTGAGGACCTGCTGTCCCGCGTTGGTCCAAGCATCGCCCGCCTAGACACCAATTACAGGCGCTCAATCCTACCTGCAGAGCGCCTGTCCGTCTGCCTGAGGTTAGTAAAAGTGTTTAATACGGTAGTCCTTTATTGATACCTGTGCTAATATATGCTAAACCATCCGTTTATACACTGGTAACATGGATGTGCTATGATAACAGTGCATGCTGTTGGTGTTTACTGAAAGCAAACTGTGGTACGGAGACGACTGTGTATAATATTTCTAGTGATACTCGAAAGGTCTCATCAAGTCCCGATTTAATTCGATTTATGCTGTTATCAGTGTTTGCAATGATAGCATGGCTGTAGTGTCTATCAGTGTATGCTCTCGGTGTTTGCTGATATCAAACTGTCGTACGAGGACCACAGGGTTAATCTTTGTTGTGACACTCACTCCTTTCTTTTATTTAGACCTGGTTTAATTCTGGGATAGTTGAATATTTGTATATAATCCCTGCAGACTGTTTTAGATTATATCTAATATACATTATGTAATTATCCTTATAATTACAAAAGGTTTTATGTAAGATTTATGCTTTGTAATTTAAATCTGAATCACAAAAGTGTTTTGGAATTGGAATAATGTATTTTGTAACTGCAGTACACATAATACTAATTTTAAACAATTTTGTCCAGGTTCCTTGCCACCGGGGACTCCTTCAGGTAGGGCTGTGCGATATGACCAAAATCTCATATCCCGATATAAGACATCTATCGTCCGATAACGATATAAATCACAAAAATGTAACATTTTCTGTCAATTCTGTGAATCTCGGGCAGCTCGACTTGCGTGAAGTGTTTCCAGCTGCGCGTCGTGTAGCTGGAGTCGAGTGTTTTAACCGATGCATGAAACAATACATTTGAGACATAAGTTGTAACGGCCGCCGTTTTCTTTGTATTTATTACACGGCGTGCTGCGGGGAAAAGCCTGTTCTAACGTTTGAGTCTAAGGTTTATTTTTTAGCACCTGGCGGCTCTTTTTTACTTCTCATCCGTAAATAATCTGCTCTTTCATGTGATTCAGTTTATTTTGAAAAGTCTCAACAGGATCTTGAGCTTTATTGTGAAAGGTTTATGTGGAACATAAACAAGCGGACACGCGATGGTGTTACCGTTGTTGTTGCTAACCACAACGCACAAAAACAGGCCCTTGTCCGTCTGTAGTGCGGTTATATTAAATATAAGAGAAAGAGAGAACTTTAAGAAATGAATATAACCACTACAGGGACCATCAGAACCATGAGAAAATATTGTCGTAAACAGTTTATTTTGCAACAACACGAAACAAACGACAGCGTAAAATGAAACGATAGACGTTTTTATATCGTCATCCGATATATATCGTTATATCAAACAGCCCTACCTTCAGGACCATCGCATTCAGTTTTCGAGTTGGTGTGTCCACGGTGAGCCAGATCATCTCCCAGGTAGCGACGGCCATCTGGGACTGTCTAGTGGATGATTTCATGGCTGTGCCTTCAACTGCAGACTGGCGGTCCATTGCAGAGGGATTCCAGGAGCGCTGGAACTTCCCTCTCTCCATCACAGTAGAGGTTGTATCTGCGCTCCATGGAGCTCCGTCCTGAAATTGCGGAGAAATGCGTGAAGGCAACTTGTGTTCTCCACAATTTTCTGCGCTGTTTGGATGAGAGAGGGGCACCTGCTGTGAGGGGTGTGGCACCTGCTGTGAGGGGTGTGGCACCTGCTGTGGTGGAGCCGTTGCAAGGCCTGGGTCATGTAGCAGCAAACAACTCCTCCAGAGAGGCTGTCCTGGTGAGGGAGAAGTTCATGGCCCACTTCTTGGCGGAGGGAGCTGTGTCTTGGCAACCAAAGGAGTAGCCTGTTTGAAGTCTGAGTGACTTCCCCACAACGGCTCTTTTAAGAGCCACCCACAAACCTCTAAAGAGTGTTCCTGTCTTTTTTAATTTTTCTTAATAAATGCAGCTCTACTCCAAAATAAACTGACCTCTCTTTACTCTCTTAAATAACTTGTCTTCACTATGTTCCTATATACAGTGTGATGCAACCGTTTGGGCAACCTTATTAATAGTCATTATTTTCCTGTATGAATCGCTGTTACAGTAAAAAATGTCACTTGCATATATCATATAGGAGACACACACATTGATATACACTAAATATTCATTTCATTTCTCTTTTTTTGTGTTGCCAATTTATGCACCTTCTTGATTTAGTTTAAAGAGTTATTGAACACTTTCTGTAAATCCAGTGAACTGCATTTCACTTCTCAAATATCACTGTGTGTGTCTCCTGTATGATATATTTAACTGACAATTTTTATTGTGACAACCAACGATTTGTACAGGAAAATAATTACTTTTCACAAGGTTGCCCAAACTTTTGCATCCCACTGTATTGGTATATTTTGTTATTAGTGTAATATGAAATAAATTCTACTTGTGTCAAGTCGGGTGCCAATATTTGCTGTGTAGTAGAACAGAGACATTAGTCATTACAAATGTTTATTGGAAAAAATATATAAATTCACTAACAAAAACATTAAACATAAATATATAACATTTAACTTTTTACAGAGAGACAGGAATAAAAAGGACCCAGCTTGGAGTGGAAGAGCCTCAGGGAGAAGGAGGAGAAAAATAACAGCATTGTTTCTGCCCTGGAGAGCTGCTGCCTCATCAGAAAACGACTGATTGCTAGGGTCCACGGCAGTGATGAGCTTTTCCTCCATACTGAATGAAGAATGAAGGGCTTTGGCTGGATCTGCCCCTTGGACCATTTCCCCTTTGGTCAGAGCCACGTCAGCAGGCTCCTGATTGGTTGTCGTGGCGTGATTTGACGCTTGAGTTCAGATCTTTCCAACTCGAGCGGTAGACGCGAAACGCGCGTATGCACAAATGCAACACAAAAACTGACGCGTGTGGTTTTATTTGCGAGCCAAACGCGGCAGACGCGGTACACTGACGCCCGTTTCACGCGTTTGCGCGATACAAATCTGCTTCCCAATTTCATCATCGCGCTTTTTCCATTGACTTTACATGTAAACCTGACGCTCTGGCCACCTCTATCGCATTCGGTGTGAACACACCGTAAGACTTAAACTACATGGACTTAGAGACAGTTTGATTGTAATCTGGTTACATTTTACGCTGAAACATTACTGAGATTCTGTCATTAAAGATGTCCAACAGCATTTTAAAGGTTTGATAGAGTCTAGAAACATGAAGTGTGACCCTATACATGACTGACATCATTGCAGTCATTCTGAGTTCCAGCTGTGAGGTTTAAAAATGTGCAGGACCCTGGATTCATCAACATGACGCTGACTCACTTTCATCTTCCTGCTGCGCTGCTCTTTGTTTACCTGTTTCTAATGTGACTCATTTGTTTCAGGGACACTCTTAGAGCGCTGCTTCCTGCTTACAGGTTACTTCTCCTGTCTCTGTTCACTCTCCTCCCTGGGTCAGTGTTGGTGTCTCTGTGTGTTTAGTCTTTTGGTTACTTCCTGTTTTAGTGTGAAGGTTGGTTTTCTGGAGTTCCTGATTGTAGTTCTACTTCCTCCTATGTGAGCATCCCCACCTGTGTGCAACAACATGCTTTAACATTTGGCGAGAGAGGACGAACGTTTATCGACCAGAGCAAAGAAATTGTTTCCGAATCAACAACACGTCTTTGTTTTCCAGAAAACACACAAACTTTAAGATTTCAGGAGCGTTTACTCCAACCTGTGGGTGTAGCTGTAGTTTGGCTGGGGAAGGGCAAGCCCACCCAGCCCCCCAGAGACCACACACAGCAGACAGAGTGAAGCCCGAGTCCCCACATGTGTGTTTCACTGTAACAACAATCATACAGTTTTATGACGCACTGTTTATTTTTGTGTTTCTACAGTTTTTAACTGTACTTTTTTTTTTTTTTTTTTAAACGTATGTTTATTTGTTTTTTCAACAGTATCAACACCAACATAAAATGAACGTATGGCAGTCATTAAAATAATAATAATAATAGTAACAACACTAATAATAATAATAATAATAGTAATAGTAATAACGATAATTGAAGTGTTAATCCTAAAGGGTTCCAAATAAATGCATAGTTAAATAAATTAAATTAAACCATACGAATAAATACAATTAAAAAAATAAAAATAAATAAAAAATAAATAAAAATAAATAAATAAATAAACAAAAATAAAAAAATAAATCATAATATAGGTTACCTAGTATATTCCCAACAGCAAGTCAGACATTATTCATTATCTAGTTGTCTTATTCACTCACCGCCCGCCCCCCCCCCCCCCCCCCCCCCACATCCCCACTCCTCAGTAGATCCAAAAATATCTTCCAGATGTTGTAAAATTCAGAAGCCTTCTTTCTAACAATATAGGTCAGTTTCTCAAGAGCTAAACTCGATGTTAAGTTATTTAACCAGTGGTTAAAAGAGGGGCAACCAACATTCTTCCAGCATAAGGCGATACAGCGTTTGGCCTGTAGCAAACAAAGATCGACCATTTTTCTTTCCTCACAAGACAGAGTAGTCATCTGGATACAAGCCTAAAATGCATAACTTAGGGCAAAGCGGTACAGGAGAAGTTGTGATCTGAGAGATATATTTTAACACAGAGCTCCAAAATTTTTGGATCTCTTCACATTTCCACAGGCAGTGATATAGTGTACCCTGATGCCTATTACACTTATAGCATAGATCAATTATATTAGGATCAAATTTATTTAATTGTACAGGGGATATGTATGTTCGCATTATCCAATTAAATTGTATCATTCTCAAACGAGTGTTAATGGTCTGAGTGTGTGTTTTTGAACATATTTTACCCCATTCAGTATATGAAATATCTTCTTGTAAGTCATTAATCCACTCCCGTCTTTTACTATCAGAGTTATCCTTATGGTGTTCAACTAACAGGCTATAAAACTGGGACACCAGTCTTTTACCAAAACAGTTTTTTGTAACATGAGTTTCTAGGATGGAGAGTGAGGGTTGGTGCACTGAATTGTTTAAGTGTGCCGAATAAAACTTCTAAGTTGCAGATACTTAAAAAAGTGTTTCTGCGGTAAATCAAACTTTGCCCTTAATTCACTGAATGACATTAGAGAATATTCCTCATATACGTCCTGTAGTTTCGCAATGCCCTTGTTCAGCCAAGCTTTAAAGCCCATGTCATTCTTAGCCGGGGCCAAGAGTTCATTACCCCAAATTGGGGAGAAACAGGACAACTCAGAAGATTCATTCAACATTTTTTGTACTTCATGCCAAACAACAACAGTGTTTTTTACAAAGGGATTAGTAGTAATTTTCTTTAAAGTTTTAAAGGGTGCTCTTGTGTTCTGGGGGCCTCTGGATGTCTGGAGTTTTGATCTCCTCCATACCCGCTTCACACCCTGGAGGACGGGGCTGTGGCCCCCCCACACTCCCTAGCAGATCATTACATGGAGAAACCTTTGGAATGCAAGCATGCTGATCCACACAGGTATGCACACATGGGTATTCACAGACGCGGACTAAAGCTTTCTTGGCTGCTGCCTCAAAGCACACTGTGCGCTGTCTCTCTTGCGTGCTGCACAATATCGTTTATTATTTAGTAAATATTGATATCTATGACTAGCTAGTTTATTGTGATGGTGCTTTGTTTTCTCTATTATTATGTTGCTCTTTGTTGTTTGCTGTCTCCTCTGTTTGTTTTTTTTGTTTTTTTTTTTTTTCTCCATACAGGTGACCCAGGAGTTCTTTTTTTTTTTCTCTCTCTTCCCCCCCCTTCTCACCGTCTCTTCTCCCCTTTGGTTTTCTTTCTTTCTCTCCCCCTCTTTCTCTCATTCATTCCCCCTGTCCTATTTATTAAAAAAAAAAAAAAAAAAAAAAAAAAGACAAAGGATGAACTGAAGCTCTGCCATCACGTAATGTCGCATACTGCTGTTTCTGATGTCATTTAGGAAAAAAAAAAAAAAAAAAAAAAAGTTTTAAAGGGTGCTGAGTATAAATAGCTATTTAACGACAGACCCTTTGAGGACATTCTTTCAGTTGCTAACCAGGGAAGGGAAATATCGTTTGAAAACCAAAACATAGTGGTCCTCAGCTGAGCAGCCCAATAGTACCATTTTAAATTTGGAAACTGTAGTCCTCCCCTATCATATGGTAAATACAAGAGGGAGAGTCTGAGTCTTGGCTTCCTATTGTTCCAGATGAAATTAGAAAGAAGCTTTCTGGTCTTGGAAAAAAAAGAAGGAGGAGGGGCCAGCGGAATTGACTGAAAGATATATAGGAATTTAGGTAATATAGTCATCTTTACTATGTTTATTCTTCCCAGTAAAGAAAGAGGCAATGATATTAATCTAGTGATCTCATCCGACAACCCTACCACCAGGGGCTCATAATTGGCTGAACTAAGATTGCTTATTGTTGGGGTTACTCTGATGCCTAAATATTTAAATCCCTCTGCGGCATTCACAAATGGGTGGGATACAACTGGTTTCAACCTCTCGTTCATATTTAAAAACATAATGGATGATTTTTCTTCGTTCACTTTGAACCCAGAGAAACTGCTAAATTGATCGAATAGCTTCAGGAGAGATGGTATTGATTCTGCAAGGTGTGATAGAAACACAACAGTATCGTCAGCGTACATTGCAATTTTGTGTAGCATCTCCCCGATTTTAATACCATGGATCGAGGGATGTGATCTAATTGCTATCGCTAAAGGTTCCATGGCTAGTACAAAAAGCAGAGGTGAAATCGGAGACCCTTGCCTGGTGCCTCGAGATAGCTCAAAAGGACTAGAAATGAGACTATTGGTAGATACCATTGCAACCGAATCAGCAAGTAAAATTTCAATCCATCGGCGGAAGTGATCACCAAATCCAAAACGCTTAAGCACCTCAATTAGATAGGGCCATTCAACTCGATCGAACGCCTTCTCCGCGTCGAGTGATAGTATTGCAGTATCAGGTAACTCTTCACATTCGTGGATTATATTGAGAACTCTCCTCACATTGTGGAACCCCTGGTGATTTTGAACGAAACCATTTTGATCTCCGTGTATAATGGCTGGAAGAGCCCTCTCCAGCCTCATAGCCAAAGCCTTAGCTATGATTTTGGAGTCAGAATTTAACAGCGATATGGGTCTGTAAGAACCACTTTCGGCTGGCGCTTTGCTCGGTTTTAGAATGAGAGTGATCAGGGCACTACGAAATGTAGCAGGGAGGCGACCTGTTTCATAGGATTCCAAATAAACATCTAATAATGGGGGAATTAATTTTGCTTTAAATAGCTTGTAAATATCTATCGGAAGCCCATCAGGACCCGAAGCCTTACCACCTCTCATGTTCGTAATTGCATCAGAAACGTCATTGAAATTTATTTCTCTCTCCAATTCATTTTTCACATCCTCAGAAATACAGGGAAAGATCAATCTATCCAAGAAAGCACTTTGGCTTACCAGGTCCAGTGGGCTGTCAGATTTATATAGGGTTTTATAATACGAGACAAAGGTGTTATTAATTTCTGTGGGATCTGTAGATAATTCCCCTTGATCGTTCCTAATTATATTAATGGCTCTGTCAGATTCAAGTTTCTTTATCTGCCAAGCTAGTAGTCTACCCGGCTTTTCACCCTGATCATAAAACGTCTGTTTCAATCTTATTAAACCATCTTCAGCTTTAAGCATAGACAGCTCCTCGTATTTAGCTTTAAGGGTCAATAACTCCTGTTTTTTCTGTGTTGAATCATCTATGTTAACTTCTCTCTCTAATTCTCTAATTTTATTGTCTAATTCGTTCATTGTCTGTTTGAATTTGTTAAATTTAGAACTGGTGAAACTTATCATTTGTCCTCTAATATATGCCTTAAAAGCTTCCCACCTTACGGCTGCAGTTGTTTGAATTGTATTAATTGAGAAGTAGAGATCAATGTGTTCTCCTACAAATTTCATAAAGTCAGAATCATGTATCCATTTAGGGTGCAAGCGCCACTTGTTTGAGTGGCTATTCACTTGTTCTACCTCATAAAATAGTGAGGTTGGGGCATGATCTGACAACACAATGCTGTCATATATACACTTAGTTATATTGGGTAGCAAAGATGAGGAGATTAAAAAATAATCTATTCGGGAGTGGGATTTAAATACTGCTGAATAGCATGAGAATTCCCTTTTATTGGGGTTTTGAATTCTCCATGGATCACAGAGGTTCAGATCTTTCAAATATTGTTGTATTTTTTTTCGTGTTTGAGAGTGTGAAGTGTCTATCCCTGATGAGCGGTCAAGCTTCGGGTCCAGAGTACAATTTAAGTCACCTGCCAATAGGGATGGGTATTGATAAGATTTTAACGATTCCAATTCCATTTTCGATTCTGTTTAACGATTCGATTCTTTATCGATTCTCTTATCGATTCTTTTTTTTTTAAAAAAAAAGGAGAACACTAAGGTCGATTAGCTCAGAGCTTTGTTTTATATCTTCTCTTTGAACAAGATAGAAATTTAGGAGTAACATGGCCTTACAAACCCAACAGTGAGATCTTGAGAGATCCAGCCTTCAATGGGGTGTCACAGGGTCCCCAGGAAAAAAAATTGTAAATGTAAAATAATAAAATAAATATTCTTGTGAGACATATCACATATTGACGGGGTCGGGTTATGTTAAAAAGTATAAATTGTTATACTTTGTTCATTGGTTCAAAGGTACCCCACACTTCTTTTTTTGTTTGCTTGTTTGTTCTGGTGTATTTTTCATTTGAACTGTTACTCTGCCAGAGTACTCATATTTACAAGATGGCATTGAACGCCCCATTGGTGTATCAGGAAAACTATTTTGTACGTATGTTCCTTGAAGGGGATTGAAGTCGTTCTTTTTTCCACCGCAGCGAAGGGCTAGGAGTAGGAGAGGAGCTGCTGTATGTTTTTGTTATCGAATCGATCTGATTGTGAAATAAAGCATATGCAGTGAGAAAGCAACTCCAGGAGTCATCCCTGCCTTAAAGCTGCAACATTCTTCTGTAGCAATAACAAAGTATAACATAAATTGTTCTGTGGCAATTACACAAGAATATCCAGTAATGTCCCTGCCCACAATTAAACACATTCACTTACCAAAAATCGGGGGAATCTGCTGTGGCAAATGGGTGCAAGCCTTTTACCACAAACTTAGACACTGCTCGGTGACATTAGTCTATCCTGGCCTGAAAGGAGACGCTACCAGTAGACTGCAGCGAGAACTACCAGCGAGCGCCAGCCAGACTCTGTCTGTCTCTCTCATCATGGTCACCTACATGTACAGTAATGGCAGGTCTTGTAATAAGGCAGATTGCGCTAACATAATATGCACTGTTAGTTGATTATTTACCTGCCGCATTAACGGGAGAGGACGTGCAAACGTTAGCGCTGCTGCTGGGTTGAGAGTCACGAGTCCGGAGCGGAATTAAAAACGCGTGTCATCGCGTGTTTTGTGAGCAAATGCTTTTGCATATTCGTAGTGTTTCCTCCCTTAAATGAAATATCTACTTTGCAAGTTGCCCTGTTGTCATCGGTTCTCATAAAGTATAATCAAACTTTTGAGCGTTTGAGCCGCTTAGGCGCCGTGTTTCCTGCCAGGTAAATGACGCTCCGCAACGTGGTGACGTCATTCGGGGCGACTGGAATCGATAAGGGAATCGTTTGCAAAAATGGCAAACGATTCCAAGGAATTGAAACAGTGGGAACCGGTTCTCAACAAGAACCGGTTTTCGATACCCATCCCTACCTGCCAATATTATCCTACCAGGAAGGGTAGCTATCAATAGAAATAAATTCTCAAAAAATGAAGGGTTATCATCATTAGGGCCATAAACATTAACTAAATTGAAATTCTCTTTCAAGAGAGTTCCTTGAACCACCAAAAATCTGCCAGCTTTATCATAAATAGTGTTATTTACTTGGAAAGGCACTGAATTATGAATTAACACCATAACCCCTCTCGCGTGCGAAGGGCAACAGGATGCTAGCACTTTGCCTGGCCATCTCCTACGTACTTTCACCAGATCCTCTCTGAGTAAATGGGTCTCTTGGATAAACGCTATTGATGACTCAAGTTGTTTAAGCCTGGTAATAACCTGTTTTAGTTTAACCACTTTTACCATTCCTCTCACATTCCAAGAAGTAAATTTAAAAGTCTTATATGAAGTCATCTATTCTTATTAATACAACAGATTGTGCAACATAGTATCTTCATTTGGTTGTTGGTAAACCTTTCAGTATCTCTAACTGTTGTGGTGGGAGTAAACCAGTAAAAAGCAACACGTTGTGAAAAATACAAAAACACAAAGAAATAACACAAAATCTGCCATAAATGAACCCCCTTAGCTGTCAACCTGAACCGGACAGCCCCTCGCCCTACCCCGCCCTCCCCCTGCAGTTAAGTGCACACGCTGATCCAATGTAAACAAGGGAGCAGCTAGACCAAACCGAGCTGACATGGTCAAACAAAACCAAACCACCTGGACAATTGCGTCTCCTGACGAAAATGTATATCCTACATGAACAAGTATGTATACAATGATCATTACAAACTTTCTTGTAGCATAACTCTCATCCCGGAGAGCCGACTGTATGTCGAACAACCAGTACTCCAAGACACAAATGAAAGCCCAATCAACAAGTGGGCGTGGCTAGTTATCTATAAGGGATAAATAAAATGCCCAATACAACTGAGGAGAACGAAGGAACGGTCAACCAAAGTAAATACAAAAAAGAAAAATACTCTCCCCAAAAAATTCAACAGTAAGGATGAGCGATATTGACCATTAAATCCAACAATTTCAAACTACAGTTGTTATGGGCAGATAGTGAAGGATTCGGCAGTCCCCATCAGATATTCTGCTAGTCCTCTGTATTCTGCAAACCTCGGATGAACTTTTCCGCATCTGCTGGGGTCTCAAAGACATGCATATGTCCACCAGATGACACTCGTAGCTTCGCCGGGTAAATTAATCCGTAACGTACGTTCATCGCCCTGAGCTGCTGTTTCACCCGGTCGAAGCCCCTCCTCCGTCGGTGGAGATCTGTAGAAAGATCCGGGAAGAACATGACCTCTTGACCCCCGCAGATAACTTTCCCTTTGGCCATAGCCGCCCGCATCACCCGAACCTTGTCTTGGAAGCTTAAAAACTTCACGATGAGGACTCTCGGTGAGGGTGGTCGGTTGGGTTGCGTCCGGCCGGGCAACCGGTGAGCTCTTTCGATGAGAGGTTGTCTCGGGAATGTTGCTGGTCCCAGCGCTTCGGGGAGCCACTTCTCTAGGAAAGCCACCGCGTCATGTCCTTCTATTTTCTCCGGCACATTAACTAGTCGTAGGTTGGAACGACGAGAGCGATTTTCGAGGTCCTCGAGTTTGTTCATGAGGAGAGCCACTTGTTTAACTAGCGCATCTATCTTGCCTTTCTCTGAGTTAATGGCGTCCTCCACGCTGCTAATGCGCATCTCTGCCCCATCCATGCGCACCGAAAAGTCCTGCACGTCTCTTTTAACATCTTGGATCGCTGACAGGACCACATCAAGTTTTGTGGAAAAGTCATTTCTGATTCCGTCGAGTATTTGAATAACATCCATGTTATGGGCCATTCCAGTACTCACGTCCAGGAGACTCCCAGAGCTAGCATCACCTGCAGAGTTAGCTTGACTGCTAGCATCAGAGACGTCGTCTTCCTCACTCAGAGAAGAGTGTGCCTTAGATTTATTTTGTGCTTTCTTAGCCGGCATAATGTCGCGGATATACGATAATAACTCGTTACAAGCAATAGTTATCACTGTTCACGCAGTTAAAGGACAGTTTTCAGGAACTTACTAAAATATCGCCAGGAGCTCACAAAAATACGTGTGCCTAGTTCAGCGCCATAACCACGCCCCCTATCTGTACTTTTACTTTTTATAAAAAACTACTGTTTACTGTGTTATTAAATTTACAGTTAAAGTTCATATTTTACACTCTGCACACTGATCCTAATGATCTTAGTGTATTTTGTAGTGTTTTAATGCATTTAATAGCAGTATTTTAACAAGTATTTCGTAATATTTTAGCATTTTGTATTTTGTAGTGTTCGTCTGTGTATTTTGTAGTATTTTAATGTGCTTCAATAGTATTTTCAACTGCAGTATTTTTACAGCGTGTAACTGGAGAGTTTTCAGGAGACGCCCAGTGGAATAGCCCTTCCGCGTATGACGTCATATGTGGTCAAGGTTTCAGAGCACAAAAATAAACTAACGGAAGCGGACTTTCAAAATAAAAATTAATAAAACTAAGTGAATCTGTGTGATTTATTTAACGCATTCCTGTATTTTATTATATGAATTCAACTTGCCTGTGTTCACAGCTTCTTTAGACGTCACTAAAGTGTCGTCACTAAAGGTGTCGTTTTATAGGTTTGTTTGCCCTAGAGCTACTGCGGTGCTTTAATTGTGAAGCGCCACAGCGGAAGTGCCGTCCTCGCGCTCCCTACCTTGACGCAGCGGGGCTCAGGTCGGTCCGCGAGCTGACGGCAAGAACCGGGATCGAACCTACTCCTGTGACGTCACCATGGCTGCTCAGGTAAGACCATCGCCTGCACGCGTACCTATCTGCGGTGACCTCTGACCCCGCGGCTGGCTCCAATCAGCGCGCTGAACCGAACCGGATTCGGGGAGCAACAGAACGGCGGGGACACACCTGAGACACGGCAGGTGTCAGCAGACAGGTGCAGCGAGCGGCACGAGGAGAGGAGGGGGACACAGGGGAGACACGGGGGAGACAAGGGGGGAGGGAAGAGCGGCAGGCACGGCTTGTACAGCCGTGGGGAGAACTGCCAACATCCAGTTGGGAAAATAGGAACGCACAGGCTGTTGCTGCGCATGTGCGGGAACACCAGCCCACGTTTAAAAGTTGTCGGAGAAGCTCAGAGGAGGGTCAAAAGTCACAGACCTGCTGCTGAGGAGAGATCGATGAGAGTTATTGATCCCTGCGATGATCAGTGAGGTCTGCAGGCGATATATCAGAAACTTTAGATTGTGAGGACGAACTCAGAGATTGTCAGTGTGAGGAGGTCTCCTGTTTCCCACAGCACAGTCCTCTGACACCAGTGGCGGTCCTAGCCTGTTTGGCGCCCCGGGCGAACACTCCCTCTGGCGCCCCCCCACATACACAAAAAACATATTAAGGATTATACATTACGATAAAACTGTTGTCGAAACATACTGAATTTTGCCAGAGAAACACACATATGAAGAGAGAGAGAGAGAGTATGCATTGTATGCAAACGGCTACCAAACAGTCATCATAATTCGTCATACAATGAGAACAGGACAAATCAACAATTGACAATTAATATTAAAACCTGTAACATAATGTACTGTTTGGAGTTTAGTATTTTTACCATTTCTTCTTGGAGCAACTGTAATCCACATAATTTCTTTAGGGATTAATAAAGTATTCTGATTCTGATTGTTTCAGGATGACCTGCCATTATCCAATCACACATCTGCTTACCTGCATCTGTTGCTCGTTTCTCCTCCTCTTCTTTTTTATTTTTTCTAAACTGAGCTCCTGATGGCTTTGAACTTTTCTTGTCCACCTTACATTGGTTTTAATTTTGCACTCCGGTATGAACACAAATCCCCCATATCGAGGATCACCACAACATGATCTAACAGACCTACACCTTAGTTCACAGATTCGCCCGTATCTAAAACCGCTACTGTCTGACAGTCAGAGAACTCATCGCTTATTGATTTATTTAAAATAACGCTGGCATGCCTGGGTGTGAGATATCAGCTGTGCTGCAGACGGAGAGCTGAAGCTCATAAAGACCTCAGATTGTTTTTAAACTTGACTCTAAGCGCTTCATGATATGAATGTACCTGCCCATCACCCAAACACCTGGATGTTGTCCACGCTTCAGGTTTATTACTGGCTGTGGAAATCACGTGGCTCACTGTTCTCTGCGTGTTGCTGCGGATGTTCCCATTGGCTGGTACTTGTCTATGAAGCCCTGCTTGGCCTGCTTTCCTCTTACCTTCGTGTTTATATGTGTAACAACCAACACGGCCTTCGCATTCACAGCATCATCCAAATGATCGCCCTGGGAATCGGACAAAATCAGGATTTCAAATGTGCTGCTGGTGTTTCCAGGAATAATCAAATTGACACATCTGTACTTGTTTGTACTTGATGTCTCGTTACCTGTTGTGTCTGTTGCACCTTTGCTGGTGTGTTGGGAATGAGAGCCTGGATGAATAAATCAATCAGACATCTCATGTTTACTCTGATGGTTTCACTGAAGGACGGCGTCCTGATCGGGGATCAGTGATGCGAGGGATGAAACCATGGTAACAGTTTAACAATGAGGGAGACGTGGTGACAGGTCTGCAGCCTCCACCATCACGCTTGGGGCAGAGACTGAGCTGTGGGCGTGGGTGGTGCTGCAGGAAGTGATGGTGTGTTGGAGTGAAACAGACCTGAGGGTGATGGGGACCGTCGTTGTCCTCAGGTGGGGGCGTGGCAATGGAAAACTCACATGATCATTTCTACTGTAAGTAGAAAGAAGTTGTAATATAACAATCACAATTACTCTAATCAGTGAGAGAGTTTGTGACAGTCTCCACAGAGTAAACTTTTATATGACTGACTTGCAACGACGTAGCGCTCCTGCATCAGCGTTAGTCCTGAACTCAAATATAACTTCAAATTATTTTGTGACTGTTCGGCTCTGCAGACGTGTTTGTCAATGCGACAAGCAGAAATCATATTTGTGTTCATGAATAAACGTGTGGAGGCAGGAGACGACGTTTCATCGCTGCACATGGAAATGTCTCTGTGTGAGCTTCTCTGGAAAGAAAAACCCAGAAAGCCTGGAAGTTCCTGATATGTGGATGTCAGGAAGTACTGTGGTCCAACAGGAAGTCAGGTTCGAGAGTTTGTAGTTTCACTGACATCCAGACGTTTCCTCTGAGCCCAAACCAGAGCTGGTTCCTCTGACTGCCCCTAAACTTTAGTTTGTACCAGTCTGAGCTCTGTGCGTGTGTGTGCGTGTGTGTGTGCGCGCACGCGTGCGTGTGTTTGTGTGTGTGTGTGTGTGTGTGTGCATGCTTGTGTGCATGCTTGTGTGCATGTGTGTTTGTGCGTGTGTGTTTGTGTGTGTGTGTGCGTGTGTGTGCATGTGTGTGTGCGCTCTCCAGGCTCTGGTTCTGTACGACTTCACAGCGGAGCCAGGAAACAACGAGCTGTCGGTGAGAGAGGGGGAGACCATCACTGTGACAGACCAGGTAAACACAGGTGTTTACACTGCACACACTGCAAAGGAAACACGGCTCCACCCCCTCACGTGTCCCTGTTCTTCAGACTGTGGGTGGAGGCTGGATCCAGGCCCAGAACTCCAGCGGACAAACCGGCCTTGTACCTGAGGGATATTTACAGGTGAGCGCTGTGACATTATTTCATGTCGTGTCAACACAAAGAGGCACAGATCAGCGAATTTCACCTTCATCAGTGTCACACACTCTGTCCAACACTTACCTTTGAGTTTAGTTTTTATTATTATTTGACTGTTTGTTTGAATTCAGCTCAGTTTCAGTGAGATTCCAGAACAGAGGCCAGAAAATCAGTATTTCAGTGAAAACAAGCAGCTGACTCACAGGCTGATAGACGTCCAAACATCAATAAATACGTCCATCAGGGCTTCATTGGGCAAACTGCAATCATTTATTTTACCAAACCGACAGAGACTAAAACCGAGGATATTTCATCTTTATTTGATTTCAAGTTCACAAAGGCACAAACACTTCACAGAGATACTGAAAATCACAGCACAGAGTGATAAACCCACCATGGAGACCACTGGACCACACAGTGTAACCTCTGCAGTGCTCTAGAATAACTTTTTGCCACGGTTGCACTGGTGTGCCTGACTTTTTTTCTTAGGCGCACCAGCACAAAAGTTAGGCGCACCCAAATTTTTCAACCGCATCACTTAACACCGCAGTTTTACATGTGCACTTTTTTGGGGGCGGAAATTGCTGTCCATACAGACAATATTGATTTGTAAACGATTAACTAACAATCTTGTCAACACAAAGTTCTTTATTTGGAGCACAGTTCTACCAGAAAGATAAGTTAGTGAAAAAGTGCTTGTGCTTGAAGTGCTTCGGCACTCTTTGGTAATATTATAGGCAATGTTAAACCTAATCATCACATCGGCTCCTCTGACGACCTGTTTGCTGCTGCCTGCTGCTGAAAGGCAGTGGGGAGAGGGGACACTTGGGCAGTGCATTTATTGCAGCATATAATGTGTTTTCTGGATACACTGTGTGCTTTTTCAGCGTTCAAAGATTGATGGCTCCATTTCAGAGCACTGGCTATGAATTTCAGACGGATCAGGCCTTAACAAAACATGTATCAATAGTTCTTTTCATCTTTTCTTATTCAATTCAATTCAGTTTTATTTATATAGCACCAAATCACAACAACAGTCGCCTCAAGGCGCTTTATATTGTACAGTAGATCGTACAATTATAGATACAGAGAAAAACCCAACAATCATATGAGCAAGCACTTTGGCGACAGTGGGAAGGAAAAACTCCCTTTTAACAGGAAGAAACCTCCGGCAGAACAAGGCTCAGGGAGGGGCGGGGCCATCTGCTGCGACGAGTTGGGGTGAGAGAAGGAAGACAGGATAAAGACATGCTGTGGAAGAGAGACAGAGGTTAATAACAGATATGATTCAGTGCAGAGAGGTCTGTTAATACATAGTGAGTGAGAAAGGTGACTTGAAAGGAAAAACTCAGTGCATCATGGGAATCCCCGGCAGCCTACATCTATTGCAGCATAACTAAGGGAGGATCCAGGGTCACCTGGTCCAGCCCTAACTATATGCTTTAGCAAAGAGGAAAGTTTGAAGCCTAATCTTAAAAGTAGAGACAGTGTCTGTCTCCTGAATCCAAACTGGAAGCTGGTTCCACAGAAGAGGGGCCTGAAAACTGAAGGCTCTGCCTCCCATTCTACTTTTAAATACTCTAGGAACAACAAGTAGGCCTGCAGAGCGAGAGCGAAGTGCTCTAATAGGGTGATATGGTACTACAAGGTCATTAAGATAGTAAGAATCTGGTTAGATACCATATTTCTAAGATCAGTATTGAACAGCAGAAATTAAGCTTTCTTGTCCAAGGTCATTTAAGTTCAAAAAAAAAAAAAAGAGTGGCCGACAGCGCTGTAAACAACGGTAGACTGGTGGGCAATAAGTGAATGAATAATGCAGAAAGGAGAGACTTTTAGATGGGAAACTGTACTTAAAGTACAGACAGAGAGAGAGAGCTGTGCATGAAGTGTGACTTTATCGTGGTGGAAGCAAAACAGCAAACGTAAGAGGGAATTAATGATGACATTTATCAAATGTGAAGCATAGTTTGGATCTTCTTTTGCTGCTGGTTCAGCGAATTTTGGTTAGAGAGAGACAAAACCTGCACCTCAGAATCTAGCTCAAAAAAGATGTAAACACAAAGCACGGACCCGCCGACACATCAGAGTCAGTGAGCTGTCGGCTTTCAGCTCCAGAATACATTTATATTTCAATCAGGATTTAATTAATCGATACCGCTTTATTCAAGCTACTCACCTCTCTGTCCGTCTGCACTTTCAAACCCCTGACTATCTCTGATTGGTTCAGACCACGATAGGGGCATAATGCGTGTCTGTTGTTGACCACACGGAGATCTTCAGAGTTGCCGAGGCTTTTTTTTGTTCGTACTCGAACAGTTGGTCAAACTGGTGTGACCCAAGATTTTTTTTAGTCGCACAATTGAAAAATTTGGTTGCATTTGCGATCGTCTGCAGGAACATCTGTTTGTTAAAGATGTTGTCATGTTTCAGATCAGAAACACTGGTGGTGTTGGAGGAGGCGGCGACCTGAGCTCGGGGGGCGGGGCTTTTGTCAGTCACACACAGGGATGGGACAGTCGAGGATACAATCCCACACAGCACGGTAACATACGCTTGTTTCAGCTCATTTTCAAGTATAGTGTGTTACTGTGAGGAAAAAGGTTTTACATCAGGAATGTCGAGCAGTGTCCCTATCAGCTGTTCAGGATGATGACGGCGAGTGGGACGACGAATGGGATGACCAGTCGGTGAGCAGTTACCATGACAACAACCAACCGGAAGGGGAGGCCGGAGCCTCAGGACGAAGCGCCCATGGACCCAGTGTTAAGATCTCCCTCAATAAGTACATATGTTTCTGAAATATGCAAATATAACAGACGACTCACAGTAGAGCTAAAAGTAGAGTCCAGTAGATGTCGGTCCATAGAGCAAAGTAAACACTGGTAGGAGTCATTAGATGTCAGTCACAGTGGTTAGCAGTTGGTAGATTCCTGTAGAAGACAGTAGAGCTTACTAAACATCAGTTGAGTTCAGTAGATGTCAGTAGATGTCAGTAGTGATGGTAAACCCTAGTAGATTTCAGTGGAAGGGAGTGAATGTTGGTAGTTGTTAGATATTATTAAAAATTAATGGAAGCAGATGTCAGTGGAAGTTGGCAGAATTTGGTAGATGTCAGTAGAAATCAGTAGAAATGAGTAGATGTCAGTATAATTCGGTAGATGTCAGTAGAAATCAGTAGAAACGAGTAGAAGACAGTGATGCCTTCTTGTCTTTAGGTTCTCGTTCTCCAAAGGTCCGAGTCCAGAAGTCTTTATGTTAGCCCGACCTCCGGCTGACAGCAGAGAGAGGCTTCCTGTCTACGTGAGTCGAACATTTTTCTCTTGGTTAATGATGTGTGGTGTTGATTGCTCTGATTGGCTCTTGGTCCTCGTCCGATCAGATGGGAGAAGTAGGTCCCGTCTGGCTGTACCCGACGTCTCCTCTGGACTGTGTGATTGCTGATCCAAAGAAAGAGTCCAAAATGTACGGACTGAAGAGCTTCATCGAGTACCAGATAACACCCAATGTGAGCTTAGTAGCACTTTTTTTTAAAACTTGCTTTTGGTTGATTTTTATTTTTAGGTTTTAGCTTCTGTGAAGCACTTTGTGATTTTTATCTTGAAAGGTGCTATATAAATAAAATTTTACTTACTTACTTTACTTACTCTGTAGTACTTAGTAGTACTTGCAGTATCACTGGGTATCAATCTCTGACTTCTCCCTCTTCCTCCAGACAACCAACAGCCCTGTCAATCATCGCTACAAGCACTTTGATTGGCTGTATGAGCGTCTGCTGGAGAAGTTTGGGTCCATACTGCCCATCCCCTCACTGCCTGACAAACAGGTGACAGGTGAGCCATCGCCATAGCTACCCTGTATGACCCAGCAAACACCTTTGACCTTACCAGTCTCACCCGTGCTTGTAGGCAGGTTTGATGATGACTTCATTAGGATGAGGATGGAGGGTCTGCAGGCCTGGATGACTCGGATGTGTCGGCACCCCATCGTCTCTCAGAGTGAAGTCTTTCAGCTCTTCCTCACCCACAGAGATGAGAAGGTAGGTGAAGCTCCACCTCCTGCTTTACATCTTTCAGGTACTCAATGATGGGTTTTAGTGTGCTCTGTAATGTCTGTCCTCTTACCATTGCTGGTATGGATTCCAAAATAAAAAATAAAAAAAATAAATAAAGTGTGCGTATGTATGTACATATATGTACTTGTGTGTGTAGATATATATGTATGTATATGTATGTGTGTTTGTTACTTGTAGTTATTACTACCTGTTACCTGTGGTAATGCAATTTATAATTTATATATTCTGTATTCAGTTATGAAGGCTCTAATTGTTGGTTGCGAGCTGCCGCTTAGATGCTTGTATGTGCCCGGAGCTGTTGATGGGTCTGTATGCAATGATGGGCGTAGCTGCGGGAAGTTTATTGTTTTTTTTGTTGATGAGTGAGTATAGGGGTGGGATTTAATACGTTTTCTTTGTCCCACTCCTTTTTCAGGCAATTTTTGTTTTTTGTTTTGTGTATTTTATGTTCAATATAGGTATTTGTTGTGCCTGAAAATGAATAAATAAATGAATGAATGAATGAAAACCTGAGAACCTGCTGTCTAAGCCTCTGGGATGTACTTTTTGTTTACTCACAAACAAATGAAAGACTACAAACACAAACCAGAAGGCTTCAGGTACAGAACAGACCCCACCCATAGGTTATAAATGTTTGTATGGTCTTTTATGGAGATTATGTTTGAGCCAGTCAGGTGTGATGATATCTGATGCTGCTTGCTGATTGGCTAAGGCTGTTTGTTGTTGTTTCAGGAGTGGAAGGCGGGGAAGAGGAAGGCAGAGAAAGACGAGACGGTGGGTCCAATGATGTTCAGTTTGGTTGAACCTGAAGCTGCAGAGCTCGATGTCATCCAGGTGTAAGTCACTCAGTCTGCTCGTAAAGGCCTATACCCTGGGTTTGGTCTGTCAGGCTACCTCTGATTGGTTCGCTCATTAGGGTCGTCTAACTTGTGTCTGTCAAATGTCACATGACCAGTCATCAGGCGTCAATCCCTTTTTTAGCTGTAGCTCACTGGGAGTGCCACAGGGCGGTGTACTGGGCCCATTACTGTTCCTTATTATAAATGTACTTTCACTGTTCTTCCATCAAACAGCAGCTCAGTTTCACATGTTTTTACCTGTGGCTTTTTACCTTTGTGTGACCTCTGAGTGTGTGTGCAGTGAACAGAGGTGTGAACACTACAGCCGCTTTACAAAGTCCATGGATGACGGCATCAGAGAGCTGCTGAACGTCGGGCACGCGCACTGGAAACGCTGCACCGGACGTCAGTGCATACATTTAAAGTTATTCCGTGTACATGTACACAGAATACTTACAGCTGTGATTGGGTGGTAATGTGTTCATCTGTTTTTAACCAGCGCTTCCTAAAGAGTATGAGCGCATCGGCCAAGCCTTCAGAAACCTGTCAACTGTATTCATCACCAGCAAATATCCAGGTGAGCGAGGGAGGAGTGTGGGGGTGGAGGGTGGAGGAGGGAGGATGGAAGATAGAAGGATGGAAGGAGGGAGGAGGGTAGGATAGAAGGAGGGAGGAGGGTAGGATAGAAGGAGGGAGGATGGAAGGAGGGAGGAGGGTAGGATAGAAGGAGGGAGGATGGAAGGAGGCAGGAGGGGAGGATGGAAGGAGGATGAAAGGAGGGAGGGAGGAAGGAAGGAGGGAATGATGGAAGGAGGGAGGATAGAGGGATAGGAAGAAGAGTGGAAGGATGGAGGAAGGAACGAGTGAGGAAGGATGAAAGGAAGGAGGATGGAAGGATAGAAGTAGGTAGGAATGAAGGATTGACGGTGGAAGGACTGAGGAAGGATAGAAAGATAGAAAGAGGGAGGATGGAAGTATAGAAGAAAGGAGGGAGGAAGAGAGGAAGGATGAAAGGAAGGAGGATGGAAGGATAGAAGTAGGTAGGAAAGAAGGAGGGAGGGTGGAAGGACTGAGGAAGGATGGAAAGACAGAAAGAGGGAGGATGGAAGTATAGAAGAAAGGAGGGAGGAAGAGAGGGAGGATGGAAGGAGGGTGGATGGAAGGAGGGAGGGTGGATGGAAGGAGGGAGGAAGGATGGAAAGATAATCACAATGCAGGGACTCCAGCAACACTTAAACAGGAACAACTTTATTGACTAACCAACGGTTTTGTTTACATTCTCGGAGGACTTGAAGCTCTCCCGCGGTGCATTCAGGGACTCTGAGCTCAGTGTGTTCTTTCTGAACCATTTTCCTTAAAGCTGGTTTCCATTGTGAAATACGTAAATATCCAGTAAACATCTATTATGTGGTATAAGTACAGACTTTTAAGTGTCTGCGATGCAGGCGAGGCGACGTTGACCGACGCTCTGACGGCTGCTGGAAAAACCTACGAGGAGATTGCTGAGGTCGTCGCCCAGCAGGTAAAAACACACACACCTATGTATAAATACACAGTATACTGTGTTTTCTCAGTCTTACAATAATATTTGTTTATTCTCTTACTGCATTCTTTGTTGTGTTGATGTTTCCAGCCTCAGAAGGACCTCCACTTCCTGTTGGAGACTAACAGCGAGTACAAAGGGTTGCTGGCATGTTTTCCAGACATCATCGCTGTACACAAGGTACAGCAGAACTACTGTGTGTAGTGACTATACTACACACAGTACTGCTACACATAACTGCAGGTGCACACAGAGAATGTCTGAAAACATGAGACAATAAAACAGACTGAAGCTGGAAACTGAGGCTTTTATTTTGGAGGTTTTTATTCAATCGCTGTCAGAGCAACATTAATTGGGGAATGGGAGGGGCTCCAGATGTGCTGAGGAGGGCGTGGTCTCACCTGTGTGTGTGTGTTTGTGTTTCAGGCTGCTGCAGATAAAGTGAAGGAAGGTGATCGTTTGGTTTCTGCAGGAAAAATGAACAACAGCGACAGGAAGTGCATGAACCAGCGGCTCAGCTGCATGAGCTACGCCCTGCAGGGTAACAGCACACACAGACACACACACACACACCACCCAAAAATCCCAGCAAACCCAAAGGTCAAAGTAATCTCTTTGATAAAGTTATCAGCCCCTGGTGAAATTTAAAGCTGTCATGCTTTTAGCAGAGCGATGGATTTTCTGCGCAGTGTTTCTGAACATGCTTGTTTTATTTAAAAAGCATAAATCTGTTTACAAACAATGACAGAATAATTTCAGAGAGACAAACATGACCACAGTCAGTTTGTCCTCCTGAAGAACTGAGCTTGTCATTGACTCACAGCTTGGACCTGCTGTGCAATGACCTGTGTTCACTCTGTAACACTCAAAGATGTTAAATTAAGACCAAACCAAGGAATTTCTCCAGTTTACAGTTGGTATAAACACATCTGTGAGGGTTTGATCTGAGAAAGCAGCGTCCCAAATCCAAAGACACTTTATAAATCACTTCAGACCTGAGGAGAAGAGTGAAAGTTATCACAGTGTCTCCAAGTGTGGACAACAGGAGTGAGGAGAAACTCAGAGAGAACCACGACGATCCTGCTGAGGAACATGCTGCAGGAGACCAGAATGGGCGTTACCACCACCCACTCAGAGCCCCAACTTTAATCTTTGGCCTGAGCCGAAGACCAAGATCCCCATCAGGACACATCACATCTGGAGGAGCTTCAGAAGAAGGAGAAGGGGCCGCGGTCACTCAGGAGACAGAGACACACAGCTGACCTTTAGCATCACAGGATCATTCAGGGACTTCATGCAACCCTTCAAAATAAAACTGTCTTGCTCTGTCTGACAGCAGAGTAGACGGTCACATGTACAAACCCTGTGAGGGTGTTTCCTGCTCAGCTCGTCTCGTCAGACACTCAGCTTTAGTGACCTGCTGCCTTTTCATGATGTCATCGCGTTACCTCATCACCGGCCATAGTTTCAGCTGTTTCTGTTTCACAAGTAAAAAAAAAAAAAAAAAAAAAGGTAAATGTCATTTGTATAGTGCTTTATTCAGTCCCTAAGGACCCCAAAGCGCTTTACACTACATTCAGTCATCCACCTATCCACACACAGGTGATGGCAGCTACATTGTAGCCACAGCCGCCCTGGGGCGCACTGACAGAGGCGAGGCTGCCGGACACAGGCGCTACCGGGCCCTCTGACCACCAGCAGTAGGCAAACATAGGGTTAGTATCTTGCCCAAGGATATTTGACATGCAGCCAGGAGGCAGCCTGGGATCGAACCACCGACCTTCTGATTAGTGGCTGACCTGCTGTGCCACCTGAGCTGCAGCCACCACCTACATACCACATGTGTATGAAGAGATGATAATGTTGGGTTCATGTCAATTCCACCAAAATAAAAATCCAAGAACGACTGATCTAAGAACTAAATAATAAAGTAAATAAAATGATACCACAATAGTATAAAGTTAATGTTTGTATGTGTAATAAATAAAAAAATGTCCAAGGGTAACTCGCCGCTGTCTGCTCTCCTCCAGCTGAGATGAACCATTTCCATAGCAACCGTATCTACGACTACAACCGAGTGATGCAGCTTTACCTGGAGCAGCAGGTCACCTTCTACCAGCAGGTGAGCGCCAGGCGGGAGGCGGGGTGGGCGGAGTCTGGTTGCGTGTTTAGGTCTGTGATGTCGTCTCCTATCTGCTCTCTGATTGGTCAGATCGCAGATAAGCTGAGAGAAGCTCTGAGCCAGTTCACCACGCTGTGAGGACGCCGCCGCCACCATGTGATGTCACATGTGACATCACAGCCTGAGTCACTGTTAACAAAATAAAAGCCTCATAATCTTTATAGTGTAAATGTTGATATGATAATGATTAATGATGAGTTTCCTTCTTTTTCTGCTTTATTTAAAAACTTTTTAACAGTTGATTTTACACGTTTAATAAAACTTTCTACGCCTCCACCTGGCTCTACCTCATCTTTATTGATATTATCAGTAGCAATTATTTTACTGTGACAGTGCAGAAAACTTGTTTAAATGTGTGCGGGATAAGCTGCTCACTTTCCATCGAAACTGTAAAACAGGGAAGGTTTTTTTCAGCTGCAGATCTGTTCAGGCTGAACATCATGATTATTGACCCTGACTCAGGAAGCTGCAGGAACACTGGCTATATCTCAGTTCAGGGTCTGCAGCCTTAGAGTACGCAGCCTTAACAGTCCACAAGGGCCGCGTACTCAAAGACCGCTAAGGCCAGAAGTGCGAGGCTTGTAAAATTGGAAGTTATTTATATTTCCTATCACCTTATACCTTCACTCAAAGACCAGTATCTGTGACAGTGTATATATAGATGTATTATATATGAGAGACAAATATTGTTCTTTTAATATGTTGGCATTACTAAATTTGGCTCAATGCTTACATACATGTGTATGCCTCTGTCAGTGCGCCTCAGGGCAGCTGTGGCTACAATGTAGCTGCCATCGCCAGTGTGTGAATGTGTGTGTGAATGGGTGAATGACTGAATGTAGTGTGAAGCGCTTTGGGGTCCTTAGGGACTAGAAAAGCGCTATACAAATGCAGGCCATTTACCATTTTATGTGTAAAAAGAAAATGTACGAGCTGTGATAACTGTGTCTGATAGAATGAAGAGTAGACTGATATATGAAATATTCCTTTATTGGGTGAGAAAATCAGACCATGTCATAACTGCTTTAAGTCATACAGAATAGACATCAGAGCCTTAAACAGGCTGACTTCTGCTTAAAGTTCCCGGAGGTACTTGATTCAGTCCACAGGATCGGACAACGACGTGAGTCCTCTTCTGTGCCATTGCCCAGTGCCATAATCTTGCAATTTACCATGAGACACTTTCGAGTCATCACCTGAAAGGCGTTGAAGGGATCTGACTACCTGAAGACAAGGAAGCTCCATTTCGAAGAAGATCTCTCTCCTGAGAACCGAGAGAGATGCAACCACTTATGGCCACAGGTGGAGAAAGCACATAAGGAGGGGGAAATTGTCTACTTCGTCGGAGCCCGTGCTTTCGTGAACAGAAAAGAAATTCACTGAAATCCCTTTCAGTCCTGTTTGTGGATGTGCCTCAAGGTCTCTTTTCCTTATTGTTCTAAAGACTTATAATAAGCTGTTGTTGCTAAAAACGTTTTTGAAGCACTTTTTTAGACAGAGTAGTTCTGTTCTCTCTGAAGCTTACACACTCTTCTCAGGGTAAAAAGTTAATTTACTTTTCAAAGTTTCATCTCTATCCTTTAATTCTTTAAATGCTCGAGGACTAAGGGACAATACCAAAAGGAAGGCTCTGTTTTTATATGCTAAACGTTTGAATACTGACTTTTGTCTCATACAAGTATCCCATTCTGAACCTAAGGACGCTAACTTCTGGAAATCCCAATGGGGTGAAGATTTATGGATGTCTCATGGCACCAACCATCCAGCGGGAACTGATTCTGAAACATAAGTTTAAGGAAAAAATATATCTTCAGAAACTGATCCGAAAGAGGACATTTTATTTTGCTGATGATCAGACCCTTTTACTGGGAAACATTTATGGCTACAATAACAAACAGGAGAATACTGACCTAATACTTATAGTAAATGAAAAGAAATCAGTCTTTAATGAGTAAATTTGCTAATCCAAAGATTATATTAGGAGGGGACTGGAATCATTCACTCAATACCATGATAGGTAGATGGCCGAGTAAAAGTCAGGAAAGTAGCAATTATATGATGGATTTTATAAAGGAAAGAGACCTAATTGATAACTGGAGACTTAAAACTCCAACAATTAAGGAATTTTCATGAAAAAATAGATCAAGTTTCTTACAGTCTCGTATTGATTATTGGTTAATTTCTGATCCTTTATCCAAATATGTTTCTATATTAAAAATGTTGCCAACACCCTTAACAGATCATAAAACTACCGTCTAAAAGAGTGAAATCATATTGAGAGTTAAATAATTCTCTTATACTGAATGATTCTTTGGTAAAGGAAATTAAAACAAAAATAGATGAGTATTGGAAAAGGCATGTGTTGAAAATGCTTTTAGTAAAAATTGGGAGTTCATGAAATTTGAATTGACATCTCTCTTAATGAGAAGAGGAGCTGAAATAGTTAAAAATAGAAAAAAAGAAGAGTTGGAAATAACTTCTGAAATTATGGCTTTGTCAAGATCACCTGATAATTTATCTGAAGATAACAGGAACAGACTTCAAATTTTACATTAAATTAGAAAATATATATATTTAAAAGGCAAAAGGTACCTTTGTGAGAAGGAAATGGGTCTAAGAGGGAGAACAAAAACTCCAGCTATTTTTTCAAATTAGAAAAACATCACAACACACTTGGCACCATGACTAAACTGTGTTCAGATGGGTCATCACACAAGACCCTCAAGTGATTACCAAGACTTGTGAACTTTTTTATAAAACTTTAAATAAATCAATTTTTTCTACAGAAGTCATGAACATTTTTTATGATTCCTTAGGTAATATTAAAACAATTATTGACAATAATAAAACTATGTCTGATGCCCTCATCACAGCAACTTAATAAGAGTCCAGGGAATGACGGGTGGACTTGTGAATTTTACAAATTATTTTTAAAGGACTTCTCACGCTTTTACATAAAGTATATATTGAAAGCATTGCTAATGAAAAAGTCCCTCCTTCCTTGATTCAGGGACTAATTACTTTGATTTCCAAGCCTCAAAAAGACGTCCTTTTGATAGAAATTTGGACCTATTTCACTGCTCAATAATGATCATAAAATAATTGCTATGTCTGGTTAAAAAATTAAAATGTGCACTTAATGATATTATTGATGAAACACATTCTGGTTTTATGACTGGGCAGACACATAACAAACAACATAATAATTAATATTTTTGGTCATTCAGGTTTAATCACAGATAATAGTTTCATTCTTTTTTTGGATTTTTATAAAGTTTTCAACTCCATTGAACATGAATTCATGTTCAGCGCACTTGATATTTTTGGTTTTGGAAATATGTTTAAAAAATCCATTCAAACTTTATATGCAGATGCAAAAAGCTCAATCAAACTCCTGTATGGTACAACGAAGAGATTTGATATCAACCGTGGGATCCGTCAAGGTTGTCCGATTTCGGCATATCTTTTCCTTCTTCCTATGCAGACTTTCTATTCATTTTAAAAACAGCAGTGTAATGTTGCTGGCAGAACTTTATCTATTACTCAACTAGCGGATGACACAATACTTTTTTAAAAGGATAAATCTCAAATTGGTGAAGCTCTCAAAGTCATCAAAAATTTCTCAATAGCCTCTGGTCTCCAACGCAACATTCCAAAATGTGATCTTTTCACAGTTAAATGCTGCACAGATACTATTATATCAGGTGTTCCTGTTAAAGATAAGGCTAAATATCTTGGTATTATCATTCAAAAAGACCAAGATGCTAGATTATCTGAACATTTAGTCCCTCATAACTTCAATATAACAAAGATTTAATCTTTGGCTTCAAAGGGATTTATCCATCAGTGGAAGATCCTTGGTAGCCAAAGTTGAAGGCCTTTCCAGACTTTCCCTTTCCCTGATGTTAAATATGGACTTTTTTTTTAAGGTACCTGGTTTGTTTTCTCCCTGTAAACACACAGGACTGATCACACCTGTGGTTCAGGTAAATACCTGAGTGATGACATGTTTCTGAGTCTCAGGTGAGTGTGAGGGAGCTCTGCTGCCCTCTAGTGACTGTTCACCGGGAACACATGGGCGGTGATTTATTTAAACTTTATTTAAAAAGTGAGTGCCAGCAGACACTGATAAACATAGTTGTTAACAGGATGTCTCATCAATATCAACATGAATCGTCATTGTTGTGTCCTTGAAGATAAAACAGGAAACCCACAGTTGGATCTCTGTGACCCAGACTTATGTATGTTGATCTTTCTGGTTGTCGTGACTGTATTTCTTCTACGTTTAGTGTTTGTATTTTCTGCTTTTAGGTTTGTTATGTAATCTTTAGGTTTATGTCATCATGTCTGCCATCTTTACTGCCTCCTGTGTTTCTCGTGTTTGATGTTCCCTCTCTGTCTCTCCTGACCAGACTTCATGAGGGTGGTCTGAGGGCCCGACATCCTCTAGTGCAGTGGTGTCAAAAGTAGTCCTTTTGCACCATGACAAGCTGTGACATGCATCAAATGACTGAACTACCATTCAGCATGCAGGCAAGTTCTATAGCAGGTATGTCCAACTCCAGGTCCCAAGGGTCGGCATCCTGCAGGTTTTAGATGTGTCCTGTTCTTCCAACACAGCTGATTTAAAGGGCTAAATGACCATTTCAACATGTCTTGAAGTAATGAACTAATCACTTAGGTGGTCTATCTAAAACCTGCTGGACACCAGTCCTCGGGGCCTGGAGTTCCCACCCCTGTTCTACAGAGTCTTGCAAATGACCTACTAATTTTATTCAGGTGTGTTGCAGCAGGAACAGGTAAAAGTTTCGAGGGCTGGAGTTTGACCCCTGTGCTCACTGCCCGGCACCATGGAGCCTGACTGGCATTTGCCATAGAATACCAGAATTATTATAATTTTACTTTACTACAGTCTATTTTAACCTGGTGCTATGATGCACTGAGGAATGTGAATCTTATGTGTGTGTGAACATAACCCGATTATTAAAGCTTTAGTGTTGTCTGTGCCTTCTGTTTTTCAATTCATTCTTCATGAATTAATCCGATCCTTGTAAAAAGAAAACATGAATATTCTGCTTTCTGCTCTGTATAGGGTTGCCAACTCCCTGAAAAATAAATAAGGGACACCTCGTGGCCAGGGCCGGGCGACCCAGTTGTCTTCACCCTTCCCAGTGTGGTGAATTTTCTAGCTCTTTTTTTGTGTGTGAAATTATTTTTTTAACCCTTTGACTTGAATTTGATTTAAGTAGATGTGTATTCTTTGTGATATGAACACATGTGAAACAAATGATCATTTAGCCATTTATTTTTAGCTCAAAATGACAACATTAACACATAAAACAGGTCTCTTTCTTAAACAGAAGCCTGTCATGCTTAACTTTTGAGAATATAAGTAAATCTTTCTTTAAAAGAACTCTGTCCTGCTTAACTTAAAATAATAGAAAACAATAGAAAGAAAAACATTCTTGTAACAGTGCACATTTAGTGCATTTAGTACAATTGGCTTCAGCTGAGGTATTATTTCAGCTTTTCTAAAGCTAATCAGCTGCTCCCGTTTGTAAACCCGCTTGTTCCCATGATTACGCATCTTAACTCATCATCATTATTCATCTATGTATTACTTTTATGTATTAGTCATCTATTTGTTGTAATCATCTATCCTTGCAGTCGTTTATTACACAAAATAAATTATATTATCACACTTCTGGCCACATAGCGCTGATATTCACTGCACATGCCCATATTAACTTTTTCCAGCCAGGTGTTTTCCTTTTCCCATTCTTCCCTTTCTCTGAGGGGAACAAACATTGCTGCTCTAACGCTGGGCTCACACTGTGCGGTTTTAGGCCCATTTTGAGCCGATTTTTGAGTGATCGGACCGATTTTGGCCTTCATCGTGTAGTATACGTGGGGTAACGAGAAGTGATTAACACCTCACGACCAGCTCCCGATCATCAATCGCTCGTGAGGGTCTCACCACAGCCGCTCACACTGCTCGCGCGCAAACACGTAAACGTTGGTGTAAAAGACGGAGCAGCACGGCTGTGCAGCGTGTGATCTGGACACAAGCGATGGAGGCACAACTTGTAGAACTTTGAAAAGCTCATCCGAGCCTTTTCGATGTGGCCTCACAAAATTATCACGACCACAACAACCGTGAAAATAGTTGGATTTACATGCTGCTCAGTCACAGCTGCCTGATCATGTTTTTCATTAGCAATTTAGCAAAGTTGATGGTGGTGGTGTGTCTGTGTGAGTGAGAGACAGAGAGAGCGAGCGACAGATTTTCTGTTATAACCTTAATTTTATGGACGCACAGTGTGAGCACTCAGGTCGCATCAGAGCATCGGGCGGTATAGTGTGAGACCTGCATCGTGACCTACCAACGTCTAACCCCTGCGAGTCAATCGTGCAGTTTGAGCAGGAGCTGAATAACGTGACTGAAAAAATCGCACAGTGTCTGCCCAGCTTTAGGTGTACTGTCGTCCGAGACTTGCACCGCAGTGACGGCGTTTGTTTCCCTGTTGGCCATGCTTCTTGTTGTGGTCATCTGTTGTCTTCCGGTATTTTCTCCGTAAGCGACCTTTCCTCGACCAATGAGATGAGCGGTAATCTGAATTGTCATACTCGAATTGTCATAAGTGTGCTGTCAGCTCATTGGTCACAAAGCAGGAGAGGGGCTGGGAATTATGTTTTCAAACAAAGCGTTAATTCCATAAACATTTATAGACTACTTTTGATTCTCACTGTATTACGGGACAAAGTGCGTCCCTTATTAGCTCAATACGGGACGTGTACTTTTGTTTCTAAATATGGGACGATTCCGTATTTTAAGGGACGGTTGGCAACCCTAGCTCTGTAGGTCCTCACCTCTGCTGACCAGGAACACCACAAGGCCTAAGATGTGATCTTCTGGACATGTGATCATGTTAATGTGGTTCAGGTCTTCACACACTGAGAACATCCTCTGTCTGATATACATGCTGGTATCACATGATTCATACCTGTGGACCGTAACATCGATGTTGTCTTTTACTACAATATACCAGACGTACCGGGCGATGGAAGCTCTGCTCTTATTTACTTGTTGCCATGGTGAATCCAGGTACCAGAGCTCCATTGAGGTGTAAATTCCAGTTTTCTTTATTCAGGTGGGTTGTTGTGATGTCTGCTAGCAGATGGAAAGTCTAGAACAGAGGAAGTTGCTCATTTTATTTCTACAGGACTGTTTAACTGCTGTGCGAAGCCTTGTGGACTGAACACAGTCATCTGGTTTGTTTTGTGTGCAGTGTGAACTTATTTCAGGTGTATTGTATGTTTGTATAGTCCATTCACTGCTGAACTGAAGTCTAGTTTCCTTTTTTTCTCTTGGACTTTAAAGGAAGGACGGATGAGCAGCATGAAGATCAGAGTTTTGACCTGCTGTGAGACGATCACTGAGGTTTTACTGCATCGTTCTTAACCTGCATCAGGTCAGAAAATGATGTGAGGGGAGATTGTCACATCTTGCAGGAGCTTTCCTCTCCTCAGGAGCTCTCTCTGCAGGAGGGGGAGATACAGGAGAGGTGGAGGAAGATCTCAGCCTGGGTGTTATGTAGTCTGGAAGATGAGTGGATGGTGGGGTGGGTGCAGTTTTCTCTGTGGTGGGGTTGGGTGGACTGTCCTGGGCTCTGTGGGGCCGGGAGGCGCTGCTGCACTGGGCCCCGGTCTGGATGGGCCTGGGCCCCCTTTCCCTGGCGGGTCGCGGAGTATGGGGGTGCCTACTGGGGTCAGCGGGGGAGCTGGCCCCAGGGAGGGGTCACTTGCCCCTCCCTTCCTTCCCTCCCCATCTCCAGCTGCCTCCCTCTTCCCGCTCCACCACAACCACCCACACATGCAGGACCTTGGAGTAGGGGTATGTCACCAGGGTGCAGAGGAGGCTACCCCCCCCCTCTGTCCCCTTCTGGCTGCCTCTGCCTCAATTTTATCCCACAACTTAGACATTCACATTACTCACACTCTCATTACACATACATATAGGATCTTGGGGGTGGGCACGATACACGGAATCCAAAGTACCATCAGGGTGTACACCCCACCCCTGGCGTCGTTGCCCACCTCTCAATGTTAAATACACGTAGACATTGAGGGCTAGCAGGAGGGACCATGCGCTTACCTGCTGCTCTCTGGCAGGTAGCTCCATGCCCTCCTGGGTTTTAAATGCACCTTAGAACACACATGCATCAACACTACAATGAGCGGGTGGAGGGAGGTTTGGAGTCTTCTCTCACCCCCGTTCTCTGCGACCTGCTGGAGCGGGGGGGCTAGGAGGAGGAGTTGGCCGTCCGACTGCGGTCTGGAGTGTGGGGCCTCCCTGCTGCTGCGGAGTCGGGGCGGTCTGCCTCCCCCCACCGCAGGGAGAAGGGTAACACCACCTGGGTCTGGGTGCAGTTCCCCCCTCCAGGTGCAAGGGTACCTAGACCCGGTTTGTAGAGTACGCTTGGGGAGTGTGATCGTGTGTACAGCGTCTCTTTATGTCTGTCTCCACGTTGGTTGAGTGTGGAGTAAGTGCATATGAGAGCATGAGGGTGGGAATGGATGTTTGTATATGTGTGTGCCTGTATTTCTGTGTCTATATGTCAGGTTGGGTGTCAGGCGCCACCTCTCTGGGGACACCTCAGGCCCTCCAAGGTTTGGAGGCCTATCTCCCCCTACCACCACTTCCCCTGCCAGTGGCGGACCCCCTCAGACATCGGTGCGTTGGTGGTTCTTTGTGTCCGGGGATGGGCGTCCAGGTACACAACGGCTCACTCCTTGGCGGCCGCTTATCGGGGCCTGGAGCCTGGGGCTCGCTCGGGCCACTTCGGAGGTGGGGTGCCCCCGGCCTCTCGGCCTGGGGCTCGGTCACTCAGGCACGGCTGGCTGCCGGCGGAGCTCACGGGCGCGTCACTGCAACTCCCCCTGGCTTCTGCTCCGCGGCTGCTGAGTGAGCCCTCATCTGGGACTCTCCTCAGCTCTTTCTGGGACAGTGGCGCGGCTGCCCCTCTGTTGGTCTTCCTTGGTCTCTTGTGTTCTGGGGGCCTCTGGATGTCTGGAGTTTTGATCTCCTCCATTCCTGCTTCATGCCTTGGAGGACGGGGCTGTGGCCCCCCCACACCCTCTAGCAGATCATTACATGAAGGAACCTTTTAAAAAAAACAAGCGCGTCCATGCTCACAGGTGTACACACGGGTGATCACACCCACAAACTACACCTTTTTGGCTCCTACCTCAAAGCACACTGTGTTCTGTTGATCTTATGTGCTGCACAATAATGTTTAACATTTAGTATTTACTGTCATATTCCCATATATCATTGTGATGTTGTTTATTCTATTACTCTTGTTCTCTTCTGCTTGTTTTCTTTTTTCTTTCTCAGCAGGTGATCCAGGTGATTGATATATGCATTTTTTTTTTCTCTGCCAGTTCTGTTGGTTTTTGTCTTTTGCCCTTCTCCCCCGTCCCTCTTCTCAGCTGTTTCTCTTTCCCTCTTTCTTTCTCCCCTTCTTTCCCCCAGTCAAGTCTGTCCTGTATTCAGTAAGTGAAAATAAAATAAACAATAAAAGGTGAATCAAATGGACCATTACGGCAAGGCTGGGATGGTCAATTTGGTAAAGTAAATCCGTTGGGCATCTTTCTTTGCCTTTAGACAACAATTCTGATGGCAAAAGAGCCAAACGGGACAGGCAAGCAAAAAAAAAGAAAAAAAGAAAATAAAGTATCTGAATTTCAGGAGCCGGACCACGCCTCCGAACTTATCTATGTTCCAGCAAATCTACAAGATGTTCGTTCTCGTTTACGTGAACGTTATGTGTTTCTTTAAAGGCCTAAGATGTTTCTAAGTTACAAATCTTGCATAGATTATTATGCTATTTTAATATAAATAAAAACAAATAACTCAAATGTTTTTGTCTCCTAAAGAGATTTGTGCCTATGGTAATGAATACTCGAATCACACTGTTGTGAGATCCTGGTTCCAGATTCACTTTTGACTTCTAGAGCTAAGCATGGACAAGCATCAGTTTACATCAGTGAACTTACATCAATGCACTCAAAGCAGATCCCTGAGGTCATGTGATCAGGACCCGCTGGCTGTGCAAAATACAAGGCTGAGGATGAAAGGAGACTTTTTTCTGTCTTTATTTTAGCATTTCATTGTAAAGGACTGTAATATTATTCTTATCTTGAATAAAATTGTATTTACTTTATTTACAAAAAAAAAGAAAAAGAAAGAAAATGATGTGAGACCTGATTAAATTTAAAGCCGTGACAGTTTCTCCCGCTCATCATTATCCACTCATTTTTTCCCACGGGACATTAAATATGGACTTTTTTAAATGGACTCTGGTTTGTGTTTCAGCCCGTAAACACACAGGACTGATCACACCTGCGGTTCAGTTAAATATCTGAGTGATAATGTGTTTCTGAGGCTGTGTCCCAATCCAGCAACCGCACGCTTTGGAGTATGCATTTTGAGACCTATTATACACAGCGTCGCAACGACGGCTGTCCCAATCCGAAGTGTACTTCAAATGCATACTCCAAATGCGCTGTCGATTTCCCCAAATTTGAAGTGTGGGCCGGTGCACGCTTAGTGGTACCATATATCCCACAATTCATAGCGCGGCGGGGGGTGTGGATAATTTTGCCAAAAAATACGGCAGACGGCTGAAGCGGAGCGGCCGAAGAGTGAACTTTCAAAAGTAAGTACTGAATATTATGTCACTTATTTATGTCGGCAAAGTTATGTGACATTAGTGACGTTTGTACTAACTTGGTTTTAAAGCCTTTAAAATTTACGCCGTTCAATAGTCGACCTTAATCTTACAGAGAATGTGATGATTTTGTGGATAATTAAAGTCAGTCATATATCCACAAACACAACAAGCTGAAAGTCAGTGATGCTGCTCGGTTTGCAGTCCTGAACATCACGGCACAAGCAGGATCCACTGCACTGTTAATGTGAGCTATGTTATATTGCTGCCTCTGTTTGGTGGTGTCGAGCCAAACGCACTTTAACGTGTGTTTGAACGAGCTGACGGTTCACTCGTTAAGCTGAAAGAAAGATGCTTTAATCACAGCAGTCACACATGTGTCCACTGCACCATCTGGAACTCTTCTTGTTTACACTCGTAATAACACAAACACTAAATCCTGCTTCTCTGGTGTTGTTGTGTAGCAGTGTGTACACCTGAGACTGTCACCTGTCTGTCTGTCCTGCACTCTCTCTCTGTTTCTTTCTCTCTGATTGTGTAATAAAAGTATGAACATGTGTTTATAAGTTACACTTGTGTCTGAATCCTGCAGCTTATCACACATTTCATTTCCATGTGTGACGACTGCAAGTGTCCAGAGTGAGGACAGACTGAGGGACCCACTGCTGCACATCATCTGTGAGGCTTTGCAGCCCTGATGATCCACCAGGACAAACTCAGCAGTGTGTGAGGAAGAGGAGGAGGAAGAGCCAGCAGCAGCTGACAGATGGAGAGAATAGACAGACTGTTCCCTGTTTGTGAAGGACTGCTAGGAAAGTTTAACAAAACTGTCTGTGCTGAATCAGTCTTATTAGGTAATGTTCAAATAATGTGATCATCCCAGTGTTTTCAGTGTGGGAGAAAGTACTCAGGGCCTTCAGGTTACACACCATGAAAGGCAGAAACAAGTTTAATGTTCAGAAACCTAAAGTCTGTATCAGCAGCAGAATGGAGCTAAAATAAATGTTGGTTTCAGTTCTATGAAGCTTTGAGTATTTTGGATCAGTAGCTGCTGTGTTTGTTGCATCATGTTGCTGTAATTGTTTATATGCTTTATATATTCTGAGCTAAGTTGATCTATAGTGTTACATCATATTCTGTAAGGATGTTATGTGTTTGTAGACTTTCTGCCCAGTTTGACCCATTTAGCAGAAGTCAGCTTGGTTCCACTTGCCTCTTACCCGTGATTGCGTCGCTATGGGATAGACAGCATCCTGACCAACTGTGTCACAGTCTGGTATGAGAACTGCTCTGTTGCTGACCGCAAGGCACTGCAGCGGGTGGTGAAAACTGCCTAACGCATCACAGGGACTCCACTTCCTGCAATTGAGGATGCCCACAAGAAGAGATGTCTACGCCCAGCACGCATCATTCTCAGAGACTCCTCTCATCCTGCCAATAAACTCTTCCAGCTCCTCCCCTCCAAAAGGTGCTACAGGACCTTTCAGGCTAAAACCAGCAGGTTTAGGAGGAGCTTCTTCCCCACAGCTGTCACCCTACTGAAGTCAGTCCCCGCTGAACCTTTCCACCCACACCCCCCTATCCCTCCCAATGACCATGATCATGATAGTGTAGTCTCTGTTACAGTGCATACATGGTTCACTGTTATAGTCCGTTCAGAGTACTATATTCATAGCACTCTGTAGATCTGTTTACCACACACCGGTACAGCTGTATATATGTAGCACATATGTATACTTGCTCTCTGTATAGCAATATAAACATCTTGTGGAATATGAAATAGGACCCAAAATGCAGACTGCTTAAGTGGAGGATGAGCTTTATTTACAACCGGATAAGAACAACAAAAGGGGTGGCGAGAAACAGAACGGTAATAACTCTAAACTGGGAAAACTAAACTAAACACGAAACCAGAACACTAACGAGGGTACCTTGCAGGGAGAATGACCAGGAAGCTGGAGGAAATAAACACAGAATGGCGGCGAGGAAAATAACGCAGACGAACCAGCAACTACCATGACAGAAGACACAACTTAAATACACCCAGAGAACACAGGGAGATTACACGCAGGTGGGGAACACAGCTGGGAGTGATTATCGTGACGAGACTAGGGAGGCAAACTGAAAACACTCACATAAGACGCAGACCTTCACAATAAAACAGGAAACACATACACGCAATGACATAACACACCAACTTAACACAGACTGGGGGACACAGAACATAGGAACATGAACAGAAGAATACAAATACCCAAGGTAACCAAAACCACAGAATACTAATAGACTAAACATAAACACGGAGTCACAGACTCCGGACCATGACACATCTGTAGACTTAACTTATTTGTACATAATCTTTTCAGAACTATTCCGACCTTTTCTACACTTACCTGTATATAATCTACTCTTATTGCACTTCTAATCAAAAATAAAGTTTGCATCTAATCAGAAGTGCAAGAGCACTTACTGCTCTTGCACTTCAGAATCAGAATCAGAATCAGAATGGGTTTATTGCCAGATGTTGAGGTTTACAACATTAGGAATTTGCTGCGGTGCTTCAGTGCAAACAATAAGAATTAAAGTGCTATGTAGAAAGAAAGATATGTGCATGAGATATACATGAGATATATACATGAGAATAAGAATTAAGAGTGCTACGTAGAAGGATATATACATGAGTGCAGGTGGTGATCAGTGCCAGACATGAAATGATGCAGTGACACAGCGTAGGGTCATGTGTGAGTGGCGGGGACAGTCATGTGGTTATTGTTCATGTGTCCAACAGCAGAGGGGAAGAAACTGTTCTTGTGGCGAGAGGTTCTGGTGCGAATGGACCGGAGCCTCCTGCCTGAGGGGAGCAGGTCAAACAGACTTCTGATTAGATGCAAACTTTATTTCGTTACCCTGTATTTATACATGTGTAATGACAATAAAGTTGAATCTGAATCCTAATCTGTTCAACCTGTTTCTCTAACAGGAGGACACTCTTTAGACTAAATGATTAAACTCAGCACAGACTCACGGTGGAACCAGAATAAACTCTGAATCCAGGATAAAGAGGTTCAGTGAATGTGGTGTTGAAGGTGTGGAGGTGGATCAGAGTGTCAGAGGAGACTCTGTAGAAGGACAGAGTTCCAGCAGGACAGTCCACATAAACTGCTGCTCTGTTAGAGACGGAGGAGGAGGAGGAGGATGTGGAGGAGGAGATGGATGTTTTTATGTTATTGTGACAGACACAATAAGGACCATCATCAGAGCAGAATAAACTCCAGGAGTGGTCATTCTTTCCAAACACACAGTTATTATTGACTCCTTTCCTTCTGATTCTTCTGTAACTCACTGTTATACGAACCTCTCCTCTCCACTCGACCTCCCAGTAACAGCGACCAGTCAGACCATCACTACACAGCAGCTGTAGACGATAACCAAATCTGTCTGGATGTTCAGGATATGGCTGAACCTCCTTCACACGTGTCACCTTCCTGTTGTTGTCAGACAGTTGGAGGTTTTTGTGTACTGTGTTTGTGTCGATTGTGAGTTGACAGGAATCTGATGGAGAGAACAAACACAATCCAGCTGCAGTTATTGATCCATCATCTGTTCATTGATTGACACTTTGATGATGACTCCTGACATCAGAATGATGAAGATGGTTGAATGTGTGCTGCTTTGTTTTCATGAATCACATTAAAAACACACTTACACTTCCTCAGACCTGGTCTCAACCATCGGACTCCAGCAGGCTCCACCCTGAAAGGAGGAGGGGGGTCAGAGCAGCACAGTCAGCATGCACACATGGACATTACAGAGTGGCTCCACCATTCTGTAAGCATGTAAGTTGATCTTAAGAAGAACATTTCAAGTGGAGAGAATATTTTATGATCACCAGGATCCTTCCATCTGAGTCATTACTTTTAAAGAGGTGCTGCTATACGAGGGAATATTCCATAGATTATTTATTAGAAACATGTATTAGAAAAGAAATGTGTGATTTCCTTGCACAGCTTTGCCGTCCACCTGGGCCTTACACAGAGTTTCTGTCTGATTTCTCAGACTTTTTATCTCATTTAGTGCTCAGCTCAGATAAAATCATTATTGTGGGTGATTTTAACATCCATGTAGATGCTAAAAATGACAGCCTCAACATGGCATTTAATCTGTTATTAGACTCAATTGGTTTCTCTCAAAATGTAAAAGAACCCACCCACCACTTTAATCACACTCTAGATCTTGTTTTAACATATGGCATAGAAACTGAACATTTAACAGCGTTTCCTGAAAACCCTCTCCCGTCTGATCATTTCCTGATAACATTTACATTTACAATAATTGATTACACAGCGGTGGAGAGTAGACTTTATCAAAGTAGATGTCTTTCTGAAAGCGCTGTAACTAAGTTTAAGAATATAATCCACCCACTGTTATCATCTTCAATGCCCTGTACCAACACAGAGCAGAGCAGCTATCTGAACGCTACCCCAACAGAGGTCGATTATCTTGTTAATAATTTTACCTCGTCACTACGTACGACTCTGGATACTGTAGCTCCAGAGTGCCATTAGTGTGGTTACAGCTAGTGAGCTGCACTCTTTTTGACATACTTTGTACTTTATTGACTAACGCTTGAGTTTTGCTTGTTTCTTTAAACGGTAATAGCGGCTTGTCCATCTCTTTTAGTTAGTATTAATAGAAACTTTAATAAAACTCTTTAATTTAACCTTTTGCCTCCTTGACTCCTTTTTCTGACCCGGACACTTTTTGTTACTTCCCCCTCACCGCCTAGACCCCTCAGGAGAACGTAACAAGTGGGGAACTCTGGAAAACTAAGGTCTCTAATCAGAAGTACCTGACTCCGTGGTATAATTCTCAAACACGTAGCCTAAAGCAGATAACTCGTAAGCTGGAGAGGAAATGGCGTGTCACAAATTTAGAGGATCATCATTTAACCAAATCACAGATGTAACATTATCTACAGCTACTTTTAGTACCATTGATATTCATTTAGACTCTTTTTCTCCAATTGATCTTTCTGAGTTAACTTCAATAATTACTTCCTCCAAACCATCAACGTGTCTTTTAGACCCCATTCCTACAAAACTGCTCTAAGAAGTCCTGCCATTAATTAATTCTTCGATCTTAAATATGATCAACCTATCTCTAATAATCAGCTATGTACCACAGGCCTTCAAGCTGGCTGTAGTTAAACCTTTACTCAAAAAGCATCTCTAGACCCAGCAGTCTTAGCTAATTATAGGCCAATCTCCAACCTTCCTTTCATATCAAACATCCTTGAAAGAGTAGTTGTCAAACAGCTAACAGATCATCTGCAGAGGCTTATTTGAAGAGTTTCAGTCAGGTTTCAGAGCTCATCACAGCACAGAAACAGCTTTAGTGAAGGTTACAAATGATCTTCTTATGGCCTCTGACAGTGGACTCATCTCTGTGCTTGTCCTGCTAGACCTCAGTTCGATACTGTCGACCATAATATCCTATTAGAGCGATTAGAACATGCTGTAGGTATTACAGGTACTGTGCTGCAGTGGTTTGTATCATATCTATCTAATAGACTCCAGTTTGTGCATGTAAATGGAGAGTCCTCTTCACACACTGAGGTTAATTATGGAGTTCCACAGGGTTCAGCGCTAGGACCAATTCTGTTTACATTATACATGCTTCCCTTAGGCAGCATCATTAGAAGACATAGCATACATTTACACTGCTATGCAGATGACACCCAGCTCTATCTGTCCATGAAGCCAGATAACACACACCAATGAGTTAAACTGCAGGAATGTCTTAAAGACATAAAGACCTGGATGGCCGCTAACTTTCTGCTTGTTAATTCAGGTAAAACTGAGGTTATTGTACTCAGCCCTGAAATTCTTAGAAATATAGTCTCTAACCAGATGCGTACTCTGGATGGCATTACCTTGGCCTCCAGTAACACTGTGAGGAACCTTGGAGTCATTTTTGACCAGGACATGTCCTTCAACGCACATATTAAACAAATATGTAAGACTGCGTTCTTCCATTTGTGCAACATCTCTAAAATTACACTGCACTAGACCCTTATGCATTTTACCCTTTGTCACACTTTCTTGTGATTATTTAACCCCTGGAGGGTCCTAGAAAAATGCATACACTATTGGTCTTAGAGCCACAAATCGACCACGCCCAAAAAAGCACTATAAAAAATTTATATATTAATATTTTTTTCCACTTTAAATTAGCCAATCTTTTAGACCTACTTCTCCTTGAAATATTCATGTCAAGTTTTAATTACATTTCGCGGATTTTAACCCTTTATATCCCGGTTTCGTCACATGAGCGCACTGCTTTTTTTGCCCCAAAAAACAAAAAACTTGAATATTTTCCAAAAAAAACATTTGAGGTAATATTCAATTGTTATTATAATTAGGCCTTTGGATGGACTAAAGATTGGCACCAAGAGTCATTTCGATCGCCTTTTATTTTTTTTCCAGGAGCGCATTTCATAAAATGCACACTATCGACCACGCCCAAAAAGTGCAATAAAAATATTAAATATTAATTTTTTTTTTCACTTTAAATTGGTCAGTCTTTTAAAACTACTTCTCCCTGAAATATTCATATAAAGTTTTAATTATATTTTCGTTGTTTTAACCCTTTAAATTACAAAAAAACGAAAAAAAAAACTAAAAAACTAAATATTTTCCCAAAAAAACATTTGAAGTAATATTTGATTGTTATTATAATTAGGCCTTTAGATGGACTAAAGATTGGCACAAACAGTCATTTCGATCGCCTTTTTTTTTTTTTTCAGGACCAGAAAATAGTCTCCAGGCGGCAAATGCTCCTCCTCTAGCCCGGAATCGGTGCATGCTCCCGGGTTGACTCGCGACGATGACCGGGGCATGTTGCGTTGGACCCCTTTTTCCAACACACACATCCGGTACCACGTCACAACAAATGCGTCATTTCCTGTTGATTTAAAAAAAAAAATCCAACCTCAAACGGTCCTGGGGCCGAAAATTGTCCCGCACGATCAGCGGGCGAAACCGCGGCAGCACGCCGGAAAAGAGGCGTCATTTCCCGCAGGTCTCTTTAAGCAGCCCGCTGTTTTCCAGCCCCGGGTCAAATGTGGAGCAAGGGCGCCACCCGGTGGACAAATAAAAAAATTACAACTCCAAGGCCAGTACTGCAAGCGGAAGCGGAAGCATTACCGATCGAGATCGATTTGACCGTATTTTTTTTGCCGTGAAAAATAGCGTTTATAATGGGTTTCAATGGGGCACAAATCGACCCTAGGATCAATAGCGTAAGTTTATCGCTAGCTTAGCCCCTGAAGCTAATTTCCGGAAGTCATACTGAAATTTTAACAGTAAATGTGACCAAACTTTTTTTTTGCAGACTTTCGCTATATTCCATTCAACACTGTGCAAATGGCAGGTAATCAAAATTTGAAAATAGCCGAAAAATAGCCACAAATCGACCCAAGACCCTCCAGGGGTTAAGACTACCCATTCATGTTAACTGCTTTTTATAAAAGACATTTGGCTCCACTGATCCCTCCCCTTCAACTGGTTGTCCTTCCTGAACCTGGTTCTGCCAAAGGTTTCATCCTGTCTGTATCATTGTATGGTCTGTACCTCACAATACAAATATCCATACCTGAGAGTGTCCAGTCTCCATTGTGAATCCTTCAGACCAGCTGACAGCAGCTGTGTTCCAGAAATGCCTGGATGATTGTAGCTCAGGTCTAACACTCTCAAATGGGAGGGGTTGGAGTTGAGAGCTGAGACCAGAGAGGTACAGCCTTCTTCTGTTATCATACAACCAGGGACACTGCAGGAAGTGAATAAATAAATACATTCTAATGTATTTTATTTTATTTTACATTAGAGTTTTCCAGGTACTCCAGGTATAAAATATATGCATATGGAAGTAAATAAAGAATGGGTCCTAAGAACTCATTCTTTTTAGGGAAACATTAAATTGATGGCGAACAGATCAAAACACTGACAGAATCCATGGATGGCAGGCTTTTGAGTGTCCTTGCAAAGAAAGGTGGCTATATTGGTCACTGATTTGTTTTTGTTTTGTTTTTGAATGTCAGATATGTATATTTGTGAATGTGGAGATGTTATATTGGTTTCACTGGTAAAAATAAATAATTGAAATGGGTATATATTTGTTTTTTGTTAAGTTGCCTAATAATTATGCACAGTAATAGTCACCTGCACACACAGATATCCCCCTAAAATAGCTAAAACTAAAAACAAACTAAAAACTACTTCCAAAAACATTCAGCTTTGATATTAATGAGTTTTTTGGGTTCATTGAGAACATGGTTGTTGTTCAATAATAAAATTATTCCTCAAAAATACAACTTGCCTAATAATTCTGCACTCCCTGTATAGACACAGACAAACAGGCACACACAGATACGAACATCCATTCCCACCCCCATGCACACATATGCAAATACTCAGCACTCACCCAATGTGGAGACAGACATAAGTAGACACTGTACACACAATCACATTCCCCAGACGTACTCTATACTCCCGGTCTAGGTACCTGTGTGTTCTAAGGTAGCCCTGTCCCCCAGGGCATGAATGGCTCCCCTGCACCCTGGTGACACACCTGCACCCCAAGGCCCTGCATGTGTGGGTGATTGTGGTGGAGCGGGAAGAGGGAGGCAGCTGGGGATGGGGAGGGAAGGAAAGTAGGGGCAAGTGGCCCCTCCCTGGGGCATTCATGTCATTTGATGTTTGAGCTGATAAATAGTAGATCTGAAATTTCTAGATTATTGCTTATTCTACATCTAGCCAAGAGTAATCTAATAATGTATGTTTTAGCCATCCTGAGATAAATTGAAGTGTTGTGTAAATAGTGATGCGTAACTAGTGTTGAAAGTTAGGCAGATCTAATCCTTTTATTCTTGGTCTTTTGTAGTGTTTTTAAGCTGTATCGCCCCCCCCCCCCTTTTTTTGTGCCCTTTATCACCCTCTTCCCTGCTGTTTTTCTTTCCCTCCCACTCTTTTTTCTCCATTTCCTTTCCAATAGTCATGTCTGTTCCATATGTAACAACTGAAAAATAAAATAAAATACAAAAACAATAAAAACAAAGGTCAATCAAATGGACCAACATGGCAAGGCCGGGATGGTCCACTTGGTATAGTAAACCTGTTGGGTATCTTTCTTGACCTTCAGACAATAATTCTGATGGCAAAAGAACCAAACGGGACCCAAGCTTGAAGGATAGACAGTCCGCAGGGGTGAGAGGGTTTTTTTTTTATATATATTTGAGAAGGAGAATCCATCTGTCCATTGTCCACCACTTACCCAGGTTCGGTTCATGGGAGCAGCAGAGAAGTCCAGACTCTACCCATCTCTTCTAGCTCAGTAATAATAATAATTATTAATAATATAGTTATCTTGATTCATCATGTTTTGTTAACCTTTTGTATCAGCAAAAAAAGTCTTATTTTATATCACTTTTTTCTTACATCATCATATACAGTGGGGCAAAAAAGTATTTAGTCAGCCACCGATTGTGCAAGTTCCCCCACTTAAAATGATGACAGAGCTCAGTAATTTGCACCAGAGGTACACTTCAACTGTGAGAGACAGAATGTGAAAAAAAAAATCCATGAATTCACATGGTAGGATTTGTAAAGAATTTATTCGTAAATTAGGGTGGAAAATAAGTATTTGGTCACCTCAAACAAGGAAAATCTCTGGCTCTCACAGACCTGTAACGTCTTCTGTAAGAAGCTTTTCTGTCCCCCACTCGTTACCTGTATGAATGGCACCTGTTTGAACTCATCATCTGTATAAAAGACACCTGTCCACAGCCTCAAACAGTCAGACTCCAAACTCCGCCATGGCCAAGACCAAAGAGCTTTCGAAGGACACCAGGAAAAGTATTGTAGACCTGCACCAGACTGGGAAGAGTGAATCTACAATAGGCAAGCAGCTTGGTGTGAAAAAATCAACTGTGGGAGCAATCATCAGAAAATGGAAGACATACAAGACCACTGATAATCTCCCTCGATCTGGGGCTCCACGCAAGATCTCATCCCGTGGGGTCAAAATGATCATGAGAACGGTGAGCAAAGATCCCAGAACCACACGGGGGGACCTGGTGAATGACCTGCAGAGAGCTGGGACCAAAGTAACAAAGGTCACCATCAGTAACACACTACAACGGCAGGGAATCAAGTGCCAGACGTGTTCCGCTGCTGAAGCCAGTGCATGTCCAGGCCCGTCTGAAGTTTGCCAGAGAGCACATGGATGATACAGCAGAGGATTGGGAGAATGTCATGTGGTCAGATGAAACCAAAGTAGAACTTTTTGGTATAAACTCAACTCGTCGTGTTTGGAGGAAGAAGAATACTGAGTTGCATCCCAAGAACACCATACCTACTGTGAAGCATGGGGGTGGAAACATCATGCTATGGGGCTGTTTTTCTGCCAAGGGGACAGGACGACTGATCCGTGTTAAGGACAGAATGAATGGGGCCATGTATCGTGAGATTTTGAGCCAAAACCTCCTTCCATCAGTGAGAACTTTGAAGATGAAACGAGGCTGGGTCTTCCAACATGACAATGATCCAAAACACACCGCCACACGGCAACAAAGGAGTGGCTCCGTAAGAAGCATTTGAAAGTCCTGGAGTGGCCTAGCCAGTCTCCAGACCTCAACCCCATAGAAAATCTGTGGCGGGAGTTGAAAGTCCATGTTGCTCGGCGACAGCCCCAAAACATCACTGCTCTCGAGAAGATCTGCATGGAGGAATGGGCCAAAATACCAGCTACTGTGTGTGCAAACCTGGTAAAGACCTATAGTAAATGTTTGACCTCTGTTATTGCCAACAAAGGTTATGTTACAAAGTATTGAGTTGTATTTTTGTTATTGACCAAATACTTATTTTCCACCCTGATTTACGAATAAATTCTTTACAAATCCTACCATGTGGATTCATGGATTTTTTTTTCACATTCTGTCTCTCACAGTTGAAGTGTACCTCTGGTGCAAATTACTGACCTCTGTCATCATTTTAAGTGGGGGAACTTGCACAATCGGTGGCTGACTAAATACTTTTTTGCCCCACTGTATGTCCTCAGATCTTTATTGTGAGAATTGATCATTTATATCAAATCAAAGACCATTTGTCACATTTTAAAGGTACATGTAAAAGCTGTCAGCTTATATAATTCTGAATCATCAGTCAAAAAATCCTAACCTGAGAATTTCCAACATACACTGTGGAGTCTGCAGTCCAGCAGAAAGAAGCTTCATGCCTGAATCCTGCAGGTCATTGTTGCTCAGGTCCAGCTCTCTCAGACTACAGGAGTGGGAGCTGAGAACCATGGACAGAGCTTCACAGCTTCTCTCAGAGAGGTTACACCTGTTCAGGCTAAAGAAACAATGACATTTTTCATCAAACAAAAATAATTTTAATGTTGAATCTAGATTTCAAGATGAATATCTCAGTTTGCACCACAGTTCAGATTTTAATTAATTAATTTAAAAAAAAATAATTAACTGAGATTTTGCCCTGGGACAAATAAAACACTTTAAGTTAAATTTCCTAACAGAAAACTAAATTAGACCTCTATTAAGTCTAAAGGGAAACCAGTGAATAGCTACTAGATTTACTTATACTAGTACAGAGTGACACCAATGACTGTAGAAAACATGGACGACGCTACAGCACCTCCTCACATTAAGCCAAAATATCGCGCTTGCCGAGGCTGCCATCTTGCATTTTTGGAGCCAGAGTCTGCGCGGTAGTGACTTCAGGTGGAGCGACTGTGTAACGCTCCCGCCCACACACCCCCTGGGCGTGACCGCAAACACGCCCAGTTTATTTGCTGATGGGTTTACCGCGACTGACGACTCGTTCAATTGAGGTAACTACAACCATGTCACTATTATGAAAAAGACACACAGCTTATCATCTTATAGTTCTAAAAGATCTAAAATCACTCTGTTGTTAAGTTGTTTGCTAAATTAGCCCCTAGCACACGCAATGTGTTGGGGGCTTGTTGCTAGTGATGCTACACACCTATTACTCTAATAGTCTGTATTATTGAATGATTCAGCACCAGAGATGGGCAGTAACGCATTATAAGTAACCCGTTACAAGTAACGATTACTGTTACTTTCGCCTAAGCACGCTGCGTTACTGTGTTACTAAAACTGTTATTTTTTTGTGAGAGTGTCTCATGACAATGACGTAAGCGAGTGCAACGTTCGTGGCAACAGCTGCGTGCAGATCACAAATGGATAATATATCGAGTGCGGGAGAGTGTATGACCGTGCAGCATTTAAAGCGTGAAGGTGCTGACCTTACTTTGAGTTTGATTCTGTAAAAAGTAAAAAAAACATTAGCGTCTGCTGCTCACTGTGTGGGAAGAAAACTTCTTTTTACAGCAAAAAAACCCCTAAAGGTCCGAGCAAGCACCAAATACGCTGCCACAGGAATGTGAAATTCACAGAGAAACTGCCATATCCTTCCACTGACCACTGCAGCACACCTGCACCAGGGTAAACCTCCGCCTGCCCCACTCCTGCTATACAGGTGAAAATAGAGCAACAGGACCGCTGAGTCTTTGATTTTATTAATTTTCTGCTGTGTTTTACGTGCATCGATTTGAAAGAGTGAGTGTAAACACAAAAAACGATTTTATTTTATATGGTGGAATGTGCAGAAAATAGGTTTAAATGTTAAACAAATTTTTTCCAGTCAGAGAATGTTGCATATAATTTAATGTTTGCTTGATGCATAAAGTTAAAAGATTAAAACTAATATTGTTTATTGTCATTTATGCTTAGAAATATTTACTCATATATGCTTAGAAGTATATAATCATTTGTAGATTGAAAGAATGTCTCATCCTAGGAGTTCTGTAACATATCTGTGTAGCATGAAGAGGGGGGTGCGTTCACTCCTCTACAGAGTGTTCTGGCATAGATCACACACCTCCTTGGAGAGGTCGTATCTTCTCTTGCTGATATATGGTATAGCAAACACACGTATATCTGTTTGAGTGTAAGAGCCTTTTGTTTAGATGGACCCGCTAGACTCCTGGCACCAGCTTTGGGGAGTCTTCACAGGGTCACATCTTGACCCCACACACAAACTTACACAACGCACAGGCAAGGTACTCTTGGTGTGTATGTAGACCTCTTATGTTAATGAAACTATGTATATTCATGTGAGCTCAATAAAAGAACAATGTTATGGGGGAGCGGACGAGAGCTACTGGGGTCAAGCGAAGGAACGGCGCTTGTCGTGGTTCTCTCCCTCATACATGAGTAACACAAAGAATTTTGCCTACTTGTGTCTTGCTTTTTCTGTGTAGTTAATTGTCCTTAACGTTCCAGCGAATAGGTTTATGCTTCAAACCTATCAAGTAGTTTTAAAAAGACTTTTTCATTTGATTACATTTTATATGATGGATTATGCAGAAAAATTAGAATTGGGCTGAAAGATCTATTGCTTTATTACCTATTTAGGGGATAAATCATGTTTTAAAAAGTAACTAAGTAACTAATTACTTTTGAAAATAAGTAATCAGTAAAGTAACGGGATTACTTTTTTGGGGAAGTAATCAGTAATTAGTTATTGATTACCTTTTTCAAGTAACTTGACCAACACTGTTCAGCACTCCTTAGGTTTTGTTATCCATTTTTAGACAGCGATGAGATCAGCTGCACACTCCACGCCCAGAGTTACTGTTAATATAAAAAAATGTAACGTTGTCCTTTAAGATTTTAACATTTAAGATTGAGTGTAATAGATCTAAAACTGTTTAAATGTTCAGAGCCCTCTGAACCCTTCCTGGTAACATGGAAACATGGAAACTTTAAAAACAGCAGCAGAACGTTTCAGTAGTTTAGTCTAATTTGTTTTTTTCATTTAATAATAGAGTCCATATTATATCAACAGCTACATTCACCCTGGGGAGAAACTAGTGAGGGATACCATGAAGACTAAGCTGGGTTTCCTGGGTCCAGAGGTTTGGAGAAACTTCTTCCCTTTCTTTCATCACAGCTGTCCTGTTCCAGAAGTTCTGTTGACCCACTGAGAGAGGCATCATTTAAGAAACACCAGGAAGACTGAAGCTCATCGCATTGATCAAGCAGGACTCATGATCTTCACCAGCAGCTCCCTCACAGGGAAATCTTCCGCACTCCTCCCAGGAGATGGATAAACCCAGCATTTCATGAACACTGTGATGGAGACCTTTGCTTTGTGTAATGTTATAAATACTCGGATACTCCCCAGAGGCTCCGGACTTTTACATAGAGATATTATACTCAGTCCTGTAGAAAGTTATATATTTAAAAATATATGATCCTCTCTAGTTACTCTGGTATAAATAACTTTGAATTACTTTATGGTAAATAACACACTATTGGCAAAAAACTGTGAAAGAATTCCAGATCACAAGGTTGTAGTTTGAATACAAGTGACAACCTTTGACCTTCATCAGGTTTTATTTAATTGTGTCAGAAAAATGTGCTCTTCATGCAGCTGAGTACATCAAGTGTTTAAAACGGAAGCTGTGCAGGTTTGAGATCAGCAGCTTTGTAAAACACCAAACTGAGGTCCTGTTAATGCTGATATATAGTGACACAGTTACATGGGTGATTAATCCTTTTCTTTTTTTATCTTTAACTTTATCAATAAAGCTGCAGCTTTCGCTACAGCACATGTGGTACTTTAACCTTTGCACTGTTTTCATCAGTTCATTTTGCAGTTAACATGTGAACATGTTGGATGATCTGGTGCTGAGGTCTGAATCTGAGGGCAGCTCCTGTAATCACAAAGACAACAGAACCATCACAAACTGAATTATAAAGTTTATCTCTCAAATCTGAAATAAAGCTGATCCTTCTGTCCTCACACACTCAGGATCTGAAGCTCTTCTCTTACATTTTCAGTTCTACAGTTTAATCCATAAATACTGATTAATGAGGAGTGACTGAAGTACAAGCTTTTTTTTTAAATTTGGTATTTATTGTCTTTACAGATGTGGCAAGAGACTGAAAACTGTTGTTTGCACATATTTAATAATCAGCTCTGCACAGGAGCTGAAGCAGAGTGCAGCCTGTCACTTTTACAGTATAATACTTGTAATAAAAGTACAGTAACGGTAATTAATGACTGAGCAGCCCGGGGCGTTTCTCTTGATTTTTTTTATCCAGGATAAATTCATTCACCTGCAAGGATTAGATAAACGAATTTTACAAAACAAGTTTCCCCGACATCCGAGTGCTCATGTTAGCTAGCTAGGTCTCAGGACCGAGCTAAGGATGGTAATTATGGATTAGCTTACAAACACGTTTAACTTACCAAAAAGGTGCAGTGGGGCCTCGAGTCCTTCTGTCGGGTAGTCCAGTTTACCGAAGAACACCTCAGGCTGTCAGGTTAAAACAGTCGTTCGTGTTTTTGTAACAAAAACTCTGGCCCTTCTCTCAGAGCCTACACTCTATCTGCTATTCCTGAACAGAGATACGCAAGTTTCTCCGTGACTGCAGCTGCCAGTCAAAACTGTTATGATGAAGTTACACGCCAATTTAACATCACCGCGATAGAATCAAACTTATGGGAAAGGAGACCCCTTGGACACAAATCAGCGTGATAAGAGCTATTGATAACAAAAGAAAGAATCTTTGGAAAAAATGTATCTGAAAAAATGTATCTGATGAGAATTAATTTACTTTTGTCTGTCCCCAATCCCATCCGCTAACATGGAGTAGGCGGAGTTTATGACCTTTACTGCAGCCCTGCAGCCATACACCAAGGGGCAATAGAGACATTTTAGCTTCATTTTGGGGGAGCTGTCGCATCGTCCATGTTTTCTACAGTCACAGGCATTCAGTTCTGCTGGTCACTTTCATAATTCTAATATCTATAGAGTTATCTAGGACAGGGGCAACTGAGTCCAGCCCCTCTCCAGGAGACTGGTTCCAGAGCCCAAGCCATGCGTTGAGATGAGCCCAACTATATCTAGCCGGTACCTCTCAACCCCATGCCTAACTCAGGCTCCTTCCCCACCAGAGAGGTGATATTCCATGTTCCAATTGCCAGCTTTGGTAACTGATGATTGATCCACCAGGGCCTCTGCTCCAGCCCGCCACCCGGCACACAATGCACCCAACCCCTACGGCACCTGCGGGTGGTGGGCAGCAGGTTCCTTGCACAGCCCAAAAAAGGTCCCTTTTTTGAGCTGTGCAGGGCCAGGCCCCATGGACTAAGGCCCGCCCACCTGATGCTTGGCAGGGTGAACTGTTCTCTTGGTGTTCTACTCATAGGGGTCTTCTGAATCGCTCTTTGTTCCTCACCTACCTACAACCAATTTGCCATGGGAGACCCTACCAGGGGCAGAAGCCCCCGGACAAAATAGCCCCTGGGATCCCTGGGACACACAAACTCCTCCACCACCATAAGGTAGTGATTCGCAGAGGGGATCTACGTCCCTACCCTCACCTGTGGTCACGAGCTGTGGGTAGTGACTGAAAGAATGAGAGTGCAGATAGAAGCGGCAGAAATGAACTTCCTCTGAAGGGTGGCTGACCTTACCGTTAGAGATAGCGTGAGAGGTTCAGCCAACCGGGGGGGGCTCAGAGTAGAGCCACTGCTCCTCCACATGGAAAGTAGCCAGTTGTGGTGGTTCGTGTATCTGACAAAGATATCTCCCGATAAGTTGTTGGGCAACCCAGGACACATTGGGTAACGCCGTGGTGTTCCCCCGGACAAGCTGGAAGAGGTGGCTGGGGAGAGGGAGGAATGGTTTTTTTTGCTTAGGGTGCTGCCCCCGTGATCTATTAAAGAGATGAATTTGATGCCAAATCAGGTGGAAAACTTCTGTAGTCAGGAAATATTTAGGTTAATTTGATTGGTTATACTATAGGATTTGTAGTTATAGTAGTTGGCCAGTAGGAATGTTTGGCCCTGCTCTGCAGCAGCTTCTGACTAAAGCTTCTTACCCACTCCGCGGGTGGAAGCGGCTGGTGCCCGGCAGATGCCTACACAAGTGCCTGTTCCCCGGAAGAGGGCTGCTGAGGTCGGAGCACGTGAGGGACCTGCTCAGCAGGTTCCAAAGGTCAGAGCACACAAGAGCCCTTCCCAGCCGGGATGGGGTGCGCGAGGACCCTGCCAAGCCTGAGGTTGGCGTGCTGTCTAGACCAGGCTTCCTTCCACCTGGGGCTCTGTGTGGTCTTGCGTAACGGCTGCCTGCCAAGCCGCCTGGGAGCCTCGGATCATGCCGTGACTGCTGTGCCACCTCCACTTGCCACACAGGCATCCTCTGGTCCACACGGTGGCCACCAGATCAGCTTCATCATCGCTGTGGGACAAATGGCAGACCGAGCGGCATCCGCAATCACGCCTTGCTGGCTTAAAACGGATTGAACTGGGTCCATACTGTTGTTATTGGTGTGTGTTTGTGTAACCACGGTAACTTCTGACCCCACTTCTGCCAGTCCCTTTATTGTGGCGGGAATGAACCCTGTATAAGTTCCGGGTCAATCAGCTGCATGTCCCTGCTCCTCTGGCTGCTGTTGTCCCTGTGGTTGGCGTACTTGTCAGATATCGACAAATTTTACACTACAGACCAGTTGACAGCGTGCAATAACCCGGCCAATTCATTCACCTTTACACTACCTCACAATCGACTCAACGGTCAGGTTTCTTTTTTCTCCCGCGATCAGCCCTGATCAGCGCGAGATGGCGAGCCACCCGACCACCGCTACGTTGCGGTAGGAATTATGAACCTATGGACTGAATCAAACTGTTGACACATGACCTATCACAGGTCCATGGAACTAAAATAAATCACATACTGGACTACACCTCATCCCACCTCCTTTTGGAACCCAATAAGCTGTCTTGTATTGTCAACATTATTTTGTTTGTGATATATATGCATTTTTTTTTTGTACATCTGTCTATATATTCCTCATAACAAACATAATACATATATTTTGAGCTCGACTTTGATTTCCTGTGTTTTATTCACACCCTCAGGCTCCATAGTCGAAACTTATTCTGATAGCTCATTGTCTATGAGGCTGCAGTCAGGCGCCCTGGTCCTTTAACCGTGTTACATTTGGCTGGGGGCTGGAAAGCTGCAGCCGTGAAAGTATAAGGTACAACAACTGGTAATAAAGGTGTGAAGAATGTGATCAAGCTCATCATTCGTATCCCACAATACCTCAAATAAATTATAAGCTAAAACATGTTATCAGCAGCAGCTATGGACCATCAATTTAAAACAAAACTCAATGACTGTATTTTAAAAATAAAATGAGAAGTATGTCCTTGCTTACAGAGCTTTGTTGGAGGCTTTGACCACTGGCAGCAACCTCAGAAGAGCCTCCTCTGAAGCAGAGTATTTCTTCAGGTCAAACACATCCAGATCTTTTTCTGATGATAGTAAGATGAAGACCAGAGCTGACCACTGAGTAGGAGACAGTTTATCTGTGGAGAGACTTCCTGATCTCAGGGACTGTTGGATCTCCTCCACTAGAGAACGATCATTCAGTTCATTCAGACAGTGGATCAGATTGATACTTTTCTCTGCAGACAGATTCTCACTGAGCTTCTCCTTGATGTACTGGACTGTTTCCTGATTGGTCTGTGAGCTACTTCCTGTCTGCGTCAGCAGACCTCGTAAGACAGTCTGACTGGTCTGCAGTGAAAGACCCAGGAGGAAGCGGAGGAACAAGTCCAGGTGTCCATTTGGACTCTGTAAGGCCTTGTTCGCACCAGTCTGGTGGAGAGATTGAAGTTTTGGTGTGTTAAATAATTTAAACCACCAGGAGGTTGTTTCTTCCAGCAGATTGAGTCCAGAGTTGATGAAGGTCAGATGGACATGAAGAGCAGCCAGAAACTCCTGAACACTCAGATGGATGAAGCAGAACACCTTGTCCTGGTACAGTCCTCTCTCCTCTTTAAATATCTGTGTGAACACTCCTGAGTACACTGAGGCTGCTCTGATATTGATGCCACACTCTGTCAGGTCTGATTCATAGAAGATCAGGTTTCCTTTCTGCAGCTGATCAAAAGCCAGTTTTCCCAGAGACTCAATCATCTTTCTGCTCTCTGGACTCCAGTGTGGGTCTGTCTCAGCTCCTCCATCATACTTGACCCTCTTCACTTTGGCCTGAACCACCAGGAAGTGGATGTACATCTCAGTCAGGGTCTTGGGCAGCTGTCCTCCCTCTCTGGTTTCCAGCACATCCTCCAGAACTGTAGCAGTGATCCAGCAGAAGACTGGGATGTGACACATGATGTGGAGGCTTCGTGATGTCTTGATGTGGGAGATGATCCTGCTGGCCTGCTCCTCATCTCTGAATCTCTTCCTGAAGTACTCTTCCTTCTGTGGGTCAGTGAACCCTTTGACCTCTGTCACCATGCCAACACAGACAGGAGGGATCTGATTGGCTGCTGCAGGTCGTGTGGTTATCCAGAGGCGAGCAGAGGGAAGCAGTTTCCCCCTGATGAGGTTTATCAGCAGCACATCCACTGAGGTGGACTTTCTAGGGTCAGTTAGGATTGTAGTTTTGTGGAAGTCCAGAGGAAGTCGACACTCATCCAGACCATCAAAGATGAACACAACCTGGAAGTCTTCAAAGCTGCAGATTCCTGCTTCTTTGGTTTCAGTAAAGAAGTGATGAACAAGTTGCACCAAGCTGAACTTTTCCTCTTTCAGCACATTCAGCTCTCTGAAAGTGAATGGAAATATGAACTGGATGTCCTGGTTGGCTTTGTCTTCAGCCCAGTCCAGGCTGTATTTCTGTGTTAAGACTGTTTTCCCAATGCCAGCCACTCCCTTTGTCAGCACAGTTCTGATTGGTTCATCTCTTCCAGGTGAGGCTTTAAAGATGTCTTCTTGTCTGATGGTTGTTTCTGGTCTGTCTGGTTTCCTGGATGCTGTTTCAATCTGTCTGACCTCATGTTCATCATTGACCTCTGCAGTCCCTCCCTCTGTGATGTAGAGCTCTGTGTAGATCTGATTCAGAAGGGTTGGGTTTCCTGCTTTAGCGATCCCCTCAAACACACACTGGAACTTCTTCTTTAGTTTTGATTTGAAGTTAATCTGACACTTCTGAAGAGCCTCTAAATGAATAAAAGAAGAGAGGTTTAATGTTTTAATATTTCTGTCAATGGCCAGAAACATTAAAAGCATTACTACCTGGCCCGAAGGTCCCGAAGCTTCAGTAGTTGCAAATACATTACAAATTTGTTTAATATGTGCGTTGAAGGACATATCTTGGTCAAAAATGACTCCAAGGTTCCTCACAGCGTTACTGGAGGCCAAGGTAATGCCATCCAGAGTACGCATCTGGTTAGATACCATATTTCTAAGATTTTCAGGGCCGAGTACAATAACCTCAGTTTGATCTGAATTAAGAAGCAGAAAGTTAGCGGCCATCCAGGTCTTTATGTCTTTAAGACATTCCTGCAGTTTAACTCATTGGTGTGTGTTATCTGGCTTCATGGACAGATAGAGCTGGGTGTCATCTGCATAGCAGTGTAAATGTATGCTATGTCTTCTAATGATACTGCCTAAGGGAAGCATGTATAATGTAAACAGAATTGGTCCTAGCACTGAACCCTGTGGAACTCCATAATTAACCTCAGTGTGTGAAGAGGACTCTCCATTTACATGCACAAACTGGAGTCTATTAAATAGATATGATACAAACCACTGCAGCATGCTCTTATCCCTCTAATAGAAGATTATTGATTGATTATTGAGAAGATGCCATCAACCTCACCGTGCTTAGCTGATGGACCGGAGCATAAACCCAGCTGAGAGGAGAGAGTTGGATCTCTGGTCTGAAGATGTCTGATCATTATGCCGCTGGCTTTGTCTCCTTTCTTCTTCACTGCGTCAATGATACAGCGTGCCTTATCTGCTGTAACCCGGTTCTTCTCCATAATGCTCTCTTTCTCCAAATCATTAAACACACCTTCTGCAACCAGGGCCTCGAGGAGCTGTATGAGGATTTCTTTTGACACCCTCGACACAAACTCTGTCCGCATTTTCCCAAGCTTCTCCTCTACAGGAAGGAGACATAAACATGCATCACACTCAGAAATCTGCACACATTGAATATGAGCCACTGATCACTCACTCTTCAATATGAGTGAACTCTGGTAACATTTCTTAACTCCCCACATGTCCTAAATTTGTTTCCCTGTGATTTATTTACTGCTTCCTGACCAGTTGCTCAAAACTTCGTAGCAACTTTAGAGTCAAGCATTTTCTGGTTAAAGTGAACAACTGTGAGGGGCCGAATAAGAAAAGACTGATTATTTTTAGACCTTAGACCTTTTATCATCATTGTGCGGTTTCTTGCACAGGGAAGTCAAAGGAGCTTGCAAAGAAAAGCGTCTGGACTTCTTTAAGTTGCTTGAAGACGTTTCACCTCTCATCCGAGAAGCTTCTTCAGTTCTAAGGTCAAATGGTGGAGAGTCCCAGATATAAACCTAGTGGGAGTTTCCCCCCACAGAGGGACAAAAGGACCCCCTGATGATCCTCTAATCGCCTGAGCCAAGGTGTGAAACTGGGTGTGGGTCCCAATCAGCCAGGGTTTCGGGTGTGTTCATTGTGAAACCTGGCCCCACCTTATCATGCGAATTCCTGAGGTCAGCTGGCCCAGGATGTGAGTGGGCGTTAAGGCGTCTGGGAAGGATCTCAAAACTGGATTATAGATGGCAGAGAGTTGGTGTCGTAAACCCCGCCTCTGTTCAAAGATGGTCGCTCACAGTGGACATAGATGGCTTCTTTCACTCCTCTTTCAAACCATCTGTCCTCTCTGTCCAAAATGTGAACATTGGCATACTCGAAAGAGTGTCCTTTATCCTTAAGATGCAGATGGACTGCTGAGTCTTGTCCTGTGGAGGTGGCTCTTCTGTGTTCTTCTGTTCTTCTTCTGTGCCACCATCTTTGACCGTAGAACTGAAGAAGCTTCTCGGATGAGAGGTGAAAGGTCTTCAAGCAACTTAAAGAAGTCCAGATGCTTTTCTTTGCAAGCTCCTTTGACTACGATGACCTGGATGACTGAGAACCTTCACAGACATCTTGCACAGGGAAATTAGGTAGCTGGAACACAAAGCGCTTTTCTAGTCCCTAAGGACCCCAAAGCGCTTCACACTACATTCAGTCATTCACCCATTCACACACTGGTGATGGCAGCTACATTGTAGCCACAGCTGCCCTGGGGCGCACTGACAGAGGCGAGGCTGCCGGACACTGGCGCCACCGGGCCCTCTGACCACCACCAGTAGGCAAACATGGGGTTAGTATCTTGCCCAAGGATATTTGGCATCTATACATATATGTGAGTAAACTATATACATGGTGTATGTGTAGAAACATTGAAACAGAAACTTTGTGGGGCTGTATACAAGGGCAGTTATATAATATAATAAATAAATAAGGGTGGAGGGGCTATGGTCATTTAGGGTGGGGATGGTAATTCCACTGAGACCAAAATATTGTATATGGGATGGCAGCAAAATAGTTGATCAATAGCAAAATATAGAAGAAAAACACACAGTTTAAATTCTGACAACGTCTCAAGAGTAAAGAGCTTTCTGTGAAAGGCTGGATTTTAGGTTGTAGTTATATTAATGGAGCAGATTCAAACTCACAATGAGCAGCTACCTGAACGCTACTCCAACAGAGATCAGTTATCTTGTTAATAATTTTGCCTCCTCACTATGTACAACTCTGGATACTGTAGCTCCTGTGAAAACGAAGGCCTCTAATCAGAAGTACCTGACTCCGTGGTATAATTCTCAAACACGTAGCCTAAAGCAGATGACTTGTAAGCTGGAGAGGAAACGGCATGTCACAAATTTAGAGGATCATCATTTAGCCTGGAGAAATAGTTTGCTGCTTTATAAGAAAGCCCTCCGCAAAGCCAGAACATCTTACTATTCATCACTGATTGAAGAAAATAAGAACAACCCCAGGTTTCTCTTCAGCTCTGTAGCCAGGCTGACAAACAGTCAGAGCTCTTTTGAGCCAACCATCCCTTTAACGTTAACTAGTAATGACTTCATGAACTTCTTCACAAATAAAATTTTAACCTTTAGAGAAAAATTCAAAATCATCTCACAGATGTAACATTATCTACACATACTTTCAGTACCATTGATATTCATTTATGTCATGATTCGGCTGTGTGGCAGGCAGGAAGTGGACCCAAAAGCAAGCTCACAGAGGCAGGAATGAACTCAAAACACAGCTTTTATTGCTGGAGGGAAACGGCGAAACAAACTGATAAGAAACTACACTGGGAAGCAACACACTAGCACACAGAGAAACACACGGCCATGAATGAGGGAGAATGCGACACCGAACAGAGGGAGACGCAGACATAAATAAACAGAGGTTTAACGAGAGAAGTGGGAGCACACGGGGAACACAGCAGACACAGATAATCGTAACGAGACAGGGCAGGAGTGAACACAACATGACGCATACTGACGAGAGACTGTCAAAGTAAAACAGGAAGTACACAGAGGTTCAGACAGGAGGAGAGAGAGAGAGAGCACAGACATAACGGGCTGGGTAAAACATTGAATGAAACACAAGGAGGGGAGACGAGGGCTCACAGATACATAGGGCACACAGGGGGTAAAAGGCACAAGGGGAAATCAAATAAGGAACAACTGAACAGAGCAACCCAGGAACCATGGCCTAAATGAAGAACAAAATACAAGAATACATGAAAACTAAGAATGCTGGGCCAACATGGCCTAGGATCATGACATTTAGATGCTTTTTCTCCAATTGATCTTTCTGAGTTAACTTCAGTAATTACTTCCTCCAAACCATCAACGTGTCTTTTAGTGTCATGGCAAAAGGGATGAGCCGTGTGAGAAAAATAAAGGAGGATCCATGTTTAGAAGGGTTAAAGAAATCTGAGCTGGCAGCAAATACTTCATGAACGTGCACACTGTCCGTTGTTCAGCTGCCGTTTGTCTCTGAACTGAAGCTTCGGACATGCACACCTACAGTGGGGAAAAAAAGTATTTAGTCAGCCACCGATTGTGCAAGTTCCCCCACTTAAAATGATGACAGAGCTCAGTAATTTGCACCAGAGGTACACTTCAACTGTGAGAGACAGAATGTGAAAAAAAAATCCATGAATCCACATGGTAGGATTTGTAAAGAATT